>NC_134458.1:106182092-106512925 GCF_047948215.1 Lycorma delicatula | reverse complement strand
TCTTGATAGCTCTATATAAAGTATAAATTTCCAAAATATCTTTGAAAATATTTTAACCGAAATAGAGCAAAAGGAGAAAAAACATACATTTCAATTTTAAGAGGTGCGGGTTAATTTTTTGAAAAAAACTTTTTTTGATTAATTACATAAGCATTGTTTTCTCTACAATTCCTCTGAAAAAATATCGAAATTGGTTTTTTGCGACATTCCCCCACCTCCTTGACGAGTTTTGAAAAAACTGATATGATCAATGCCCTATATATATATATATATATATATATATATACACAAATATATTTCCGTTTATGCTCTCTGGTATACGAAGAACGAGATAATACTTACTGATTCTATACTTCCAGCAATAAAAGAAAAAGTTACATTATGAAATGAAAATTGCCTGGAAAATTTAGAAATACGCAAACTTCATAAGCAATTATTTTTCTAAACAAAAGTAAAAATATAAACAGATTAAAATCTACAAATAGATAAAAGATTCTCATATAGATGTATTTAAAACTATCACTCATTATCTAACTAATTAGGTACAAATAACATCGGATTTAAATGATTAAAATACATGTAGTAATGAAGTTCACTAATGGTTGTTGTCAGCGACAAAAATGAAAGTTTTAAAGTTTGAAATAAATAACTTTTGAACGATTTTCTTAACGATTTTGTTAAAAATAGTAAAATAAACATTGAAAAATGCTCTTTCGTAAAAAAAAGAAGGGTTTCTGTACTTTGGGCAGTTTAATTACAACGAATATATAATGTTTCATGACAAAGTGAAGGGTGACAAAAATTGAATGACATAACCGAGTTTTTCCGAATAAAAATATTTGGTAGCAACTTTGACGACTATTTAAATTAGTAATCGTTTTTAATTTGGTTCAAAATTCCAACCTGAAAAGTTCTAATTCAATTTAAAGTATTGATCTTTATATATATATTTTTTTATTTTTAGAGCGGTTATACATTTTAAAATATTCTTTTTTAATTAGGTGACCTGCAAAAAACGATGACAGTATGAAAAAATTGTCATTCGTAAGAAATGGAAAGATGAGTAACTTGCTTAATAATAATATTAAATAACCAACGTAAAGTGATTACTACTAAAAAGCATGAATTAGGACATTCTACGGAATAATCGTGAAAACTCTTCGAGGGTTTACTACCTTTTTTAAATTTTTCTGAATTAAGAATTTCTTGAATTTTTGAATAAAAAAAAATCTTGCCTATCAAATCATCTTTGGGCCTTTGGGCTGTATGTATCATTAGGCTAAAAAAACCATTCAAGTAATGACGATGCAGAAATAAAATGATCTTACAATAATTTAAATAAATAATGTAATTCTTTTGTTAAAAAACTAAACACGTTCACAAAATTTACGGTGCAATATAATATAAACTCTTCGTCCAAGAAGACCGAATTCTTGTTATTTTATTTCGATTCCTTTTGAAAAACTACCAACTCTTCCTAATCTAAAATTTAACAAAGAAAACGTTTTAATAAATTAATAAAAAACAGAAATAAGCAAAAAATAAAGAAACAAATTAAAATACAAATTTAAAAAAAAGTAATTTTCATATACTGTAACAAGAAAATCAGTTAATACTCGTTAACTAATAAAGAAAAAAAAATTAGTTATTCCAGTTAACTTTAAGTAAATAATTCCGTCGCCCTCAATATTTCGAAGTCAGAAACGCACTGATTTTCAGAGTAAAATGAACTACATACGTTCTATTAACCAACAGACCCTACACAAGCATTAAGTTTAAACTCACTCACCACAGTAACTCACTGCATAAGGGCGTTTGAAAAAACATCACTTCACAGTCAACATAACCCTTAGATAAAAAGCACATATCCGATCGTCATGATTCTCAAAGTCGGTAACGCTACCTGAAATCGCCGAACAATATTGCTACCAAACCGCAGATAAAGAAACGTCAACTTTACAACTTGCAGCATCATTACGAACCACGCTTCTAACTTGCCGCGCTCAAATTTTTCCACCTTAAATTTAGCGTAACTCAAAAACTACTCAACCACTCTTTATCAAGTTTTCATATGCACAACTTCAGTTACACTACTGCAGCATATCTAAATTTCAATGAAATTGATTTAATAATTTTGGGAGATTTTCGAGCCACAAAATGTTTTATATATATAATTTATTTATTTATATATATAAGGAAACCACAATTTAATAGAATGTTATTTTCGAACTTCTCATACCTCAAAACGTATAGAAATATCATTTTCACCCCCCCCCCCCCACGCCTCTGCAACCATACAACCGAAAGAAATGCCGTACTTTTCTTCGAAAGGACAGTAAAAAGAACCATCGAAATCTTTCCATATATTGAATAAACATTAAAGAAAAGAAAAAATACATTCCGAATTAAAAATCTCCAAATTTTTAATTTTTTTTGAAATCGTTAAAAATTTAAATCTGTTGGACAATAACGAGAAAAGGATATAACATTTATGAAATGAACAACAGAGACACTAAAAATGGTTATGGTTTACCATACGAAAGAATATTAAAAATTAGACAAAGTTTGAAATGAAATCCATGAAAAAACTGCAAGAAAGAAGTTTATAGAAAAAAAAAATTGAAATAAAAGTGCATGATAACGTTGGTGAACCAAACACATAATATTAATAAATTAGTATTAAAAGAATGTGCGGAAAATAAATTCTATAAATAAGGACAATTTTTAGAATACATGAATCAAATAATTCAGGATGTAGGATTTAATAAATATTTTAAGATCATAACATTAGCACAAAAAAAGGAAATAACGAAAGAATGTACTCAAAAAATCGCAAAGCTCAGAACAGAAAAAAATGTAGGTTTATAGTTTGTTGGATCTTTCTGTTAGTACGAATAAATTACATTAATTATACAGCGTGGCATTTATTTTCTAGGTAAACAGTTCATAGCTAGTTTACTGTACATGAAATTACTGGTAATATAAAATAGAAATATAATAAGAAATGTAAGTATGTATAATAAAATTCTGATTATCATTAAGTAACTGCTAAAGGGAATTTTTTCATAACGAATATAAAAAGATCTAGGGCCATCCGTTATGTGGAAGATGAAGGAATGGAATAGTGGTTAAAGGAGGCAAGGGGGTAAGTAAACGGGTAGGGGAAATTATTGAGGGGAGGGACAAGAGGTCACCACAGCTTGCTTATAAAAGAGGGAGCAAGAGTCTAAGGGCGCTCAGTTTTAGTGTACCACGCACTTCGTCCGTTTGTTGTGTGCCACTCTCTCCTCTATCAAACAGTGAATTTAGATTCTGCTATCACTCGATCATCTTCTTTTAATTAAATATTAACAGGTTAGTAAATTAAACAACTCCTCGCTTTTGTTAAAATATTTATATGCAAAAAAAATTAAATACTAAAATCTAATTTCATAAGATGAAATTTAACAGGAAAAATATTGTCTGAACTTATAAACAATTTTTAAAAAAATTTCAAATTATTTACATAGTAAAATAGTGATTTAAACTAATCTCATAAAAATAACTATAATGTATATTTGAATAAATTATATTTATATTTAGAGTTTAAAATATATTCTGTTCAATATTTTATTTTATAATTTAATGAAAAAATATATACTTACAAATTTATTTTAATACATAAATTACAAAATAACAATATATTAGTTTTATAGAACATACAACTTAATATAGGGCTGTAAAATTAGTTATACTGCGAAGATTTTATGTCCACTCTCAGAGCGACCATTTTTAATATAACGCAGTTAATTCAAGCCTAAAAAATTAAAGTAGTAATATAAGAAATTAGGCTTGCTATTAATGGTTATTATTAATTTATATAAATATTAAAAATTAGATATTGACGCAATACGTGCCAAAAAAGGAAATAATATACAGCTTTTGAAAAAATATTAACCGTTTTTGAAATTTTTTATAAAATCACATTCTTTTTTACATTATTTTATATTGTAATTTTTTATTTCGCACAACGTGTTCTTACAAATTAACGCGCTGTTAATGTGTAGTAAGCTGACGCTGTTAAGAATTATCTCGATTATTCCTAAAACGAAACCGTTAACTAAATCCCAGTGATCAAAGTACAACGATAATAAATTCAAATTAATGTAACTTACATAATAAAATAATAATTACGATAAATTTTACTTGGATTTAAATCTGGGAAATGCAATATAATCTTATCACAAAAATTTGTAAATTATTAAATTTTATTTTGTTTTTGAAAAAAAAAATGAATTAAATAAAACATATGCACTATTAAACGTTCTCATTCATTTATTTGTAAATGAAAATCCACACGATTCTTCTTGTGGAATATTAAACATTTTCTCAATTATGTAGATTATTGTTACATTTTAAGAAATTTTTTATCTAACTGAACCGAGAACTTTACTATAAATATAGTAAGTATTATAACAGTAATAATGTAACGTTAAACATGCCAAATTAATATACATACATTTATCTATAACAGAGTTACTAATCGATTATATAATGTAGATTTATGTATTATATATAATACGTAATATGATATAAAACATGTATGATGCAATGGAACGAATTAAATTTAAAATAGACTTACAGAAAGACAATAATAGAGTAAAACGGAAGAAGCAATTGAATATGTTTTCACCAAGTCTTCTTCAATTACGATAAATGAAAAAGACAGTTATACAACTATATATACATACATGTATATATAAGTACATATACAACTGAAAACGGGCGCTATAAAAAAAAGAAATGCGATTGTTGATCAATTCTTTTTTTCAACAGATCTTCATGTAAGAAAGATTTATTATAAATTAACAATAAATAATAAAATTGTTTTTATAATGTATCTTTCGTCTAGCAGAAACAGTTATGAATTTAAAAAATAAAAGAAAAATTTTAATTCTTCATTTTTTTATTTATTTATTAAATTTTTCGAGAAAAAAATGTATTAAAAAAATTATCCTAATAAATTATTAAAAAAAACAAATTAACTAGAAAAAATTAAAAATGAAATAAAACTTAGTTTGTTCTTTGTGTATGATTAAAAAACAAAAAAAAATAGTAATATAAAATACATGATTTTTAATGTAAGATCCATTTTACATTTTATTTCAGCTTTCCTCCGATCAATCATTTGGATGATTTGATGCAATTCTTAATTACAATCTCTTCTATGCAAATTCATCTAATCTACAAATATATTAAATACGTATCCAAAATTCATAATTAATTCATTTATAATGCTAATATTTATCTTTAGTAAGAAAAAAATGTGAAAAAGATTCTACTCTTCCAATTTTGTATGTTTTTCTTTTTCTAATATTTAACCAAAATTTCCATTTGTATTGAAAGTTTTAAAATTATTTTACTTGAAGATTTTCTTTATTTCTTGATTTCACTGTAAAATTATCTCCGATACAATATTTAAAATTTAGTACTATTATTATATTATACAATTCAGTCCATTTTATTTAAATTAGATGTTCTTTATCAAATTAAACAAGAGAAATCATTAACAGGATTTACTGAAAAATACGTAATCATACCTCGTTGACAAATAAATTAAAAAAATCAGTTTTTCTCATTATGTCAATGAAAAGTTTAAAACCGGTATTGTTTGAGAAATATAAACTGATTATTGAAAAAATCTAAAAAACGAAATATTGTAATTATTATTAAATTAAAATCGTGTATTAAGATTCCAATACTTCTACAAACATTATTTACATAAAAAGGTTTTTCTTTTGTTTTATCTTTTTGGATAAATATTTTTTTACGTCGCATATAGAACAATTTGTTTTCTAATCATAATAAAAAAATTTAAAACTGAGAGTATTTCTTCACATTTAGAATCGAAAAACCGTTCAAGAAATTCAAAAATTTTATAAATTTCTAAAAAAAAAAAACGAAAAAAGGCATCGAAGATTAAAAAAAGAATTACACGTAACTCCTTCAACAAAAATAAAATATATTTCCAAATATTTTATTTATAATTCATTACAAAATATATTACGTTAAAATTGTTATGTAACTTTTCATTTAAAGAAAAAACACCAAAACTAGATTAGTTTAATATTATACAATCCAAATGAATTATTACGTAGTATGTAGAACAGTGGTAAGTTTATGTGGACAAAATTGCATTTTAAGTAATACGACTGGAGAAGAAAAAAACAAATGCAATTTAATAATTATTTCATCGCTGTAATAATATATTACTTTTAATAAAAGAATTTATTACACAAAAAAATTACGCAAAAAAATTAAATACCATAATCATTTCGTTAAAATAGATAACAAAAAACAACAGAACGGTTACAATTTTTCGTCTAGTATTTTAAATTACATTAGTGAAAAGATATAATTAAAAAAACATCGTTTAAACCTATCTACAATAAACTATATTATTTTATTAATAGCAATGTTTAAAAAATTAAAAACAGCTATTATATTAAAAATAGATAAAAATATAAAATATTTAAAAAAAACGGTTGTTAAAACTTAAAGAAAAACTTATTTTAATTTCATGTAAATTAGTATATAGTAAATAAAATAAGTAGAGTAGAAAATTAAATTTTTTCTACTTCTTTCAATTCCTTTTCCTTTTGTTATTCCACATCTAGATAATTGGACTTTGACATTAGCCCATACATTTATTTTTCAAAAAGAATATGATGTTGCATTATAATTACAAGCACCCAAAAACTATTCAATAATTTTAATATTTTGCCTAATCTTAATCAGAGATTGGGATTACGAAGCAAACTCAAAAAATAAAAATAAAAACAACTACAAAGTATTCTGAGATGCATCATTTTTTTCTACTTATTTCACTAAAGCTTCAACGCTTATTTAGTTTTATTCTAAACCATATAAAATCCCTAAGTCTCCCGAATATTAAATGTAACTATTTAATTTACAATGACACTTACGTAAGTAGGTTTATACAATGTTAATAAATTGGCAGAGGATATGTAACTGTACAAATAGATATGATTTGCCAGATCAGAATGCATCGTACAATAAATAGTGGCTGAAAAACCTGGAAGCTGAAAGCGTTATAGAATTAAACCAGTAAAGTTAATCGTCGATTTGTTAGCTATCAACAACGTTCTTTCAATCTATGTTCTACTCGTAGAAAACATGTTTAAGTTTATTATTTAACATATAATACGTTTTCAGCACTGGGAGTGCATAACAGAACGCTACCATTGTTTTACATGGGCAAAATTAAAGACCGACTTCAATTATTTTTTTCTTTGATAATTATATCACAGTATATTATGGCAAAACCAAAGAAGTTACTTTACCATAATTCCATTTGCCTTTATTAGTTGGAAAGAAATAACATAACAGTATTCGTACATTTATTAAATACTTTTTTGATTTAAAAAGGACCAGAAATATGTTTACAATTCCTGCCACCTTTCATTGACTATTTTAAATCTAATTTCTTACTTGATTGGAATCACTAATATAATTCCGCATTCATTACATGAACGTAGTGACAACTATAAACATTGAAATTATCGAATAGAAGTCAATGTTTTTAGTTTGTCTATTAATGTACAACTGAATATCTACAGAAGGCTAGTAATGATTTCTTAACTGTTATGTCAACACTCGTACAGATCCTTACATATTATACTTTAAATCTGAACGTACTAAACAGGAAAAGATTAAATTTTCTTCAACAAAATTACACCATCGTAACAAAATGCATTTTGTTGATCCGGAAATCATAATTGGTTTTTTATTAACAAACTAAAATGGTATTTTTTTCGTTTTAGCTACTATGGACTACGCTATTTTAACTAATTCACTTTTACTTTCCCGGCGAATATAAACATATTAAACGGGGAAGTATGGTGATCACGTCAAACATGGGGTATCGGGATTTTTTTTTATAAATCTTTACGTTTTAGGGCTCAACAAGTTCATATAACAAAAAAAAAACATATGTATGTATGTCGCACTGCTTTTTGCCTTACAACTCAGGATTGACCGAACAGATTTTCTTCAAATTTGGCTCAAATATTTCTATAGTTGGGGCATTGAGCATATTATTTTTTTCAAAGTTCTTAAGGGGGTGGGGGATATCACAAAAAAACCAATTTTGATTTTCTTCAGAGACATTTTAGAGAAAACTATGCATTTAAAAATAATCCAAAAATTTGTTTTCAAAAAAAATCAACCCCCACCTCTTAAAATTTAAATATATGTAGTTTTTTCTTCTTTTCCTCTACCTCCCTTCGGTTTGAATGTTTTTCTAAAATTTTTTGAAAGTCTTCATATATAGAGCTCGCAAGAAATGTCCAGATTAAAAAAAATTATATACCCTGGGCCTAAAATGCAGAAAGTTTCTTTGAAAATTTTCTATTTCTTATTTTAGGCTTTACTGAAAGGTGTGTTAGATTTAGAGACAACTTTACTTAAGCAAATATGTTAGGCAACTATACATGAATATTTTTAGAAACATTTTTCTTAACCTCTAAAGAATATTCTTTTTTTACTCCTCTTTTAATTTTTGTATTAATAGCCTAGAAATGATGGAATACTTTGCCAGCTTTTTTCAGTTTTTTTTCTTCCACATCTTCATTTCCCAGTATTTCTTCTTTTCTTTCTTCTGTCCAGATATACTTTTTGTTTTTGTTTTTCCTGGAAACCTGTGATGTTTTACAATTTTTTTCTCAGTACATTTCTTTGATGGTTAATATTATTTTCAATTCTTCGATATCTATTTTAGTTTTTCTGATCGAGTTATTGGTTTTTAGATTTTTAAAATAGTGGTTTTTTTCTAGTGAATATTTATTCATTTTATTTTTATATATATAACATGGAAAAGTTTCTGTTGCAGGATTAGTGATTATATCAGCTCATAAGATTACCATGAATACGTTCCTTCAAAAAATAATTATTTAATTATGAAACTACTAGGAAAGACAAATGAAAAGTTCTAGTTTCAATTCTTCTTTAAGCTTTTACTAAGATAAAATTAAATAATTTCTTTCCAAATAATTTTTAAAAAAGAATGTATAATTTATTTTTAAATAAGGTTTTGTAATGGAAAATTCAGTCACGTAACAGGAAGTTAAATCCGTGACCATTACATTAAAGTGTTGGAAAAAACGTATGAGACCAGACAGATCAGAAGAATTTTAATCTAGCTTCTAAAATTAACACGTTAGAAAGAATTTAACGTCTTATTCTCTGAGAACAAAAAAAAAGAGATTGAAATAAAGAATGACGTCAAAAAACAAATGAATAGCTAATTAAATTAGCATATGCTGCTAAAAGAAAGTACAAATATAATGTATTATAGGTGTAAACAATAAAGAGTAGTTATTTATTTGAGAGTTAAAACGATACATATGACTATTTTAAAGTTTCTACTTATAACGGTAAACTATATCCCGTTAAATATAATGAACTCTATTCCTGCTATACCTATGTATTCAAAACAAAGTCAAAGTTTAAATGTAAAAAATACGTTCAGTACCAATAAATTGATATATTATTATGTACAAATTTTTATAAAATGAAAACTTTTGTCTGTAAATTACTTCTTTTTATGATACATCTTTCATACAAAAGTAAATAAAATTATACTTTATATAATTAGATAACTTCAGGTACATTTACATGAAATTGCGAGAGATTAGCTAAATCGAATTTAACGAAATTTGTTGGATGGACAGATAAATCTCAATCCTGTTTGAAATCTCGTTTATGTATTAAAATAAAATATTAACGGGAAATCCCCCTATTCATGACGAAAAAAATATTATTTTCCGTATAACCTTACGGTACATTTTACAACAATAAAAAAAGAGGAATTAATTTTAAAATAGATTCATTAATCAAACCCCTAATTCCAGTCATTTTGAAATATAGTATAAAAATAAAAGTATAATTTTATCTTTAACTCAACGAATAAACCAGTAATCTGGTAATAATTGTACAATGCCGACTACTAATATCTTTCTCATATAAAAATAAAACGAAAATTTCTAAACCTTTTCTTTCTAAACAAATTTATTACCAAAGAGATTTTTAAAAAAAATTTATTGATAAATTTTCAACGTTCAGTTATACTCTGATGTTTGGTAAATAATAATTAAAATAAAATCAATTATATTGGTTTTTTTATATCTTTACCAACGAGTTAAAATTTAATTACTCGTTTCGTAGTTAACCATTAAGCATCTAAAGAAGTCTTTTTTATATCCAAATCGTTTTTTTTTTTAAATTATTAATTAACATACATCATTTCATAAGTTAATTTTTTTTAAAAATGAAGAAAAAACTAAAGAATACACGGTTCTTTTTACTACTTTTTAACTTTACACAACTTAATGACAGTAAGAAAGTGCAAATAAATTTAAAACTATATATCCTGTTAAAAGTAGATTAAAAACTTTTAAAAACATCCTTGTTTGGGTGTCTTCAACCAAGATTGTGCAGTTATTAGGAATATTTCCAAAAGTAACAGCTATTTAAGCGAGGAATGGTTATATATAAATAAGATATATATGATAAAACATTTCGCCGAAATACCGGCAAATTATCGTCTCCACAACAGTTCACAGTAGCATCTACGTTATAACGTGACTGTTATCGTACTTTTCCCTTTCCACAACAGTTTTATTAAAAGCTGTGGAAATTCAGATAAATATATATATATTTATCTGAAGAGTATTTGTAAGCCCAAATCGAGAGAATATCTTGTTTAGTACAGACGGAAATGGAGAAAATTCAATCATTATTCGAAATTGTTTAACCTTTTTTTACACCTTTAAATGTCGAATTTAAAAAAAAATGTAGATTGGTTTTTACTCGTAGATATTCACATGAAAATAAAAGATAAAAAATCAAGTTTATATACATTTGTTTGTTACAGAAAAATTCAAAAAATAAAATGTAATGTTACCCTATTTCAACCCTTTAAACTCATAATTTCAAAAAATCCTGGTTTTTTAGTTTACCCTTACACCGTAAGAAAAACGTGTAAACAAATTTTTATCAATTTATCTTCAGTAATTTTTGTTGGACGTTGATTATGAATCGCTCACGACATGTTCTTTTATATATATATATATATATATATATATATATATATATATAGATCATCAATAATTGGAAAATTATTAATTTAAGAACAGCCAAATTTAGGGAGGAATTAGTTTTAACGCTTATTAGTAACATTAGTAACGGGCTAAGTTACTAAAGCAGTTTTTCTTCCAAGAAAAGTTTTAGTAATGAAAAAAATATTCATATGTTAACGTAAATATAATTATGGGATAAAATAAAATCGCCCTACTTTTAAATTCTTATTATGAAACGAATTCTGAAGCTTTAACTAATCAAAAAATTATGTATAATTATGTGATATTATGATAATTCTAAGACACATAAATTGAAATAATGATGATTTGAAACGATAATACTTGATCAGATTAATATCATAGTGCATCTTATAAAATTTTAACAAAAAGCATTTTTAATACTTCAACTTTTTAATAAAGTTACATCGTGACATTCATTAAATAACTATTAGCATAACAAACTTGTTAAAAAGGTTAAAAAACCTTATTTATTTACTTAATATTATATTACGAATAGAAAACCACGATTTCAATGTAATATATATACACATACGCTGTCTATACCGCATTTGTACAACAATAAATCAAGGGTGACAAAACTAGGTACTTTACAAAACAAAATTGTATTTTGCAATAAAAATAATAATAATGACCTCATTGCTAAATCTAAATGCAATGTTATGCCATTTATATACTAGCAATAGTAATAATTTAACTCATAAGAAAAATTATATATATTATGCTGTAGAGTACATAGAAATAAACGCGCGGGCACGCATTAGTGGGCTAATATACAGACTGTAATACTTTACATTTCCATTAAAACTATTTTTTTTTCTATAACAAAATGACCTTTAATGGCATTAAATGTTGACTTACATTTTCAATAAGACGATAAGAAAAAGTTAGGTATAAAAAACGTTTAAATTTTACTCAGATTATACATTATTAGAAAGATCCCTACCGTAAATAATTTACAAAAAAAATGAGAATTTGAAAATTTTGTAAAACTAATTTTAAAATATGTAGAATTTTAATAAAATAAACAAAATTCTACTTTGAAACCTTTTAAATAAATATATAATATAAGATGTACTTTAAAAAAATCCAATATTACAAAAAATATTTTGAATTCTTTACTCTTTATTAAATAAAACTAATAATTATTATTACTATAAAAATCATAAAAACAACCATCAATTCAAGATGGCTGTATACACCAATATATATATATACACTAAATCAAAGAAATTTTTGTGACAAACCAGACGTATAGAGGGATATGAAATATAGAGACGGATGTATTACGAAGGACATTCTATATAAGCAAGATCAAATTCCCTTCCACTTCCTGTGATATAAAAAAAAATTAACATCTCTTAATTTAAGAAAAGCTAACATGTTTTATACTATTATACAAGCAACCTGTTTCACACTATTCATCTCTATTTCAAGGGTAATGATGGGAAATATTAAAAAAAAAAGAATGACTTCCGTTGTAGAAGTTTTACATTGGCGTGTAACTGACAAAATCGTAGTTACGGTTACGTAATTTATTGGTATTTATTAAAATTTTATTGGAAAAAGAACTTTAAAAAAATTACACTATTTTTTTGTAACCGACTGATTTTTTTGAGCTTAGACAAGATGTACTTGGTAAGATACCTTACTATAAAGGAAAGCCAAAATAAATGATAAAAATATACGAACACCTATCAATTAAATCATGATTCAAAATGTTACTTAATTTATGTAATCGCTTAGTGAAGTGGCAAAAGTTAAGGAAGAGCAGTAAAATACTGAAACAAAATATCTTATTTTTGTAGTGAGCCTCGAAAATGATGTAAAATTAATTTTTAAGAGAAAGAGAAATACATTTTAAACAGAAAATTTTTAATGTTAATTCCTTGCCCTTATACTCTTCTACGTCAGGAAAAAGATCGTTAAATGTAAAATTTATTCCGTTTTTCTTAAAAATTAATAACCGTTCTGTATTTTATTTTTTTAAAATAAACTTAACGTAAAAACTTCTCCGGATTTAATTTTTAAAAGATTGATTTTTTCCAATTTTTTTATGGACACAAATCTACGGTACACTAGAAGAACCTAACAAAAAAAAAATTTAATTCAATTTTTAAAATGAAATCGGACTTAATTTAGATCCTGGTATTAAATAAAAATTTTATACCAAAAAAATTATCCGCTTCTAAAACTGTTTTTCTAAAAGGTAGCCTGACTAGAAATCTCTATGGATCAATAAAATAACCAAAATGAAATCACCAGTTACTTTTTTTTCTTTCTTAATCTTTTAGCTTATTGCTTGCTTTCCAAATGTAAGTTGCAAATAATTATACATAAAAAAAATAAAAAGAATAATATCAAATCGATAGCCTTAAAGTACAAAGTAATACACTATAACTATATACTGTATATATTCATTGGCAAAACAGTACTTGAACTAACATAAGTATAACGTTAATATAATTTCTTTGCCAAACAAAATAACAAAAATAACACAAAAATAGGCAATTCGCCAATAATTAGTAGTTTATTTACTATAGATTAAACATAGAATTGTAATATGCGCAGAATATATTATGTTAGGTCACAGACATCATTTCCTTGAGAAAAAAAACACGTTTTACGTGTACTACAGAAAAAATAATAAAAACCTTTGTATTACGACAAAAAAAATTTTGGAAACACTAAAATAATATATAATGTTACATGTTAAATTCTCAATTTTATTAGATAAAGCGATGAAAATATTTTTTTATTTATTTTACAATTATTTTTTTTAATAAAAAATAAGAAAGGTTAATGAAATGGGACTTCTTTAAAAAAAAATCAATTCGTAAATTTAATTAAAAATTTCACTCAATAAAACTCTGTGATTGAAAATCAAAATCAAACTGTTTGCCTTTTGTATTGTAGAGGTTTCGGATTCAAATCGTAATAATCATATTTCAAATTATAATCCTGTGTCAGAATAATGGTTAAATTAAAATTAAAAAATAAGTTATATTAAGGATTTAATTTCCATAAACTAGATTACTTCAGAGTGAAATCTGATCAGAATAAATATTTTAAATCTTTAAAAGATCATGAGGTGAACATTAAATTAAGTTAACAAAAAAATTTCTAAAGGTTAGATTTTAAAAAAAATTCATGCGCACTTCTGCGTAAGAAGACCTACTTTTCGTTATTTTATTTTACAAGAAATATACAAGACATAAATCGAGAACTAAAAGCGGTGTAATTTTTTTATTTAATATTAAAATATATTTTCGGTTTAATAGAAAATTATGCTATTATAATATAACCGTAATTTGATGAAATAACGAAAAGACCCTATACACAAACATTAAGTTTAAACTCCCTCACTACTGTGACTCAGTGCATAAGCGCGTAAGAAAAACACACCAATACAAAGTTAAATTTAGGTTATGTTATTCATTGTCGACCTTAAATTGAATTTAACTGAAGAACGGCACAACCAGTTTTCACAAAATTTTCAAATGTACAACTTTATATAAACTACAACATATCTAAATTAATCTAGTAATTTTGGAGATTTTCGAGCCACAAATTTTATACATCGGTCTATAAATAAATATATAAGGAACCCAAATTTTAAGTGAATGGAATTTTCGGATTCCTTATACCTCAAAACGTTAAAAAAAAAATCAATTTCACCCCCAATCCCACCACGGTAAAAAAAAAATATTTTTATCGACTTCGTAAAGTCAGTAAAAATACAATTTTACAGTATTTTATATTATAGTAATTCATAGAATATCGTTTTACCAAAGTTATGGGCTTGGAATTTGCATAAAACATAAAAGGGAATAAATATAAAATTTTTTATTGTTTTTACGAAAACATTCTTGAAAATAATAATTATAAGTAAAAAAAATTATGCAAAATATATTTTTGTAAAATAAAAACCACTTCCTCGTTACTGCAAATTGGATAATATTTTATAACTTGCTTACTAATAGTCGCATCTTAGCCTGAATTCAGAAATGTTAAAAAGCCAATTAGTAAAAGTACAAAAAATAATTGAGGACTTCCAAAATATAATGTTTTAAGCATTAACAATTTGATACCAATAGAAACACCTTATTAATTATATAAAAACTTTGCTAATTTTTCATCTTAAGACCTAAAATATCTCATTTACTGAAAAAGTTTTAGAAAATTCGAAATTGTATGAGTAGAATTGAAAGTGAATAGATAGATAAGATGACATATTCGGAGTATGAACTACGCTGTAAACTATGACAGTACAAAAGATTTCATTGAAATATAAAGTACATGAGTATATAGAATGTTTAAAAAGTATTTTATTAACGCTCACGGTGGCTTCTATTTGTAAATATTAGATTAGAAAACTGACATTACAAGAAAAGAGAAGCGATTTGACCAAAATATTTTATATAATATTACTTATTGTGTACGATCCTTCAGTCAATTATAACAAATATAAAACATACGGTAGTTATTAATACTTAATAAATAAGTGGCCTACGTTGCACATAATGTAATAAAAAAGATACTTCCTTCAAAAATTTGTATAGAAAACCGTTACCATTGTTATTAAATTATTATTATTTGTATTATTATAGAAAACACAAAAGATTCGTACGTACCTGATACTTTTTTTTTAATATGCTGTCAAAATTTTAAATAAATCTAAAAAAGAATTGTCATATCCACTTCTACATTTATAACAACTTTAAATAAAATAATAGTTCAACATAGGCAATTGACCTCAGCAGTATTAACTTGTTTCGATTAAATAACATCATTATACTTTAAAATAAAACTAAATTGAAAGTTAAAATGAGCACATAAATGAGATGACTTTTTGTTTTAATATTAAATACACTGCCAGCATCCTTCAATTAAGCGAAAGAGTTTAATATAATAATCCGGAAATCACCGAGATATACAATATAATTTCATTTAGTATGAATTTGTTAATTAAGTACATGTCATATTCGTAAAATGATTCTCTAACATCCTGGTATGCTAATAATAAAAAAGAGCAAATAATCGTAAATATACGTCAAAAATCTTCCAACTTAAAAGAGATTTGAAAAAACTTATAAAAACAACTCTAAATAAATACATAAACAGTAGTTTTTTATTTTACATTACAAGGTGGATGTACTGAAATAAAGATAACAGAAGGTTGAAGATAACATAAAAGAAACCGAACGGCATTTTAAATATAAGGAAATTTTAATATTATTCCACTTTGTTAACAACCATCATTTTTTTCCATTTAAGATGAGCCGTAACAAAGTCAAAAGATTTATTACATTTGAACTAAGTTTGTATCTGTACCTGGTACATCAAAGTTATGCATAATAACTCAAGTAATCCTTTCTTTAAACCACTAAACATTTATTATGTTGAGATTACTTTTATTGCTTAAATTTATTTGTAAAATTAACAATTTTATCAAAACATTAGTTAATAAAAACATAATGAACAAAGAATAAGATATCTTCTTTTCCTACCTATATCCTGTCATTAATAAAAAAAGTTTTTTTAAATCTACGAAAACTTTTAGGATAAATAAGTAATATACTAAAATCTTGAAAATTTTGAGATGAAATGAGAAAAATATGAATTTCAATTTATGATTATTTAATTACAATTAATTCAGAAAGACAGATAAAAAGATTTTTTTAAAGATAACCGGAAACCGATGGATTAGGAAAAGTGAAATGATACGAATCTGAAGATAGAAATCAAGTAAGACGATTATTATATATGTTCAAACAATATAAGGAATCTAAAAAATAACAATAGACAGAAGAAAGAAAGTAGAAAATAAGTTCGAGAATAAAAACATACTGGGCTAATAGAAAAGCAGAAATCCCGGAAAAAGAACCATTCTACACGTAGGTTAATAATGATTTCATTGTAAGGTTTTATTAAAACAATTTTCAAAAAAAAAAACAACAAAAATAACTACTATAACAAGTTTTGAAAAAATAATAAAAATCAAAGTTTAGAAATTAATTTTGATAAATTATGAAACGTAATGAATTAATAAAACTAAAACCAATATAAAAAATATTATTTGTGAATTTAGAAAAAAAAATTTTTTTAAACTTGTAAACGTCATAATTGTGACGTTTATAAACTATTTATTAATTACTTGAATAATCATAAAATTAAAATTAAATTGTGTTGTTTACATTTAAACGCGTTATCGCAATTTATTTAATAATGAAATAAGTAATTATTACTGGTAAAATTAACTGCTTTAGGTTTTGATAATTCTACATTATACAAAGAATACATAAAATTTTATAGCCCAAAATTAATTACTACCTTTAATAATAATTTTATTACCATAATTCGTTCACAATTGTGAATTCGCAATTAGGTTTTTTAGTATTATATAAAAAAAAGGTAACTCGTATTACTTGAATTATTCAAAATGCTGTAAGTTTTTTTAAAACTTATATTTCAGAAATAAAAATTATAGCTGTCAAAAAGTTTAATGCTGCCCTTAATAAAAAAATTAAAATTTTCGAAGATTATAAAATTGGTTTTGAGAAATTAGTTACGGAGTCTATTTATGTTATAAAGCTGGTGTAGCTGAACGGATTAAGGCGACGACAATATATTTAAGTTGATCTTAATTTGAATTATAAAAATAAAATTTTAAATCTGAACAGTTTAGAACTCGAAATAGACTTAACACTAATAATTCTGAATTTTGATAAATATCTTCAAACGAAAATATAAAAGTTAATTTCCTTCAGAGAAGTTAGATAGTTAAATTAAAATTATACGAACAGAAAAAAGTAGTAGCACAAATTTTCACTACGAGATAGTATTATAGATATTATAGACGAGAATGAAGTGTATATATTGGAAACTTTTATATACTTACAAAGTACAAAAAAAAACTTTATTCGACAGACTTTGTAAATATAGACAAAAAAATTTATTAAATCTTTAAAAAAGAGTGGTCATTATAATAGGTTTATTATTAAGAAATTAATAGAAAAATCTTAAAAGAAAAGTAATAAAATTATACATAAACATATTTAAAATAATATTTAGGACGTAGAATATTCTGGGTAAATAATAAATTTCTTTTTAAATTCCATACTACTGTTTTTATTTACTTACAATATTTTTCCGAAGTCTGATTTATTTTCTTTTACCTTTTCTGACTTTTTTTTAAATGTAACTTACTGCAGCAGTTATTCCTAGTTTCAAATTTCATACAATTTTAAAAAAGTAAAATGCTATTTTCCATAAAAAAAAATTAGACGTAAAAATAATAAACATTGAAAAAAAAATTAAATAAAAATGTATGACAAGTTAAACTGACATTGATTTATAATCAATTTTAAATTAAAAGATTATATTTAATTTATTAAAAAAAAATCGTAATTAACTACAAAATTACATTAAAAAAACAACTTTTTTCTCTCCGTTTTAAAATTATACACAACATGATGATGCAATGGAAGTATTACGCAATTTAACATGTTAATGTAATCAGTCATATTTTTTTTAAACTTACAAAAAAAAAATGTGTATATAAATAAACTTCCGTTTTCTTGCACATAGTAAATATAAGAAAAATATATGTCCCCACGTAAATTAAATCCCAAATTAATGCAAAAATTCATTTGCAAATAAAATCTAATTTATTCGTAATTATTATTAGTTACATTGGTTATTTTGTATTTTTAGGTCTTAAATATTTCAATACTTTAATATTAAGTTATTAATTAAATTTCAGTACAATTTTGCTAATTTTATTTGTACCAAACTGCTTAATCATTTCGTCAGGAAGTTGTTATTCTTAATTATTATTATTATTATAATTATTATTAAAAGCATAATTTGGTATACGATTTGCGTACAATATTTTCTTTTCAAAACATTTTGAATATAGTTATAAAATTAAAGAAAAATAATTTTATTGAAAATTTCAATTTTTTTTTACCTTGATAGATATCGAGAGCGGTATGTATAGTTTCTCTCTGTTTTATTTATTCCTTCATAACTTTGTAAACGATGAATAAATTTATATAATGTTTTCTTACTAAACAATTTATTTTTTATTCCAGAAGATTTAAGGATATTTAAATATTAAACCACTCTTTCAAATTATACAGTAATAATTTCCTAATTCGATTTTTATCAATACTTCTTTAAATAATTTATTAAATGCGTCTATATTTCAGACAACTGAAAATATTAATAAAATATTCAAGCTTCAGCAACTTTATGTATTTAATCAAAAGCGTTTCAGTTATCATTTTTCATAATTTATTTTTAATTATCGGTTAACGTTTTTTCTTAATTGAAAGCAGGACACGGTCTGGTTGTATGCATTGAATTTTCTGTGATAAAGCCTGACTTTTTTACAAATAATATATACAATAATGATTTTTTCGGCTCTTTTAATATTCAAACCCCAACTGTTTTTTTTATACATAGTATTTTTTTTTTTAAATACATATAAACATTATAAAACAAGGCACAGCTAATAGAGTATTTGATGTAATAATGATGTGTTCTTACGAAGTCTGTAAAGTAGTTTGTACTGAGTGAATGGAAAGAACAAAAAACAAATAAATATCAATCCATAATAAAGATTACATAATATTTTATGACGTTTATTAACCACGTAATTAGTAGTTATCGATTTAAAAGGGGAAAACCTTGAATAAATAAATAGATCTATAATTTTTAATGTGTAAAAAAATAATTATTTGGTTTTATTAGAAAGAAAAAAAGTATAAATAATGGAGAAAGGCCCTTATACAGATACGTTACTTCTGACAAAAATAATAAAAATAAATGTAAAAAAATTATTAGTCAAGTAAAAATATTATTGTACATAAATGATATTTAACGTGGAATACTTTCTTAAAGGTTACATATTTTTAATGCCGATGAATGAATACTCCTTTTCTTTTTCCTGTTTAGCCTCCGGTAACTACCGTTTAGAAAATTCTTCAGAGGATGAATGAGGATGATATGTATGAGTGTAAATGAAGTGTAGTCTTGTACACTCTCAGTTCGACAATTCCTGAGATGTGTGGTTAATTGAAAACCCAACCACCACCAAAGAACACCGGTATCCACGATCTAGTATTCAAATCCGTGTAAAAATAACTGGCTTTACTAATACTTGAACGGTGGAACTCTCGACTTCCAAATCAGCTGATTTGGGAAGACCTGTTCACCACTAGACCAACTCGGTGGGTAATTAATGAATACTACGCGTAATTATATTTACTATATTAAACGCGTGAATTGATACTGATAATCGCAAAAATGTTACGTAAACTAATAAAATTGATAGAGAAGAGTTAAATAATAATTCCTTTTTCAATTTTATTATGATAACAAAGTTAGATGATTCAACAAACAGGAAAACTTAAATCAAAATAATTAGCCAACAAGAAATATGAATTCGGAACTATAAAATATTTATTATTGTATAACAATAATAATATATTTTTCCGGATAAACAATCGTTCAGTAAATTTTATGAAACCAGATAAATACGATGTTTTAGGTCAACTAGTGTAGATGATGTAATTAGAAACAATATTGTATACATTAAAACGATAATAAGTTCACGTAAAATTATCCAGAAATATAATTAGATTTAGTTCAAAGAAAAAACATACCACAATATACTTGTTTGTGATTTTTTATTTTACGAATATAAAAAAAAAAATTACAAATTGATTTTTATCACCAATTTGGCGGAATTTAAAATTAATTTTACAAAATTTCTCCATTTTCCGACACAGGTTTATTTATTTTTATATAGCACAAGAAACTTAAACATCATTACTTTCAGATGAATCAACTCTTAACGATTAGTATCACTTGTAAGATAAGGTAAAATGCGCATTATATACGTGCACCAAAAAACTGTAAGAATATAAAGCCATAAATTCATATGCGGCTCCTTTCTGTTGAAAACAATGCAATGTACATTCCGTCTCTACACAGTGGCAGAAGTATACAGAGTTATAAAACAATTCTCATGTAGTATGCAAATAAACAAATTATTATTTTATAAATCGAAACGTAGTTTATTTAACTACAGTAAAATTTATTAAATTCTGATTTGTTACAGTTAAAATTAAATCCACACTCATGTACAGCATATGATTATATTAAAATAACTTCAAGAATTTTTGATTACTAGAAATAATTAACTTTTATTATTTAATGTATGTGTGTATGTGTATATATATATATTTTTTTTTGTCTATATTTATTTACAAATTTTGTTAATAAACCTTACTACATAATAATTATGAATATATATATTTTTTTATTTTATTTTTAAGTTGGTAATAATTTATCCAAAGTAATATAAATTTAAATATATTCAAACTGATAATTTTAAATTATTACTGAAAATTACAGTTTCTCATCGCATAAATTAATACTATTCTGTGAAGCAAGAACTGTGAATATGTTATGCATATTTTCAATAACAATTTAAGTTATAATAGCTATTTATATATATTTAAAACAATAATAAAGTTAAAAATCATAAATACCACATTTCAAATTTAGTAATAACATTATCTTTTAAATATATGACCTAAATAGTTTTTTAAACCCTAGTAATAGAGTAAACATGATTATAAGTTGAAATAAATTAAAAAACTGCGGTAAAGTATAAAAGATCTCACAATAAAGTATTTTTATGAAAACAAAATCCAGGAAATGTCAATCATCTATCTTTGTTTACATTTAAAATTTCAATTGTACACAATTATTTGTAGTAAGAGATAACAGTATAATTTATTATTTAATGATTTTTACAGCTAGTTAGGAATATTTAAAATAAAGGTACCAAAATTTAGAGACTGTTTCAAATTATAAAATTTTTATTTTGTATTATCTATTTCTTACTGTAGAAGAAGTTCAATTTCACAAACAAATTTCTATCTGCTTAGTAAATAGTACCATATTCAAAAAAATAAAATTATGGGATGCGGAAAAAAACACGATATAAAAATCAATCATTTTTAAATACATATAATTTCAATTTTTCTTTTTTACTTTATTACTACGAAGTCTTAAAAGTGTAGGTTACTTTATAAAGAAGTATGATGTAAATGAAATTATAAAAAATAACTCTTACTACGATCTGAACCCGAGATCAATTGATATAGAAACAAGAATTAAGACAACTACACCAAATGACCAATTAAAATCGATCGGATTCTCATCAAAATTTAATTTAATAAATTTTATTTTAATTTTTTAAATCACAAAAACCAGTTCAAAATAAATAACTACTATAAAAAAACAGTTATATCATAAAATTTAGAAGTTTTCACAGAAAATCAGTTTCTTTTTTCCTTCATTTTATTATTTTTATTTCTATAATAACTGTATCTTTTACTTTTATGTTCTATTTTGGGAAAAAAAACCTAGATTATTTTTTCAATGGTAAGAACCTGTTAATATATTAACTCTAAGAATTACGAAAAAGTAATATCTCGTAAAAATAATAAATAGTAAATCTGTACTTTCGTATCAAATTTAAAATGTCTAAAATGCCTGTATAATCAGTTGAACCGAAGATGAGAGTATCACAATAAAGATTTCAACGAAAAATACAAATAACTGAATTCTTAATTTCCATTTTTTAATTTTTTTGTTTGATTTTTTAAATCATATCCTGACTGTAGTTCAAATATTAATAAAATTATACGCTTAATTATTTTATTTATTACATTTAAGAGAAAGAGTAACGTCATAGAAAGCCAAAGTATTTGAAGATCAAATAAGTAGATCACAGAAGTTGAAATAAATATATATAATTTCCATGCGAGCTGATATAAATGTAGACTAACGTTATCATTAGGAAATACCCAGCTTAATTAAATAAAAGAATTAACAATTAAAAATTTACAAATCACTTTATATATATAATGTTTAACCTTTAAACTATACAGATAAAGATTCAATTAATAGAATTTCTTAAATACCAAAAATTCAGAATAGAAATAATAACAACTATGATAAAGAAAAATATAACCGAATTATTATTTATCTAATAACATAATTAATTTTATATTTATTAAACTAGATCAATAGATCAAGCGAGTCAAAAACATTTGAAAGTAATGTTACAATACATGATGCAAAATTTCAGCAAGAATAAACTGTCGTTTAATGAAATAAATGTTTAAAAAAATCAAATTAAAAACCTCTTTTCTATATTATTTTATTTAAAACTTAGTTAACCAGGAAGCGAAACATATTTTTATTTAAAAAAAACACAAAATTGAAAAAAAATTGTTTTTTTTTTTAATGTAATTTTAAGAAAATTTCCTAAACTTCAAAAATATATATATGGGCTGCGGAAAGCTTTAAAAATAAAATAATAATATCTCCGTCTGAAGATATAATATCGAAACGACTTTTCCATATCAATGCGCAAAAAACGTTTAATATTAACAACAGGAAACTTTCAAATACATAATGATGTCGTTACATTCTGTTAATAAAAAAACCTCTTTGTTTAAAAATCATAGAATAAATAATAAAGTAAAAGTATTCTGAACTTTGCCTACAAACACAAGACTTGGTTATCTAGTCTCTTTTTACGTCTAAAAAAAAAACGCAGACGAACAGCAGCAGCAGTACCGAATAATAATACGCGTTTTATTGAAAACACTGAATAAAATTCGATTCGACTAACAACTATTAAGAAGGAAATAACTAATACCTTAAGCCGAATAAAATACATTATAACTGGTCTAGATTAAACAAATTTCTATATTTCATGAATATTTTTACGTAAAACGGGGAAAAAAAGTTAATTACGCGAGATAATTTTGATAAAAATTTAACAGTATGAAGACGGAATGTATTATAATTATTAACTTTATTATTCATTTTTATATATAAATATATAATTTTTTTATAATTAAATGCAGCTGTTATTTTCAATACTGCAACATAATATTTTACATGATAGTACAACGTGAAAAGAACTGAAAATAAAATGACAGTAAAGCTTTATAAGTTATAGTAACAAGCTTTAATTAACACATTAACTGTTATTTGATTAATAAATTATTCAAAATTATATCATGTAGGCTAAAAACAGCACGGATATATGATCACGTGTATGTGCTGTTATTTCAAAATAAAAATTACACCCTAAGTCAATTTGCCCCACCTTATTTAATTTATAAATAGTTACAATATAATACTGAAGGTCTAATGTAACATTACTTTCAACATAATGTAATCAAATAAATAGATTAGGCCTACACACACGCGCGCGCACACACACACACACACACACACAGAGAGAGAGAGAGAGAGAGAGAGAGAGAGAGAGAGTGAGAGATTGAGAGAGAAAGATAGAGAGAGAACGACAAACACCACTAATATAAGATTAAATTTTACAGCTGTACAAATGGTTTTCGTTTTCTTATTAATCTATCTATGCAATCTGTTTTAAGAGTTCCTTTGTTACAACATGGTCTTTATCTAACGAATAGTATGCAATATAACAAAAAAAACAAACGTATCTAATAACAGAATTATCTATTAAAATAATGATAGCAACCAAAGAAAGAAAGTTATGGTTATTAATCAAATAAACACACACACACACACACACACACACACACACACACACACACACACACACACACGTGTGCGCACGTGAGTCTATATACATGCATACGTATTCTCGTGTGTATATTTAGCCAATAACCTACAATGCAGAACTTGAACTTGGCAAGAAAACTTGCATTGTTCATTTATATATATATATATATTTATATATATATATATATATATATATAAATATATAAATATATAATTTTTTTTTACAATTAAATGCAGCTGTTATTTTCAATACTGCAACATAAATATAGAAAGGAACACCCACGCTGCTTTGTTTAATATCACGACTGAATAATTTATTATTTACAACCGACTAAATATCGAAGGTCTATGAATCGAATCCCAACTTGGGCTTGGCATTATTATATTATAATTCATCCTAGTAACCCCCCTACTTATAATCGAGCTATTATATATATTGTTAAACATGACTTCCTGCATTATTAAAAGAAAAAATGAAATTATGAAAAGTTAATTTATATGCAAGCATTTTTTTTAAGACCGATCATCATCGGAACATTGTTTCTTCGAAGTTATTAAAATATATATATATATAAAAGAAAAAGAAAACAAAAAAAAACTAAAAAATATTTACATGCACGTGCTTTGACTTTCAATTTAAAAAGTGACTTCGACTTTTAAATTCAAAGAAGCATGAACGTGCAAATTTATTTTAAGAGCTGTTATTATATAGTATTTTTTTTTTGTTTTTAATTACTTCAAAGAAGAAAGCTCTGATGGTACTAATTAATCATTGCGATAAGGCTAATCGATGGATTGAAACAAATTCTAGATAGATAATTAAATGAATTACTTTCATATATATATAAAATTTACCACTTTTTTCTCTTCATAATACTGTATAAAAATGTGTATTTCCTAATGTCATTATAGAAAGGTAAAAATTAAAGATAAATCACAAAAATATGCTTATACTTGCATACAAATCCACATCTTTATAATGACCAAACAAAATTTTTTTTCTCAAAATTCCGATATTCTTTGACATCGTATAATTTCCTATTTCAAACGATTTAAATTCTATGCATTATATATTTTTAATACATAACATTTAAAAACTAGCCATATCTGGTAAAACAAAACCAAATGTATAGAAGTTATACCGTAAACCCGGATTTAAAAAAAAAGTTAACTGAATATTTTTAAATATAACTTGTTTACGTACACGAAACGTTTTTTAAGCATTATAACTAAAACAAATAACGGAATGTCTTTAAAACGGTAAGTTTTTAGATTATATTTTTATATTTTCTCTAAATAATTTTGTTTAAAAATCATTTTTATAAATAAATCAAATAAAAGTGAATTTTATTCAGACAGAACCGATTTCAAAAGTTAATTAAAATTGAAATACTTGTAACATGTTAACAAATATATATTTAAATTACTAAAATATTAATAAATTTAAATTCGTCTAATATTAGATACTCTATGATTTTTTTCGGAATATTAAATCTCTAATGTGGTATAAATATCTAAAAATGTACATACAGTTTTAAATTATGGTGCACTAGCCGGTCAGGGAGTTTTGCCCCCTGAACCCCCGATATGTTTGTTATCCTCATGGTTGTGAAAATAATACTGATAAATAATAGTTAAAGCCAAAAAATCTCTCTTTCCTCCAACGTTTCCCTCATTCTTGACTTAGAAACTTTGATCTAATAATAATTGCTCCTGATTAATAATAAACTAATAATTATTAAAATGATTTAAATAGATAAAAGTCGAGGGTTACCTTACAGGCACCTGCGGTATATCCTAACCACAACGCACTCCCAACGAAAACATGTCTCGTTGACGGCATACGCAACATATCTTATTGTACGTGTTAGTAAGATTCTTAGACGTTTAACTCTATATTTCGTGGGAGGGGGTGTCATAGTACAGAGCTGGAATCGTATGTTATAAAACGCGTTGTCTGCATTATTATTATTAAACGCATTGTTATTATTTTTACGTCGAAAGACGAAATCAAAAACACATTAGGTCGTTGTTCAAGAGGAAAAGTTCACAACTTTATCCCCAAAGAGGGGGCTAAGGCCTCGATCTATGGCTTCAAACATTCTCTGGGATAACACAAATGTATCCTAAACATTTGAAAGCAATCGGTCGGTTGGTTCTAGTGTGATGCTGTTGCAAATGGTCAGAATCGCCACAAATTTTCGCATTTATATATTAGTTTGATTATAGTGCAGATATCCGTGTGAGTCATTACTTAATGGCTTTATTAAGTAACGATTTGAGTTCATAGTCCACTTAAAGTTAGATAGAGGAAGAGTTGTGTGTGAAACCTTCTGTGTTACAGTAAGGCGCGGGGATCGCGCTACCAATGATGATGGGTCAAACATCAGGCCAAACCGATGATGATGTGTTATCACAGGTTTAGAGGGTCTAAAAGACTACCTCCGGTAAAGCCCATCAAGGGTAGGAACATCCTGACCCCCTCTTACATCTGATCCCTCTTACAGAGATCAGATGTAATACCACCCTACGGGGGGTCAGGATGTAAAAGGCCGTAAGTCTGTTGTTACTATGTAAATAAATAATGATCTTTTAAATCATTAGGTCTTAAGTAGACTGAAATCCTTTACGGGAATTATTTCAATTCCATAATTTCATACTCGTAGCTAAAATACATGTAGAAAGACGTAAAATTATATTTCCAAGTTTATAATATTTAAAGTAAAACTACTTAATACAAAAATTGTGAAACATAATACAATGAATGTAAGTTATAGGGTAAAAATAAACCAAATTAACAGTATTTCGTATACGAAATAACCACTTTTACTTGTAAGCAATCACTGGTTTCGTAATACACTGATGTAATATTAGTTATAATTGAGAGTAATAAAAATTTCATACAGTTAAAATGGGTGTCAAATAGCAAGCTATATGATATCAATCAAAAGATATTTCGCGTAATCTAATTTTTTTTTTTACTTAGATGTGAAACTTTACAAAATATTATTAAAAAATTAGAAACATCAAAAATAATACGTAATAAAAAAAAAACTAACAGACTTATAATGTTACAAGTATAATTTAAAGTCTCACAGAAAAATTAATTACCATTTATAAATATTTTTTTGAAAACTCCCGATTTAGGACGGGATTAAAAATAAAAAAACCTTCAGTAATGTTTTTTGATATAATTTATAAAAAACCATCAATGTATGTTTAGGTACACATATTCAGACCTGTAAAATAGCTGCATATATATTAAAAAAGAATAATAATAAAAAGAGACCAAGTTATTCTTACCCTTAAAAAACAAAAAATATCTCATGACAGGTATATCATGGATAATAAATCTAGTTTCCCTTTTTATTTAAGGTAATATTATTATATATATCAAGCCCAATAACATGCAGGCTTGATATTCAGTTAGATTTTCGTATGGTTTTTTTTTTAATTTTTACACAAGGGCTGATTAACTAAGAAATTAAAAAAAGATCTAGTTGCAGTTCTGCGCAAGACGGCCGAATTTTTGTTTCTGACACCATCACTATTTCGCAACCAGAAACGCAATGATTATCAGAGTACAATGAACTATATACGTTAGATAAACGAGTACACCGCACATACAGCATATCTAAATTTCAATGGGATTGGTTTAGTAGTTTTGAACATTTTCGAGCCACAACATTTTCACATATTTTGGAACAACTACAATAACTTAACCAATCTACATCAAATTCTCACATGCAAACGTCAGATATACCTACTACAGCATAAATTTCAATGAAATTGATCTAGTAGTTTTGGAGATTTTCAAACCACAAGATTTTATACGTGAATGCTATTTTTGAGATTTTCAAGTCACAAAATTTCATACATGAATGATATTTTCGTAATCCTCATACCTCAAAACGCAAAGAAAATTGATTTTCACCTCCCAATCCTACCAGGCGACCGAAAATAATACTTCAAATTGAGGTTACATTGTGTGTTTTCGACCTTAAATTTAGCGTAACTCGGGAACGATTCAATCAATCTTCATCATATTTTCACACGCAGAACTTCACATGCACTATTACTGCATATATAAAATATAATTGAAATTGATTAAGTAATTTTGGAGATTTTCCAGCCACAAATTTTATTCATAGGCCTATATATATTAATATATAAGGAAATCCGAATTTATGTGTACGGTATTTTCGTACTCCTCATACCTCAAAATGTAAAGAAAATTCTGTTTTAACCCCACCCCTTCACTCCAACCGTACGATCGAATGTAACACTATGTTTTTCTTTGAAAAGTCCGTAAAAAAAGTTAAAAAATGTATTGAATACATTATCTGTAGTCAATCTGGGAATATTTTAATATATTTTTAATTTTATAATTATTAACACCACGGGCTAAATATGAAAACTTAAGCATATAAATCTTTTTACGATTAAGTCACAGGTTCTACCGTTAATTTCTTTATGATGTTTATACATACGAGATAAGACAGGCAAGACAGACAATAAAAGCATTGATACGACAGATTTTTATAGACAAAATTTTTAAATAATATTTTTGATAACGTTAATATATGTTTCGGTTGGAGTGCATAAAATAACCGTACTTTAAGCTGCAAGAAATAACATTTTTAAAGGGATAAAATAAATGGAAAATTCTTAACGATAGAGAATAAACTTTATTATATTTGGAAATGATTCGTTCAAAACTAAAATTGTACAAAAGAAAAAGAAGTAACGATAATAAATAGAAAATAAATTACAGAATGCGTTCTTACCGACATAACAGTTGCATTGACGTTGATTATAAGTATAAATCATGTCTCTAATATTTATACGACAATATTAATAAGGTAGATAAAATAATAAAAAATGCAGACGGCAATAAATAATTACGTACGTAAGAACACAACGTGTAACTGAATTATAATGTGACACTATAATATATTTAGTGACTTTTCCATGCAAGCAGCCGGACAGGAAACGTGCAAGGCCGTATAAACTATTAAACATAGATAGATGAAAGAATGATACGAACAGAGAAAAAAAGAACTTGAATCGAAGAAGAAAAAGAAGATGATAAAGAATGTTGCTGGCTTGCTTCCTTTTTAACATTCGCGATGAGCATCGAAAGAGACCATCGAACTTAAGAGGATTTCCGGAGGATATACAACTGTCATACAACACTATTGTAGTCTACGGCTGCATTGTATTTGTACAGTTGTTACTTTATATGAATGGATATTGACTTTACAATATGGAAATGTTAATCTTTACTGCATAAATTAAACAGCAAAAGTAACATGCATGCATGTACATATCTATTAGTTATATATAAACATATATATATGTTTAAAAAATAATAATTTATAATTAAAAATCATAACTTTTATTATTTTTTTAATTAATTTTATTATTTATTTTAACATTTACAACTTCAATTAATTAAGGTAACTGAAGAAATTAAATTAATAAAAAAAAGATGTTGAATATTTCCGACGTTGTATAGAGCTTAAAACATCTATTTTAAAAATTAAAACTACACACACTCGAAAGACCTTAATTATATTCTTATTCAGACAAAAATAATTAATAGCACGCATTTTACTGTGGTAGGAAAGGGAGGAAAAAAACAGGGGTTGTTGGAGGTGAAAAATGTAAATGGAATAGGTTTTTAACCGATTTTTAAAATATATAACATTATTTTGTAAGAATAACGTTGGGGAGCAGCAAGAGACCACTAGTTTAACTTAAAATATACTATACTTTTATCTTAGCCAAGAGGCCGAGAAGCGATTAACTTAAAATGTAATTAAAATTATTTTAAATGACAATATTTTGGATTATTTTTATTTATTTTATTCTCCTAATGTGTATGTTGCAATCTGTTCATACTAGCGAACAATAAGCAACTCTCTCACGGCCCAATGAGATATGTGAGGTGTAGCCTTGAACAGATTAAGACCGACCATTCCTAAGACGTAAGGTTAATTGAAACCCAACCACCAAAGTACACCGGTATCCGCTATTTAGTATTGAAATCCGTATAAAACTACTATCGTTTACTAGGATTTGAACCTCAGAACCTTCGACTTCGAAAATCAGCTATTAAAACAGCTGACTTGCGACCGAGACACGGTCGTGTTTATTATTATTATTTGAACAAACGATATTTAAATATATTTTTAAACGTATGTAATAAAATATCACGGTATTTTACAGAGAAAAATCTGTAAAAGAATTAAATCATTTGTACTGTACTCTACACGTGAATATACGTAATGACTATACGTAATATACGTGAAACAACTGTACTTTAATGTAATAGGCGATTATGATTTCCGATAGCTTTAATAGAAATTATTTTTTCTTTTACAACCCTTTTTATTATTCTGTTTTAATTTAAATTATATAACTACGTAATAATTTTATTAAAACTTAGATTCAGTGCAAAAAATGTCCTACCTTAAAAAAAAAATGAAACAAGCGAACGGAAAATTTTCTCTTAATAATACGTAAAAATGATTTTCTTTATATAATCCCTTAACGAAGTAATGAGATATGGAAATACTTCTTATGAGAAATTTTCCGTTATGTCCTACAGATTTTCTTTAAATAAATTTCATTAAACAATAACGTAGAAAATAATAAATTTTAAACTGATACAGAAAAAAATGTTCTTATCAAGTTGTCTGTAAGATAAAACTAGTCATAAAAGAAAGTTTTTTGTTAAAAATTACTAAAATCAGTAAGAAACAGTAAAAAATTACAATATTGGAAGTTCTTTATTTATTCATTATTTAAAAAAAAATAAATGTATATTAGAGGTATTATATCTTTATAGTAAAATAAAACTAAAAATACGTACGTAAAAAGAAAAAAGTTAACACAACTTGTACAATTCAACGGGTAAAATATTAAAATTTTTTTCTAATAAAATAATTTACTATTTTACTGGTATTACTATTACATTTAAAGCAAATCAAACTAACACATTTTAAAACAACAATTACAAAAATCTAAAAATAAAATTTAATTTATTTTTATAATTATAATTATTATGTTAAAAAACAAAAACACAAACGTACGAAAAATAATAAGACACCAAAATTCTCTTTATATTACAAATGTGTAATATTCTCAAGCATACGGTAACATGAACACACATAGTTAACATAAATAATACACGCAATGAATATTATAAGAATAAAATAAATGATAATATTAAGTAAAACTTATTCTCATGATATAATTATTAAAATATAAAAATAATGAAGTATTTTTTTTTATTTTAAGCTTTCTTACATGCATCAACAAACTCTAGATTAAAGAGTTTACACAATCATTATTTTTTTTTATAAAAATTTACAGCTTTAAATAACAGTATATCTTTATAAGTCACCACTGTTTTAAAAAAAGTATTTTATCTCGTGATTCATCTTAAATTAATTAAGCGATAGCTTACCTCTCAATTATTAAATAATAACGTAGAAAAACATAAACAAGTTTCCAGTAGTTTTTGCAACATTTGACTTGAAGGTAAACATAAAGGTTACTAACCAAATGAAGCTTACTTATCAAAAGTAAGCTTAATTTTTAGTTATCTATTCTAATTAGTTGATTTAACCTGAAATTAAGGTAATCGATCTTTCCTTCACTGAACACTCCTTTTATTTATTCCTATCAAGTTCACGACTTAAATTACAAAAAAAAAAAAAAAAATTGGTAGTAAACCATAATCAGTTGAAATCATAATTTAAAGTGCCAATGATGATGGTTTAAAATTTACCTGAAATTCATTTTTACAAAATAAAAAAAAATTAGAAATACGATCATTATATTACTTAAATTACTAATTTTACAAATAAAAAATAAATAATTAACCATATGAGATTTTTATCTCGTAGAAAAGTATGAAAACAATAAGAAATAAAAACTGAAGTTATTAATTATCTTTTAATATGACACAACTATCATAAAATATATATTCATGTGTAAAAAGTACTATAAGGTTAGAGAAAATAAATCGTAAAATAAACAGATAAAATATTTTTCAACAAACAGTTGGATTTAATATGTATGTGTGTGTGAACACTTTTTTCTCTGATTTTGATTTCGGATTCAGATTAAGTATTGTTAGAGGATTACAAAAATACACGAATGGCCGCGATCAGCCGTCGGGTTCACATAAAAATGGTCGCCAAAATAAATATTTTCTAATAATCATTACGCAATAACGGTGTAAGGTATCAAGATAATCCAAACACACCGATATAAGGTTTACTAAAATTAATAAACTAAACAAACATCAATATTGTAAATCAAGTATAAGACCCCAACCAAAATGACGGAAACACTACCTTTTTACTAATTGAAAAAATAAAATATGCCATAAAACTGCTAAACACGGTATAAATAAGTTATATTTAACTTAGCGTAAATATGATACCAATAGAGAGTTATTAAAACCATAACAAATTCATTTGCACCTCCAGTAGTTTTTAAAAAAAAATCTTTTAATTTAAAATTATAAAAATGTGTAACTTTTTAATTGTAACAGATACTGAAAAGTAACCATCATATAAAATAAAATTGTAAATTACGATTAAGATAATAAGTAACTGATTTGATCGGCCAGCAAATAATGGTCAAGGGAACTTTAAAACATAAAAATAATCCAAAAACTTATGTAACTTTAATTAGCTTAATATACAATATTAATGTTCGTTCGGGAAAGTCTTATTAGACTTTCCATTGATAACTAGTTTAAGAATGAAAAAGTCAACTCTATCCTGTATTATATTTTCAATTTTTACTGTTAAAAAAATAAAGTTTTATTGGTGTAAAGGAAAAAAATTAATTTTTAGCGTTTTGACATAAAACTTATGATGAGTTATACCAAATGAAATTTAAATTTAGGAAACTTCAATCGTATTGTAAATCGAAATTTCAATTCCAAATTTTTATCTTTTAGTTATAGAGACGGGGCAGTCTATATAAACACAAAAAATACATCGTTAGACGTGCTATGAAATCAGTTTAATGAATTCAACGCTTCAGTACCCAGTTTTCTATTTTACATTAATATTATATACTTACATATAATAAAAGAATGAAAGAACTGTTAGTTGACGCCAAACTAACTTAATCACCATATATTTTGTTTGATTAATAACAATGAAGGCTATTTATAAATGATTATAAACGGAATCAATAAAATTTTGTAGAAATAAATTCATCTATTCAAATATTATTACAAGATAAATAAATGATTTAATTTTGTAACATAATTTCTAATGTATAAGGAAAAATGTTTGTACAATCTAAAATCATTAACTTTAACTATTATTAATAATCTTTTACTCGAAATGTACATGATATTACATTTATTTGTATTATTTAAAAGATAATTAAACGAATAGATAATTAACCCAATTATTTGAATAATAATACGTTTTCATGAGATAAAATAATAAACAAAATTCGTTGAATTTTATTATAATTTGTTCAAATTTCACTAAAAGCTTCTTCTCTAATAATAAACAATTTTATAACTCCATCATTTATATAATAACAAACAATTTGAGTTAAAATTGTTTACTTTTAATTTATAAAAAGGTTTCAAGTAAATAAATAAAATCCATTAGTTTGATAAAAAAAAATAATAAGAAGAAAAACAATAGGGATGAGTTAAGAGGAAAGGGTAAATTTTTGCTGTTGAAGGTCTTTTACGTAATATATATGAAACCAAGGACATATAAGAGCTTCCCTTTTTGTATTACATATTTATGTCAACAAAGAAAAAAACCAACCTCACCTAACCTTTACCAGACTTATCTAATATTGCGTGATAGTATATAATCTAGTAGCCTATATATAAAATGAAGAGCAAAATAAAAATCTTACTCAACATTGACATCTGACATGTCAAGGTCATATAATATATATATATACACACACACATACACATGTATATATTATATAATCTCTACAGAAAAAAAAACATGTTCTTTTATCCATTTTTTTTTTCTTTTTCTAATCATAATATTATATTAACGTAAACTTTTTTTTAATGACAGAATAGTATACTTAATTGATTCCAACCTATTATATATGAAAAATAAATACGTCGTACAACACATCAAAATAATTGACAGGTAAATTTTATGTCATTTATTTTTTTTTAGTGATATAGTACGAAACGAAAAAAAATTAAATAAACAGAAGAAATTTTATGAAGTAAATTACCATTATAAATAATAAATTAACAATTATCATAAAATGGGAGTCCTTGTAAAAAAAAGAAAAGAATAAAAACAAATTCATTAAGTAAATTTATTATATTCTTCTACGAAATGTATTCATAATAAACCGATAAAAATATGAACACAATTAAACAGTTAATTATCTCTGATAATTAAATGTTTAATATTTTTCCCACACGCTTACTAGAAAATTCCATAGTATATTTATGACAAATTATTTCATGCAAATTAGAGAAATGAAATTAAAAACCACTAAAAATTATAATTAATTTTCCATAATTATAAAACTACGAAAAATTAAAAGAATGAAGTGAACATTATGCAAAGGATTTTACATTAAATCACATTATCTTCAAGTAATAATTGTATCATATTATGATTCGTGAATTCTTACTTATAAATAAGATTACAATTATTATTACACTGTATACGGGTATGTGGGTGAGAGTAATAATTATTATACATTTTTAAAGACGATGCCATTTTTATCCGTGGAATACTAGAAGAATAAAGTGGGACTAACTTAGAAAGAAATGAGTGACTATTGATTGTATTTGAAAAATAATTAATTAAAAAAAATTTAGTTATTTTTAACTAAAATGTGATGATAATTTTAATAATAAAAAAATCAAATACATAGATAATTTTGATAATTGATTTTAAAGTGATCTACAATAAATAGCACTTTTAGGTAGATTTCGTAAGAAAGCTACCTGTAATGGGTACCATGATTCGACTTTCGGAAAATTTCGACAAATCTTCACGTTTACTTCCCCTAGACCCCTAGCACCGGTGAAACCTATCTCAGACTTTCGGCGTGCCGAAAGGGCTTTTTTTTTAGAAAGAGACATGTTTTTTTTTTAAACTACAGGAAATATAAAATTTATAGAAAATAAAAGTTAAAACCATTTAAACTTCTGCAGAAAAAGCTACAAATATTAAGTTATGTACGATTCATAACAACCTGAATTAATCATTAAACATGTATGAACTATATATTTTTGTAGAATTTAATCATTACTTAAAATGTTTGACCATAAATGAATTTCCCTTTACTAATTAATAAGGAAATAATTACCACAAAGAAATGATATTTTTTCTAAACACCACATATAAAAACTTAGGACATTTTTTTTCACTGTTTTACTTATATAGGTCAAGGGTAATTAATTTTATTTATATATATTACATTTTTAAGATGATAATTTAAATTTATTAGATAAAATAAAATTCATGATAAACAATAAATAATTAAAATAAAGCGTGTCAAGGTAAAGGAAAATATTTTAAATGATACTAAGTATTGTGAACAAATTAACTTACTTTTACCACATAATAATAATAATATTAAAAAAAATGAAGGTGGTATCATTTAATAATAATAATAATGCAATTGTGAATAAATATAGAAAATAAAAAAGGAACGAACTAATTTAATTATATTAACTTTTCATGAGTAATAAAAAAAAAATATTTAATGACAAGATAAAATATCATATAACTAATTTTATAACATACAATAAAATAGTTATTAAAAAATAGATATTTAATAAGAGAAAATTAAAAAAAAGTCTCAGCAAATATATATTTCATGAATTTAAACATTATTCTATAACAGGACCATAACTTCTTGTTACTTGTAAAGAATACATACAGTAAATCAAAGAATCAAAAAAAAATCAACATGATTAAAATTTCGTTAACAACTTAAAGGAAATATTCAGAGAGCAATCATAATTAAACCTACTTATACGCAGATGCTACTATTTTCGTTTTTCATTTAATAATTTACTGTTATTTAGCACAACTTATATTTCAGATACTATAGACCATTATTAGAATTAATACATGAAAAAGGGAGAAACCCATTACTTAAAAGTGTATTAAGCAGAATAAATAAAGAAAAAACTTTTGCTGGTTAATTGGAAAAGATTATATATATATATATCATGTTTTATAATCTACAAATTTTAAATCTGTTAAAAATTTAAAAAAAAAACACGACTGCCAAAAAAATAGAGTTCCCAATCTAGCGGTCGAAATCGGAAACTTCTGGGCACGGTTTTTGAAATTCGCATTTGATTTTAAAATGAGCTCGATTCTGAGAACGTTAGGCGTGCGGATGACAAACATTGATATTTAATATAGGCTAGTTACTAATATAGGATAATTAAAGAGCGTGCGGGTGAGAATTTTGTACACAGTATAATTTTTTTAAACATATATATATATATATATATATATATATATATATATATGTTTAAAAAAATATACCCTATGACAATCCCGTACCGTAAGGATTCCAACTAAATTAGGGGTCACATCTAAATCGGTTCAGCCGTCGAGTTGGGACAAACATAAATACATACATCCTAAATATATTACACTCCCTGTTGGTTAGTTATGTAAAATAAGGTTTTTTTAAATGCATTTTTAATATCAAAGAGCCAAAATTATTTTTAGAAAATAATAATTTTTTTTTATTTCAATGGATTCAATGAAATTGTTTCATTAAAAATTATTAACATTTTTTAAAAATTTTACGTTTAATTTACTTACATAATGGCTTTTTTTTAATTTATGAAAAATGGCGTCCATCTTTTACCGTTCATCTCATTTTAGCGACATATTTTCCAAAATATTACTACAAATGTAATGAAATCATTCGTTACCTGTTTAATGAAGAACGATAAAATAGTTCTTTAATTACAGTAAAATAAATAAACAAACTTAACAAATCACTACCTCATGATGTAATACGATAAAAAAATTAACGTAAAATTAATAATACACGTGATACAAACCAAATACGTATTTTTTTATTTTAACTGGGTTATATAAACATAATTTAATATTCACACAAATGGAATGTAATAAATACATTACAATCTTGTTATTATGTAGTGCAATAATGATAATACTATGCAATATATCAAATAAGTACAAAAATAAATAATAACACCTGTAATAAAACAGGGCATCCTTCAATTTTTTTACGCATTAACAAAAAAATTATATATTTAGAAATGGTTCATAAAATTTATCTTATTTTTATTACGTATACGCCACTCATTTTTAATATATGTATATGTATGTAATATAATTTGAGAGAATGTACGCGTAAGCGCGTGCATTAATATTAATGGTATGCAACCGGTAGTAAAATACGTAACAGTATAAACGACATATTAATGATTATGACCTTATTAGTGTAAAAGATACTAAGTCATGTAGGAATATGTAATCACATTACGGAGAGTTAATCTCGATTCTTTAAGACATACCCTAACCAGAATAGGGTACAACATTTTTTCCATCATGAATACGTTACAAGAACAGATAATTTAATATATGTAAGCGTAGATCATGAATAAAGACGGAAGAAAAAACAAAACAAAAATGAAATAAACCGGTTTTGAATAACGTAACGTACCTATAGTAGAAAACTTGTGTGTATATATATATATTTTAATAGTACTACTAGTTGAAATAAAAAATGACGAAACAATACCACAATACACACTAAAACAAGTTATTAAATAACTTACATTATACATATATTGTACGAATGAGGTTAAAAACAAATTTTTTCTTTTGTATATCAGAAATGATGTTAAATTTATATTTGAAAGTAAAGACAGCACCCACCCACACACACACACACACACACACACACACACACACACACACACACACACAGATATATATACTTTATATACCTTTATATATATGTATATATGTTCACTTGAATGAAAATTTGTGACAAAGGAACAAAAGACAGTAACAGGGCAATAACCATGTATAAATGCCTTTAAATCCGCTGTAAAGAACAGATTTCCATTAAATTCGTTAATAGATTTTTAAAATTTGAACCAACCTATAACGGAGATAATTCGGTAACCTTTACAAAACCTACACTTTCCACTAACATTCAGAAAACTCATAAAAAATAAATATAATAAAAATTTCCAGAGATAAAATATAATTTATATAAAAATTCAATATTTAACATTTTCTATTCCTCTACTGCGAGAAGACAGTCTGTGTAACGCATTGTTTCCCAAGGAAAAGAGAATATTAATTTCTTGCACTCATTACAGCAGCCAATCACTATCATGAACACAGTGAAAATGTAAGTACATTTTCACTCTGTTCAGCCCTACAAGTCGGGCTGAATATCAGTTGCGTTTCAGCGGGCTTGACATGTTTATAACAGTATATCTGGTGTAATGCAAACAGCCACGATAAACCACTTCATTCATCAACCTCCTAAGCAAACCTGATATAGGATGCTTGTTATTATTATTAAGATGGTTATGACAATTTTATTTCTCAATCACCTACAACCTCTATCGTTATGGTATCTACAAAAAAAAACAACACTTTCCAACTATATTCGGCATTTAATCACATTTTGTGTTGTATTAATAATAATTAGAAAATATGGATGCAAAATAATAAATTAGAAGTTGTTACTTCTAATGAACAGCAAATTGAAATGGACAGTAATGACGTTAAGACAACTTAACGTGATTTATCATCATCGATGAAAAAAATAGAATTGTATCTGAATAGCAAAAAGAGATATCGATTAGATTTGAAATTTTAAGGATTTTTGTATACCGACTGAGCTTTCCTAATTCCATTTGGTAATAATACCCGTAAACGATCACGTAATGTATTTATGTAAATGTGTTAATGAAATATACCTAAATGCTGTTAACGTAATAATGTTGCTAACAAAAACGGGTTTGTTTTGTTTGTTCCAGGATGCAATTAAGTGTGCTGCTAGTAACAGCGTTAGTAGCTGCACTGACGCACGGTTACCCGGTCGGTGAACCGGAACAAAAGGAATCGCCACAACCAGTCGTACCTCTAGTCATCGCCGACTATTCGACCGTATCAAAAAGCGCCGATGAAGCAAAACCGGAAGACGCCAAACCAACCGAAGCGATCGTTGCCGCTCCAGCTGAAGCAGCACCTGCAGAGGTTAAGGTAGAAGAACCGAAAAAGGACGCCGAAGTATCGACTCCAGAACCGGAAAAACTAACAGAACCTGTTTCTGCCGCACCCGCTGCCTCAGTTGAAGCAGAGGAACAAAAATCCGCACCCGATGTACACGTTGAAGAATTAAAACCGGCCGCTGATCCCGCCAATGTAGAAAATCCAGTCGCACCTGTAGAAGCAGTCGCTTCTAAAGAAGAACTGAAACAAGACGCCAGCGACCTCTCCGAACAGAAGGCTACTGCCCCGGAACCTAGCAAAGTCGAACCGGTAGCCGCAACAGAAGATGTGAAGAGAAATTCTGAAGTAGTCGATAAAACAGCCGAACCGGTTAACGCAGTAGAAGAACCGAAAGCAGATGCTGAAGCTCCTGCTGCTGATGCACCGGTAGAAAAACCTGTAGAAGAAAAGAAAGCGGAAGTCGCAGAAGAAGCAAAGAAAGAAGAAGCAAAATCAGAAGTTGCCGCTGCAGTAGTTGAAGAAAAGAAGGAAGAAGACAGTTCAGAAGAGAAAAAGGACGAATCCAAACCCGCTGAAGTCAAAGAAGATAATTCATCAGAAGAGAAAAAAGACGAATCAAAATCATCAGAAGAAGTAAAAGAAGAACCAAAACCGGAAGAGAAGAAAGAAGAAGTCAAAGAGGAAGTTAAACCGGTAGAAGAGAAACACGAAGTTAAACCTGAAGAAAATAAAGAAGCTGAAAAAGTTGAAGAAGCTAAACCGGCAGAAGTAAAGGCCGAAAGCCGAAGAAGACGCGAAGCAAAAGACAAAGAAGAGAAGAAACCCACTGATATTAAGAAGGATGAAATCAAAAAACCAAAATCTGAAGAACCGGCACCGGTTCATGAAACATCACACGAACAAAAGTCTGACGATAGCTCAGAATCTGGAACTAAATCGGAAGAAGTAAATTCATCAGAAGAAATAAAGAAACCAGAAGCTGATTCCTCAGGTTCAGAAGAAAAACCAGCCGAAACGGCTAAACCGGATGAAAAGAAAGCTGAAGTAAAAGCTCCAGAAGCCGCTGTTGCTGAAGAAAAGCCGTCTTCAGAACAGGCTGTACCTACCACAGAAGCATCTAAAGAAGAAGAAAAAAAGGCTACGGAAGTTAAGGAAGCACCAGCAAGCACGTAAGATGAACATATAATAACATTGAGAGAGTGCGAACGGCGCCTGGTGTTTATCGGGACAGCGGACAAAAAATCTCTTGTTAAAAAACACATTCCATCTGTATTTTTTAAATTATTTCTGTGTGATTGCGTGACTCAAGTTCCCTTCTTGTGCTATAAGACCAACATATATATTATTTATCACCCCACCTACACAAATCCGCTCTTCTAGCATGGACGGGAACCTAAAAAAACAATAAGGACGCTAGTATTTCATATAGAAATACTTAAGCGATAAACCTTAACCTGTAATGAGGATAATAATTGCAAGATTCGTTTCTAAATCGTGCGATTATCTTTCCTTCAGTACAAACAATGAAAACAGAAAATCAACAAAACTTTTCCCTTTATAAGCGGAAAAGTAAGTTTCCCTTAATGCATTATTTAATTATAAAAAAAAATACTTTTTAAAATTTAATTAAATAGATATTTGTGTGTTAAAATGTCATCAACAACGTTTTATCCTTTATGTTTGCCTAATGTAAAATACAGAAAAAGACACTGAACTTTTAATTATAAAAATGATGAACAACTCTACTATTATTAGTAAAAATAATCATGTTGTAAGTTAAATCGATAAATATTTAATTTAATTAATGATAATATTATTTTAATTATGATAATTATAATTAATTAAAATATAATTAGTTTCCGTTGTTGTGATCTTTAATTGATTTTTAATTGTGTATACAAAAGTGCCTTGTACTATTTAATTTGTAATGTAAAAATAAAGAGTGCCCATTTTTATACACTAAAATGCGTTAAGTTTATTTTTTTTATTATATTTTAAAATATAATAAATAAAAATATTTTATAAAAAATTAGTAACATACAGCATTAAGATATAAAAAATGCAAATTACCTATTTTTTACTGTTGCATGATTTAACAGAAACAATGTCATTCACAAATGGAATGTGAATATAATGAAATCCTTAAAAAAATTATTCTAAATTATAAATAAAAAGATATTTTAATGATCGAGTTACAATCAAAGTACAATATAATGTTGTACACTGTAATGCAAGCTATAATGATAATAATCATTGTTATGAAAAAAACTTTTGTGTTTGAAGAATCACAAATAATCTTGTACAAAATAAATATAAGGCAATGCACAGAAGCTCAAAGTTATCTTCGAATAGTTCTGACGTAGGCTGGATTGATGGTGAAATTTTTATAGATCCCTGATCGGTTACTAGATGACTGGCGATAAATATATACTCGCACACACACACACACACACACACACACCTCCTACTCTTCAACAGCAAGATAGTGTAGGTACATCCTTATGCTATGATAACTTAGATGATCTATACCTTCTTAACTCATCAAAAAATTACATCCCATTCTCAGTAACAAATCGTATGACTTGATTTTATCACATGGAAAACTGATAATTAAAAATTGTTTTTAAATATATATAAAACCCACAACATGTTGCTCACTTATCAGAAACGCAACGAATTCATTTCATATTTCGTAAAAATACCCAGTACACGTCACGCTTTGTCGAACAAAACACCATCTAAGCACTCCCTTATTTGAAGCATTTGGAATGGTTAATTATAAACCACTCACCCTTACTTATAGCCAACATCCTTTATCTAAGACAAAACAAAATAAAAAATGCATATCGCTAATATACAACAAACTACACTCATACAAAATTGTCAACATTTTCAGGAAAACAGGTTGTTGTTTCAGTTTCAAAATACACAAGATCATAAATCAAACTAAATTTTTAAAAAACACGCACTTACTATAAAAGACAGCAAATCAGAGATATACAAATTAAATTCCATTGATAGCAATAAATACATCGGACAGACAGGAAGGACATTTATTATCTTGCAAAGAAAGATGTGGAGACTGTAAATATAACAAACGGCGAATTTTTTAAAATCATGTCATAAAAAAACAGGTTAAACATACCATAGTCATTGATCACTCCCTGCAAGATTAGCAAACAAAATCAGAACGATCATAAAATAATTGAGTGATAATAAATTTAAGAACACATATTAATCGAAGACATTCATAAATTACTTATTATTAAAGAAAAAACAAATTCCACCTAATAAGAGCGGCTGGATAATTAGTTACGAAATGTTCATTAAAAACTCACTTCCATGTAAACCTAATTCGTCTACTATGCAGTACGTAAATAACATTTACAAAAAAAAAGTAAGTAATTAATCTAAATAAATAATTAATTGTATGCCCCAAGGGAAACAAAATCTGAAATGAAACATAAACATCATAGAAAAATAGAAAAGATCACTAACTAAACATAACTGGGTTTTGTATTTTTTTTTAAATTTTATAATGTAAAATCACAAAAACTAGAATTTTAGACAAGAAGAGAGGTTTGAGTATATTTTTTCAGACAAGGTTAGGATCACTCTACTACACAAAATAATCTGATGTGGACACCACATGACATCCTTGTACGCCTATTAAATTACATATACACAATTTTAAAAGTACAAAAAGTTTTTTTCACTAATTTCTGATGTTTTTCATATCTTTTTTTATTGTTATCATTGAATTTTTTTACAATCACAGGTTAATAATTATTAATAAATCAATATATTTAAATTAAAAAAAAAAGTTAAACAAAAGGAAATGAAGTTGATTTCGAACTGATAAGCCTTCCCCTTGTAACATCCAAATATTTCATTAATTAAAATTTTATTTGGCTATAACTCTGGAACCAATGAAAATAAATACTACTTATGATATTTCGTTGAAAAGCTCTCAATGAGGGCTTATTACAGCAGTAAATCCAAATTTTGTTTTTGGATTTTGTGGTTTTTTTTGGACATTTTTGGTCAAGTCGATTACAATCAAAAGGGGAGGTGCACAACTAGATGTTATAACAGTCATAAATCCAAAATTTCAACATCCTACGGCTAATTTTAGAATAACGCGACAACGTACAGGCGTCACGCCGAAACTAGTAAAAATGGATATTTCCGTTGAAATCTGAAAACCGAAATTTTTCGCGATCACAATACTTTCTTTACTTCGTACAAGGAAGTAAAAATATTATAATTTACCTTTAATTAACAAAATAATTAGTGTTTTAAATTAAAATAGAATTTTTTTAAAACCAAAAATCGTTGACATAAAAAGTCATTTCAATTCATAAACAAGAAAACTTCATTGTTTATAATTGTGTCAGAAATCATATCCTGACAATAACACTACTTTGAACACATCACATAAAATATTTTGAATTATTAGAATTCAATGTCTCTTGATCTATAGAATGGATAATTCTAACTGGTACAGCCAGAAAATAAAAATTAAAAAAAGAGGTTCTATGAGAACCTCACTTGAAGTTCTATAAACTATGAAGAGTACTAATATTTCCATACTACCAGTATAAAAAACACCTGGCGTAATTCTGAGCAAGAAGACTGACTTTTCGTCTCCGACGCCCTCACTATTTCGCCGTTAGAAAAACAAGATTTCAAAGTAAGCGTACTACATACGTTCGATAAACCCCAGTAGACCCTACACAAAAGCAGAAAGTTTCAACTCACTCACCACTGTTACTCTATGTACAAGCGCGTATGAAAAATACAGCACTACACAGTCAAGAAAACCTTAAATTTTTTCGACATTAAATTGAGCGTAACTCAAGAATGGCTTGACAAGTCTTCATCAAATTTTCACATCCACGACTTCATACATACTACTACAGCATATCTAAATTTCAATGAAACTAATCTAGTAGTTTAAGAGATTTTTGAGCCACAAAGTTTTATACATAGGCTTCGTATATATTCAAGGAAACCCGAATTTAAGTGAATGATATTTCATATTCCTCATACCTCAAAACGTACAGAAAATTCATTTTCACCCCAAATCTTTTAAATACCCCAAATACTTTTCAATTGTATTTAGATATCTATAAGCTATGACTGTAAACTACTTAAAGAAAAAGAAGAGCTTTCACGAGACACTTTTTTTTTAGAATCAAGTGAACGATTATTTTTTTTTAATAGACTTATTCCTCAGAACATTATGCCACTTATTTTACCGCCCCCCTAATCCCAAATTAAAAAAGCATCCCAAAATTCATTTAATGATTTATCTCGCTTACAAAAAAAAATAGATCCCTGAATAATTTATTGAATAAGATAAATTAATAGTTATTTTCGAAAAATAGATTATCCGAAACAATATAAAATAGCAGACAACGTGAAAAACCTAAAATATTAAAAATGTAGAAATATTATGAAATTTGCCTAAGGTATTTAAAATTTATACATTTTATAAAATTATACAGCGCTTCGGAAAGTTGCACTGGAATTATGGAAGTGTAATGACGAGACTTTCTATTATTACTTTGTATTTTTATTTCGTTATTTTATAGAAACAGATATTACAATAACTGGAATAGTTTATAAAAGATGTTGAAAATGACCTCCTCCAACATCAATACAACACCGCATACGTTTCAATTTGTTTTAAACATTTTACCCAGCTAATGTGCTGAAATGTCTTGTACGAATGCCGTTATTGTGGTTATTATTTCGTCAATCTTGTGTGGTCTGTTGCGATACACTGCTTGTTTCTCAGCCTGCCCCCCCCCTCCCCATAGAAAGTAATCTGGGGAAATCAGATGGGCGATCGTGCAAGCCACAAACCCCTCGAAATGATTCGTTCACCAAAGACAATTATTTCGTAAAACGTCATTGACCTGTTAGCTGTGTGCGCTGGGGCGCTATCTTGTTGGAACTAGTATTAGTCATATTTAGTGATTGATTTCCACTTCTGTTATCTGAATAAAGAAATTTGTTGAAACAGTCTTTTGACACAAGCTGTAGGTTTCAGTTCTTGAACACACATTACTTTGTAGAGGAAAAGTTTAAGTTATTTTCTTATAGCTTCCAATATCTTGTTGCTGTGATAACCTACGCATTGACGTTGAAGGATTTTCGGCCGTAGCATTTGAAATATCTTCTATTCGTTTAGTTTAGGCGGTTTTCCACTTCGATTAGCGTCTTCTACAGAGACTATTGCCGGAAGTTTTTCGATACGATTTCGAACTTCACTGCGATGACGAACAGGAGTATTTTGAAAATTTTCTGAAAAACCTGTACTTCACATTAAATCAGTATATTTGTCACTTCCACGAAATACGTGTTCAACGAGAAACATTTTTCCTCTACTGAAAGAACCGTTACGTTTCTCGCAACTACTGATTCAAATAAACGAAACGAAGCACGTTCAACTACAACTCAAGAACTACCGTCTTGGTTTATATTACTAACCAACGCCCAACGAACCCACAGGGCAACCAACATAACACCGAAAGAACAGAATGCACCACATAATTCTAAAGCATACTGCACAGCGACTTAACTTAAAATATAAAACTATATGACCATGTCAACAAACTAAACTCAATTAAACAGTTATTATCAGTAGATATTTAAGAAATATATAGTATATTAAAAAAAAAAATAAAAAAAAAAATTAATGAACAAATAAACAATATATACAAAACGAGTATAAAACAATGTAACTGTTGAGCAAAAAAGCAAACATCGGCAAAAAATACCTAAAACGCACTGTCATCAATAGTTTTCCATATATTTTACCAAACTGTTTTTAATTTTGTAGTGTTTCATAACTGCTTTTCATCAGTTACTTAATACTTATTATTTCTTTATTAACATATTTGATCTACTTATTTTTTATATACAGAGTGACCCAAAAGTAGATGCGCAGTTTTTTTTATGGACAATAATAAAGACAAATTTTAACTCGCACGGTATGTACAAATGAATATGTTCAAGAGATACTGCAACGTTGATGGAAAACATTCGAGCACTTACGATATTAAATAATGTTAAACAAATGTAAATGTAATAAAATGCAATTAAACTATACTGTATAACTGCTTTTGGGCCACCATATATTATTTCCTCATTGTCTACTGATGATGTCTGCTTAACAATCGAAGTTTTAGATTTTTTCCTATTAATTACAACTGCTTTTAAATGATATAAATCGTTTTTTTTTATAGATTTAGCTTTAACATTTAAAATATTTATTCCAATAAGCGGCTTTTATAATCCCTCAAATATGATCTTGTTTAATACATTTTTATACTTTCTTATGACAAATCAATAGAATGGAATATTTTCAGGTAATCTGGAAATTTTTATGGGAATTCATATTTGTATTTTTGAGTATATATGTCAACTAATAAACCAATTCATTATGATAATTTAAAAAAAATTTTTTTTTAATCAAAGGATTTTTGTAGTAAACATTATATATCTCATACAATGAAGGAGGAGGACGCATTATAGTGTACACTACAATATTTGTATAAAACTCCAAAAGCTGAATTTAAAATAAAATCTTTAAGACAGATACTCTGGTGGTGTTGTGAGACTGTAAAGTAATGAACCCTTCGAAAAAAATTTCGATAGATATGCAAGCGCTTAAAAACTAAAAAAAATGAATTTTTTCAGAAATTTTGTGAAAATTATTTATGGGTGCTGCAAGGATAGTAAATAAATTATTCTATTTAAAAATAAACATAGTATAACTTTATGAAACTTGTAAGAACCATATCTGAGAAATTAAGTTTTGAAATTTATTACACAAAAAAGTAGTACTTATGCATTTGACTTAATTTACATATATATAAACATTAGCCTAAATAAAAAGTATAATATTAAGGCTACTTAAAAAATAAAACGAGTGATTAACAAAACTTTATATGATGATTCAATGAATTCATGATAAACCACCAACTACTACTTTTAAAAGATAAATGAAGATCTAAGTAGAAAATAATTAATACATAGATTTTTTAATAAAATAATCTTTACGACTAAAAAATATGATGAAAATTTTTTCGTGAATTTAAATAACAAAAAACCAGGAAAGGTTATGGTCACCTGACTGTTAAAAGAAAAGGCGGCATTAAATATAATTTAAATAAGGCATAAAAGTTTGATGGAACCTCAAAAAAAGAAAAAAACTAGACAGCTTGTTAAAAGTGTTTAAGCCAACGGTTCCAACCTTTTTGACTCGCGGAGGCATTTTCAGAACCAACTTCTATGATTGAGCCCTTTAGGCCTTTTCTATGTCTAATAAGTTAATGGTGTTTAGGGGTGTTAGTGTTAAGGTGGAGAAAAATATGTAAAATATACAGAAATATATAAACGATTGCGCAACGTTCGTGCAATGAAATTATGTTTTAAAAACTTTGAAATTTAAAATAATATCGCTTAACGTCTCGCTGTTTGGTGCATACTTAACTTTAGAACTAGTGGCAGCAGAATAATAAAAAACAATTCCAAGCGTCAACTAGAGGAAGCGCGAAATTCAACTACGCAAATTCCGTTCAGAATGTAATTTCTAGTCTGTCTTATTGTGAATACTAGATCGTGAATGCCGGTGTTCTTTGGTGGTTCTTTCTTTTTCCTGTTTAGCCTCCGATAACTACCGTTTAGATAATTCTTCAGAGGATGAATAAGGATGATATGTATGAGTGTAAATGAAGTGTAGCCTTGTACATTCTCAGTTCGACCGTTCCTGAGATGTGTGGTTAATTGAAACCCAGCCACCAAAGAATAGTATTTAAACCCATCCACAATCTAGTATTCAAATCCGTGTAAAAATAACTGGCTTTACTAGGACTTGAACGCTGGAACTCTCGACTTCCAAATCAGCTGACTTGGGAAGACGCGTTCACCACTAGACCAACCCGGTGGTCCGTTCTTTGGTGGTTGGGTTTCAATTAACCACACATCTCAGGAATGGTCGAACTGAGACTGTACAAGACTACATACATACATATCCTCATTGATTCTCTGAAGTAATACCTGGCGGTGATTCCCAGAAGCTAAACAGGAAAGAAAAAAAAGAAAATATTTTTCTTATTCTGGCTTCATTTCCGATCCCACTCAATTTTTTTTCTCCTGGAGCTGCTAACTCGTAAGGGCTCCGGAGAATACAAGTTGAGAACCGAATGATCTAAACAAGCACACACGAAATTAAACTTTTTTATGCACCTTTAAACCCATAATTTTCATTCAGATCATTATCAGTATTATTAAAACCATGCGATAACGCATTAGTGCATACAAATATTACTAATACGAATGATAGAAAAATATCTAATATATTTTTATTGTCTGGAAATTATAACAATAGTATTCGTGTTAAATGAATAGCTAAGCAGAAATAATAATAATATATTTATTATCATAATTATTATTATTAATACAATGATGTAATTTTAAACGATAAATTACTTCTTGATTAATTTATTCTATATTGAATAACAATGCGTTTTATTACACAAAGTATAATTTATATCGTAAACGTAAACAAAGCCATAAACATAATTCACTAATTTTTAATAATATTCAAATATGTTTACAATAAATTATAAAACGATGATGCAATTGTCACACGCAAACATTTGGAATAAAATAGCTCAAAATATACAAACAATAAACTTTTTATAATTAGAGCAGTTAATTACCGTACTCGTTCCGTGTATTTCCATATATTCAACGGTATAAAATACAAAGACCTTATCGATGCTCTTGAACAAAAATTTACTTCAGTAATAAGTCAGTTAGATGCGTCGCTACAAGAATGAATCGATTTCGTCTGACTAATAAAATAGTGATCTCTATTCAGTAACCAAGGATTAGATAATACAATACTCCCAAGCAGTGGTGGCTCGCGTATAGACACTGTGGAACTGCAGCACCCCCAATTTCTACTTGATATTATCGATAACATTTTATATAATGAGTTCTTTTTTCTTTAATTCTTTCTTTATACTTGTACAATACATAATCCTTAAAGCTCAATGTCAGTAGCCATCCCCCAGTTTATGAAAAAGATACAAAAATCTTTATACGGGAATGTGCCTTCACAGATCCAGCGGCGTGGTGTTTGACTGTTGTGCGCATGCGCACATAGGAGGAAGTTGCAAGCAAGACCGCGAGGGGGGGGGGGACAGCACTGTCGCTTTCGCAGTGCTGAACCTGGCGTGCTAGTGGAAGGTAGTTTTTTTTTTACTCCGCGAGTGTTGCGATTAAAAATCGTGTACCATATTCTTGAATGTGATAAAGTGTAGAATTAGATTATTATTATCCTGCTTCCAGCTATTCTATTTGATTCATTTTTTCGGTTCTTTTATTTTACGGAAAACCTTTTAACCATGGCCTTGAAAAGGTGTAGTAAAAACTTTTCTGGAGCAGCAGCCCCACTAATTTTAGCTACGAGCCGCCAGCGCTCCCACGAGCTTGTACAAGATCAGAAGTATTAAAATATTTATTAAAAAAAAAAAAAACTGGAGGTTTCCGGAATTCAGAGCAACCAACCGGTAAGAGAATAAAAAATAACATGTAAAATGACATTAATATTCTGACGTTAATTTAATAACATTTAAAAATTAAAGTTTCATCAATTTCAGCCCAATCATCAATTAAAACGGGAAAATTTTGTGTACCAGTAAAAATTACTACTTAAAACCATTATAATATTTGTGTTAATACATTGGATTTCATGCACACACTGCAATTCAGAAAAGTCGTGAGAAGTTAATGGAATTGGTAAATGAATGATAACCGACTATTTACATTACACGTTTGTAGAATCCTCTAATACAGTGATTCTTATCCTTTTTAGTTCCATGGCCTCCAGAAAGTAAAAAAATATATATATTATCAATATTTCGCGTTCTCACAGCCCCAACCCGATAAAACCTAGTTAAACTATTTAGCTGCGTTGATAGCGAAGGGTATGTACATGCATGTATGAAGTGTACAAACATGAGCGATTTACAGGTACCAACTTGATGAGTATGTGATCCTTGTAATTTGGTCTGTTGGCATAATATTCGCAGTGAGAGCGTCATGTTCGAACATTAAAAAAACATTCAGTTGGCGGAGTATTTCCCGGAAAATAAAAATGATTTCTCGAAGAGACGGGTACTGAATCCATTTAGTAAAAGCGTTGTTTCAGCTGCTAAGTTACCGGTTGAAATTCACGACCAGCTCATCGAAATGTCTGCCGATAAAACGTTTCAACTAAAATTCACATCTGAAGATTTATATACGTTTTAGCTTGCTCGTCGAAGTGAATATGAAAATTTAGTCACAGAAGCACTGAAAATATTAATCCCTTTCGCCATGTCTTACCTCTGTAAAAAGGGGTTTTCGTCTACGGTTGCGTTTTGTGTGTTTCTTACATAGGCCCACGTATGAAGAAACTTTTAAATGAAACACAAACGCAACCATTTCATTAATTTATTTTCTTTACGAGTGCACTTATTAAATAAAAGTAAAATATTTATAATAAGTAATTGTTCTTTCTCATAAAGTGATTTCATTATTGTTTACGTGTAAAGTTATAGGCTAATCTCGCGACCTCCTTTCATATCACCGCGACCCCCAAACTAAGAAACGTTGCTTTAGTAAATCACGTTGCAAAGAATATTTTACTATGAAATTCTTAACTAACTGCAAAAGAATTTGGAAGAAGATTAACATAAAAATAACAAAACTATTTTAAATAATAAAAGAAAGTCTTTAAGTATGACGTAGTATTACGTAAGACGTAATAAGTCTTAAAGAAAGACTTCATCCTTCTTTAAGGTTTAAGGATTAGCTAGTTCATAAAGGTCTACTACACAACCGATTTATGAATTAGTCGAACATTAGATCTTTTCTCTTTAATTTTTATTTCACTATAATAATATTGCTGCAAAATTACTATATAAAATGGTAAGATGTGAAGGACTGAAAAGGTGTATTCTCTAATAAAATGGGATTTTGGGATCAAATTATTTATATATATTTATATATAGTGTGTGTGTGTGTGTGTGTGTGTGTAAATATATATATATATATATATATATATATATATATATATATACACACGAGTGTTTCTAAAATGGTGGGCTGGCTATACTTTTTCGGGTTTTACTTGTAAAACTAAACAAAAAATATCCTTAGGAAAAATGACAATTTCTCCTTAGTTCTCCCACTGTCCGCCATTTTTTTAAAATTTTTATTTAATAATTTATATTTCAAGTTTCGATTGACGAATCACATTAATATTTGGTAAGCGTTTTGGTAATAAAGTTTCAAAATTATCAAAACATCAGGACTTAAATACCTTCGCAAATTAAAAATGGCGACCATGTCTATTTTTCAATCCGTTATATCTCCATTAGTTTAATCAAAATGAATGTTATTGCTAAAATATTAAGCCTTTTATTTTAAACAGCGAAATGTCTTTTTTTTAAGGATAGTTTTTTTTTTAGTTTTACAAGTAGAATCCGAAAAAGTATAGCCATTTTAGAAACACCGTATATAAATACGTGGAAAAATTTAATTTTGTTGAAGAAATAAACAGACTGATTCAGGTACGTGAATGATCTAGAAATTAAAATTTTATAGAAAGCCTTTACTCCAGATACATCGTAATCTCTTTCCTGCTGGGAAGTTACATTGAAAAACCGACTTCCTAAAGGATCTGGATGTTTCATAAGACGATTGTGAAATTAGCTATTAGTATAGTCGTGCTTTCTCTTTTATAAACGGTACATTAACGTTTGTGGATAACATGAGATTGGTTACTCAAAATGAGGGTCAGTTATCACTACTAAAATATTTAATTGGAATGTTTGGATCTTTTACTGGTTCGTTCTAAAAGCTGTACTAAATATTTGGACTCCTTATATTGTTAATGTTTATTGTTATTGTTATGTGTTTATCAACACATTTATTTATTCCTTTTTGTTTTTTGAGTGGCAACTTTGTTTTAAGCCAAGCTAAGCCACGTAGATTTTGAGTCGATTATTCAATTCAAGCTTTTTATTTTAATATGGTGTTTCCGCGTTAAACGTTTGTCTAGACCGAAATACTTAACGTTCCTTCCGATATGAATCTGTAAGTTAGTCAACGGAGGGCAAGAGAGATATCTTAATGCAAAGGCAATACATTTTGATTTATTGCTGTTGACTTTAATCCTACATTTTCGAAACCGAATTTCAAGTAGTCTGTAGAGAGTCTTGAGTAAACTGGGAATCTTCATAAGATGTTGAGCCGATAATGGAGAATTATTAATACAGGTGATATCTTCTCAGTAACTGGTAAATCGAATGATTATATTTTATTCAAAATTAAAAAAAAAATTCTGTAAAGCTTCTCTAGAAAAAAAGTGCTCTAGGTAAAAGTTTTCTTGTTTCTAACTTTTTAAGGTTAGATAATGACTGATTTTTACGAAGTGATATGATCGTTCAGAAAAAGAGAAAACAGAATTAAGTGGAGATAATATGGAAATATTAAAACAGCCCCTCCTACCAGATGATCTTATCGATGCGAAGCTGACGTCTAGGAAGACATCAAATATGTGTTTTCATTTTTATAAGTAAGCATTTGGTATGAAATCGACTACTCGGAATAATTATTATTAGTGATAAAAACCAAACTGGAGATCTGGAATTATCCTGTTTAATTAGAATATTGAAATACAAAGATAACAGAAACGTTCAAAGAGTTTTGATACGCTTGAGAGCAAATTTACTGAGCGACAGGAAGAATGTTAATGACTTCCCTGGTTTCGGGAAAAGCATGTTGGCGGAACCTATCTAGAGATTAGATTGAATAAGTTCTTATTATTGCATTAAATAGTAACAGTAAAAACTGCACACCGTGGTGACGAAATGTTTAAAAACTTCATTCGTAAATAGATCACATTCTAGGGATTTACAAAGACAATAAAGAAAGAATTTGCAAGAAAGGAAAGAAAATTTAAATGTACTTCTATCCTTAAACTACCGTGTTCCTTTTAGATGAGGAGGCATAAAGGTAAAATAACTCGTAACTTCAAAACCAGATTTTCTCCACGCCTGGAAAACCTCAAAATATTTCATTACAATGAATATACGACAAACACTCCTTCACCAAGAGAAGTTTGAAACCCTGTTTGAAATGACCAAAATTTATTTTAGGAAAACTTAATCCAAATTCTAATTTCGTACATTTTTACACCAAAATTATTTTTTTATTTTTATTGAAATGTATCCGTAAAGAGTTAACAAAAAAAAAAAAATCCTTCAATAATTACAGAGGCTTGTTTAAAGTTTTTAAACGTTTTCTACAAGAATTTTTTAAACTTTTATGAGCTTTAATTTTCATCCTACTAAATGTCATTTTCTTAATTCTTTTTCACGCACATTATAAGGGTAGAATATAAAAACAGCATAAAAAAACAAAAAAAATATATTCCATTAAAAAGAAACAGAACCCCTGAAAAATTTATTTTAAAATATATTAACTATTTCTAATAGGCTTAAAAATAAGTTTATCCTGAAAATAATATTAAAACTTAAAAACTCATTTGTGTCAGTTTTGTAAAAAAATAAGAAAAAAAACTGAAACGTCATATTTTGAGTAAATATTAAGTTACAATTTACAGATTATTCATTATAAGGAAATAGAAAGACGAGTAAATATTAAAAAAGTATTTATTGCTCAGCTAATATAATAAAAATAAAGCAAAAGTACGGGTCAAAACTTTGCGTACCCAGTTTTTACTCAGTCGTTTCCTGACGGAGTGAGGACCTCGAAAACCGAAATTTTGAGGACCCTAGATGTAAAAAAAGTGTGCTATTCTGTATGCGTGCATGTACGTTTTGTATCATATTTTATCTGATATCTACGGAACGCATAACCAAAAAATTTGGTTTGGTGGTTTTTAAACATATATTGTATACAATATCAAGATATTATTACAAGTTTAAGTAAATCAGATAAGGAGTGGAAAAGTTTCCCGTTACGTATTATTACTATCTCCAGATCGGTACTTTCTGTGAAAATTTATCGGGGATCTTTTGAAGGCTGGGTTAGTAGTACCATAACGAGAATATATTTTTTTTATCTTCCCATTCCAATAGAAAAAGAATTGATATTCAAACGATCGGAATTCTAACATTTTTTTCTTCATATAACTTACAAATATATGTAAAGAATATGTCTGGGAATAGATAGGGGCAACATTCCCAGCCAAAAAATATATAACGTTCAATTGATCCGTGAATCTACGAAAGAGGGAGCTAATTATTCAAACAATGGTCGCTAACATTGGACAGTATTAGAAAATCTGACAAAAGGACGGAGGAAGAAGCCTTTGATGAAGAAGCACTACTCAGGTGCAATTTTATGAAAATCTTACTAGAATTTTTTTACTAGCTGTTAATGAAAATGGAAAAATTACGTTACAGTTGCAAAACTTACTCCCTCTTCGTAAATAAAAAAATCTAAATGTTAAGATTTATAATTTTTTTGATTTTTAATCAACTTACGCTCAGGCTGCGGCTGCCGCTCCTATCCCTGCTCCAGTTGCTGTCGATGAGGGTCAACTCATCAGTAAACTTGCTCCGACCTTGGCTAATATGATTGAAAGAATTATAGACAATAAAATGAAACCTTTCAATAGTAAAGAACCTATAAAGCCAAAAATATTAGTACAGCCTCCTCCCGAAGATAAAACACCGAAAGCTGCTCTTGCACTGAAGAAAACGGACGCCAAAGCAGAATGCCAAGTCCGTCTCAGTGAGATTCTTGATGAAAATAAAAAGGTGACATCTACAGAGACGGTTATGGAGGCTCCCAAGCCTCCTGTAACTGAAGTGGCCTCTAAGCCTCAGAGGCCACAAAAAATTTCACAGGGGGGACGAGTGTCCCCCCTCCCACAGGCAGTGATCGGTGCTACCCCCATGTCGGGGAGCGGCCAGGTTGCCGCCTCTCAATCGGCGCCGATCCATGTCCGTCGTCGTCGGTGGCTTCGGTGGTCTCCGATTCGAAGACCGGAAGCTACACCGGCGACGACGTTCTCCGCGAACATGCTGCCGTTCGCAATATGGAGAAGAAGCGAAAAAAAGGATGGCCGAAAGGAAAACCCAGACAATAATTTAATTAAAAATTAGTGAGTCGATAGTACAGTGGAACATCAATGGATGTTTTTCAAACATCCATGAGCTCCAACGCTTGGTACATGATGTAGACCCAATTTGTATATGTCTGCAAGAAACGCATTTCCGCCGAAATGAAAATTTTAAATTAAAAGAATTCGATATATTTCGGCGAGACCAACCGCCAAATGTAAGATTTAGAGGTGGAGTAGCTATATTAACATCGACTAGAGCTACCACCGAAGCGGTTGTTCTAAACACAAACCTACAAGCGGTCGCCGTTAGAATGAAGTGTCCGCTTCAGATCACTGTTTGCAGCATATACTTGCCGTATTTTGATTGCAATAAGGATGACATAGCAAGACTAATTTCCGAGCTTCCCCCACCTGTTTTACTGGTGGGTGACTTTAACGCTCATAATTCTCTTTGGGGATCGGATCGAGTAGATCCCCGTGGAAGAGAACTGGAAGGGTTCCTGATGAATTCAGAACTTATTATTTTAAACGACGGATCAGGAACCTTTTTTAATGCCAGAGATGGATCGACGTCCTGTATAGATCTTGCACTTGTAAGTGGATCGATAGCACCGAGGTACAGCTTCCATGTCATAGACGATCTGCATGGAAGCGATCATTTCCCGGTGCAAATTGTAACTGATGTTACAAGAACAATATATCCCATCCCTAAAAGATGGTTATTTGAAAAGGCAGACTGGACGAGCTTCACAGCTAGAACGATACTCCCAGAAACAACTGGAATTATCGGAGACGATGTCGACGCCATAACAAATACAATAATTGAGTCGGCATCGAGATATATTCCCAAAACATCTGGGAAACTTACGAAAAACCCCGTTCCATGGTGGAACGATAGCTTCACTTAGCTTCCATAGCTTCACTTATTTCAAAGTGAAGCTATAAAAAGAAAGAAAAGGGCGTATAACGCCTTTAAGAAGCGTCCTAGTATAGAAAATCTTGTTGCCTTTAAGAAATACAGGGCGTATGCAAAACGTCTTATGATAGACTCAAAAAAACGATCCTGGCAGCAATATCTGTCATCCATTGACAAAACTACTACTGCATCAGATGTTTGGAGGAAAGTGAAGGCGATTTGTGGGCGTAATGATTTTGCTCCCATAATTAGCCTTCAAGATGAAGATGAAATAAAAGACACTCCATATGAAATTGCAGAGCTGTTATCCAATCACTTCGAAAAGGCCAGCAAAACAGCCAACTACGAGGAAGGTTTTCGAACCAAAAAAGAACTCGAAGGTCTACTAAATTTTAGAACTGAGTATAATTACTCTATAATGTACCATTTAAAATGGAAGAATTCGCGAAAGCGTTGGAAAAATCAGGTAACACAGCTGCTGGTCCGGATGAAATCCACTATAATATGATCAGGCAGCTGAATACCACTGCAAAGCGTAGATTATTAGAACTTTATAATAAAATATGGCGGGATGGAACGTACCCGCAGCAGTGGAAAAAAGCTCATGTTGTTCCAGTACCAAAGAAAAATAAAAATTTAACAGACCCCAATAGCTATCGTCCTATTTCTTTGACGTGTGCTATGGGGAAAATATTGGAAAAAATGATTAATAATCGACTCGTCTGGGTTTTGGAAAAAGAAAACCTGATATCACCGTATCAAGCACGTTTTCGGCAATACCATTCTACCACTGATCAAATGATCAGCTTAGAGGACATTATATATAACAGCTTTATTACAAGGAAACATTGTGTCGGAGTCTTCTTTGATCTTCAGAAGGCTTTCGATATGACCTGGCGTCATGGTATAATGCTCCAGATACATGAATGGGGCATTCGTGGCAATCTGCCCATACTGCTCAGCAACTATATGAATGACCGTACCTTCCAAGTACGCGTCAACAATGAATATTCATGTGAAAGAATCTTGGAAAATGGCATACCGCAGGGTTCGCCGTTGAGCGGTACCTTGTTTACCATTGCCATTAATAAATTGATATTAGCCATTCCAGTAGAAATCAGCAAAAGCGTCTATGTTGATGATCTGGCAATCGTATATGCCAGCAACAAGACTGCTATGGTGAGGTACAAATTGCAACGAGCGATCAATGCTCTAAATGAAGTTGCAAGGAATAATGGATTCCAATTCTCACCAGAAAAAACGTGCTGTGTACACTTTTGTAGGAAGAGAATTCCTCATCAAAGTCCTGCGTTGACAATTGATGATAATCCAATACAATATAAAGACAGCGTAAGGTATTTAGGACTAGTATTGGATAAATCCCTTACATGGGGATTACATATACAGGACTTGAGTGATAGATGCAAAAGAGCCCTAAACATTATAAAATGTTTATCGAACTTAAATTGGGGCTCAGAAAAAGAGACATTATTGAGATTGTATAAATCAATGGTTCAATCTAAACTAGATTACGGATGTATCGTATATTCATCCGCTAGAAAGTCGCACTTAAGAAAGTTAGACGTAGTTCATAACAGCGGAATAAGATACGCAACAGGCGCTTTCCGCACAAGTCCGGCGGCTAGTCTGATGTCCGAAGCCGGAATAATGCCACTACATTATAGAAGAGAGACCCTTTTGTTAAGATATGCAGCAAATGTATGGGCTTTCCCTGCTCATATAAATAATAAATTGTTTACGAATCATCCTATGGCTGCAGTATATGAACATCGTGCTACCTATTCCAGACCAGCCGGAATTAGGTACCACGAATTAAGAAGAAAATATGAAATTGCTTTACCAGAGACACTAGCGATTTCTACTAGAGAAATACCGCCATGGCTTTTGCCAGCGCTTAATACAAGTTTGGATCTCTCTCAAGGAGAAATAAAAAAGAAACCAGCAGTGATCATCCAGCAGGAATTTTTGGCAACCGTCAGTAGTTACGAAGAATATATTAGAATTTATACTGACGGTTCTAAAACCGAACATGGTGTTGGATGCTTGATATATGTAAATGAAGAAGCCCACTTTTGGAGACTGCCAGATGTGGCCAGTGTCTACACGGCAGAACTCACTGCAATTCAGCAAGCTCTTCGCTACACTGAACACTATTGCGAAGAGAGAGTGCTAATATGTTCCGATTCATTAAGTGCACTTGTCGCAATTCGGAACAAGAACACTAAGGATGTCCTAATTGCAAACATCCTGTCCATTTTATACATACTAAAACAACGAGGACAGCGATGCGTATTTGTATGGACTCCGGGGCATGCTGGTATTACAGGTAATGAAATCGCAGACGAAGCTGCCAGAAAGACAACAGTCTGCGATGATTTGGATGCATTTCCTGTAAGAGTGGCAGATGTTAAAAACCGTCTAACAAACATAGTAAGAAGCAAGTGGAACGCTGAATGGAGGAGTTTAAATACAAAATTAAACTCAGTTAAAACTTGTCCTTATAAATGGAAAAGCGACTTTAAGTTGACTCGCCGTGAACAAGTAGCGGTGACCAGACTTAGAATCGGTCACACGCGATTAACAAATTTATATTTGTTAACCGGCGAAGTGAGACCAATGTGCGGTGTTTGTAATAAAACACTGACAATCAAGCATCTAATAGAAGAGTGTACCATATATGAGGACCTCAGAAAGAGGTTCCGTCTTAGAAATAATATTAGTGCTGATCTGGATAATGGAAATGAAGAAAATATATAGTTGCATTTTTACACGCCAGTGGACTTCTTAAAAGTCTATAAAATGAAAATTTAAAGCTGTGACAAAAGAAACTCCAAGCGGTAGTTTATATGTATATAAAGAAAAAATGGTATTGAAAAGTTTAATTTTAATTTCAAATGCATGCATATATATATAAGGGAGTCTCGAAACGTGGCACGTATAGTGATGGAAGTAGCACTCTTGCCTAGGCCATTTTGGCTTACTTGCATTCAAGAGCAGTGAGTCGGGGTGTGTCCGATGATGGCATGGGGGACCCTCAAGGGTGGATTGAGAGCGCGAGGCTGTGGGTGTACGCTGTGCATGCCTATAGCCTGTTTATAAGAAGGATTCAACTGCCACGGAACCCTGGCGCGACTGATATACTGCTCAACGGCGGTTCTGGTCGCCCCGAGGGTGCTTAAACAAACTATAAATGAGACTCGTAGAAGAAAGAAGGAAAGAAATGGTATCGATAAGTTTAATTTTAATTTAAATTTAATGGTCTTTTGAGAATCTATCTCAAATTTTAATATTGGGGCCCTTTACACCCCATAAGTGTTTGTGATTGTCCTTGTCTTTATGTCTTCAATGTTTTGTGTAGTTTGTGCTTTTAAATAAAATGTAAGGGCCCTTTATACCCTTACATATGACGATCCAGATGGTGATAGTAGTTTCTTTTAAAGATTGTGACGAGGGTTAATGACCTTAGCAGTCGATGCCCATAATAAATAAATAAAAAAAAAAAAAAAAAAAAAAAAAAAAAAACATCATCCGGCGTTCTGCCTGTCAACAGGTTCCTTAGCCACCACTGTCCCCCACCCATTTTTATCCCAAGCCTCCTTCTTCGTTCTCTTGTAATTTCCAAACTCTTCACTTGGTCTATTAATTTCATCCTTCTTCATACTCGCCCCCTTTTTCCTTCCATTAACCCTTCCGATGAAGTCGTTAAGATTCCATTTCCTTCAACCGCATGTCCTAACAAGTTTCCTTTTGTTTTGGATACTTACAGCATAAGTGCTCTTTCTTCTTTAATCCTGTTCATGACTTCCTCATTCCTCACTTTATTTGTTCATCTTACTTCTTCCATCCTTCTCCATATTCACATCTGAAAAGCCTCAATCGTTTCTCTTTCTTAACTTACATACAATAAAACACCACACATAATATTAAGCTAACCTCTTCTTTAACTTTAAGTCCAGACTTTCACTAAAGAGTACTTTCCTTTTATTTCCATTGTGCTCTACCAGTCCTCTTATCACCATAGTCTTCTAATATCTGTAATTTTTCACTCTTTTTATTCTCTTCACTTGTCCTTACCAATATACCACCGGGTTGGTCTAGTGGTGAACGCGTCTTCCCCGATCAGCTGATTGGAAGTCGAGAGTTTCAGCGTTCAATTCTCAGTAAAGTCGGTTTCTTTTGCACGGATTTGAATACGTGGATACCGGTGTTTGGTGGTTGGGTTTCAATTGACCACACGTCTCAGGAACGGTCGAACTGAGACTGTACAAGACTACACTTCATTTACATTCATACATATCATCCTCTGAAGTATTATCTGAAAGGTAATTACCGGAGGCTAAACAGGAAAAAGAAAGAAAGACAATGTCCTTACCAATAAATCCTCTTTGTCGTTTACTTCCATTACTTTAGTTCGTATATTTATTTATATATTTCCTATATATTTTAAAGTAGAGATACATGTAAAGAATGGTTTAGGAACCTTGAAAACCATGTAAAAAGAATCTGGGTTAAATGCAATGGAATAAGTTGCATATAAAATGGTTATTTATTATATTTAAACAATACATCATTAAAACCAATCTGTCCGAAGGTTGCAGGTCTTAATGAAGCCTTTTCCACCATATTTCTCTACCCTGAGCTCTTTTCATATCCTTATAATTTCCTTTTTTCTTAAGTTATCATCCTATATCTTCTTTGTTTCTTTTTCCAGGTAATTTTACTCTTTTATTGTTTTTGGTTTTTTTTTTTTTGTAACAGTTGGTTCTTCTAAATATTTGTCCGAATCTATTAACGTTTCCTTTATAGTATGAACTATATTTCTTCTTTTTTGACTTAAAAATATTAAATACTTCCATTATTAGTTGTTTTGAATATTGTTCCTAGAGCAGAGCAACGGTCAATTTCTACCTTTTTTCTTTCTCCCTTATTTCCTTTCTCCGTGTTTCCACCTTTCTCCACAACTAGAGAGTTACGTCTTCCAGATATTTGTCCACTTCCTTTCTCAAAATCCAAATTTAAGAATCGTATAATATTACACACCGCGTAAAATATTTAACAGTTATTTTCCTAAATTTCATGTTGATGTTTTTGTTTCCCAGATTTTGCATTTTCAAGAACTTTTCTTTCGTTATCCTAAATTTTGTTTTCTGTGCATGATCTATTCATGTAATAACATTTCCTGTAACTGTTCCAGTCCTTTATACTCTGTCATTTATCACAGATCGAATAGTCTTTTCATCTTCTCTCCTTTAATTTCATTCCAAATTAATCGGAATTTTCTGGCATTCATTACATCATTATTTATAATATACCACTCCTTTACTTTGTAAAGTTGCTGCCTGATAATCTGTATACTTAAATATTCATTCCTCCCACCTTACACGCGTTAATATTTAAATAGTTCGCTTTGATTACTCATCCTACATGTATTGAATAGAAATGGCAACATTACGCTTCTTTGTTTTACACCTCTTTCCATTATTTTATTTTATATATACATACGTATCGTTTCTCCGCCCAAACAATACAATGCATAAAAAAAATTAAAATATTAAAAAAAGTGTACGTTGGTCTTCCAGGAACCATATTTCTCAATCGTGTTTTTCAAATGGATTTAACACTGAAAGCGGAAATATATTTTAATAATAATATATCAATATTATATAGTTTTGAAAATTTTTCTTAATAAATCTAATACAAAAAACAGCATGTTTCCAAAATATATTGGCGGAGGAAGGTAGTTTTTTTTTTTTTTAAGGAGGGGAGGAGTAGCGTTTATATCAGTGCTGTTAATTTATTAAATGGGGGAAAGCTTAATATTCCTTTATTAAAAAATATCAACGAACAAAGGATGGGCTACAATAAATTTAAACCGAACAACACACTACATTACTAAATGAACACGCCCAATGGTCATGGAATAAATCTATTTTAATACTTTATCAGCCTGTATGATCCAAGGCTAAACAACATACTGCAGAACCTCACGGTGAATCAGGGCTTACACGTGTACTAATTTCATATCTGCAATTCCAAAGAAAGCACTATTAATCTGTAGGAAAAGATAAATGGGTTTTTGTTAAAAAAAAAACCTTCTGATTATCATTCACCATCATTATATAACTAATTTAATCAAATCGTCAGTATTTAATCAGTTGATCTTTTAAACAGTAACCGTAATATTACTTAAGAAAGTCATCATTTTGTTCCGTTATTTGTATTTATTATGTTTTGAGAAAAATGTTGGTATTTTAAATCGGATGAAAAATAATAAAATGAAGAAATGTAAAAGATAAATGTCACAAAAATAAAACAAATTGATACTTAAAAAAGATAAATTTAGAAACTTAAAGAAATTATTTATTAAAAACAAATGAAAACAAACAGAATAAGAAAATTAAAAAATAAAAATTATATAGAAAAGTTAAGATAACATTTCATTTTCGAAGATCGAAGGTTTTTATATTAAGACATATTACTGAAAGTATTTTTGAACGTTATAATTTATTTGATCGATATTTAATAGTATTTATTTGGTATTATTTTGTATTTTTGAACGTATTATTACATACAGTAACCGTTCACTTGTACGCTAATTCTAATGAAAATACGACTCTAATCGTAATTTATAAATTAATTAGTAAATTTACTTGATTAATAACCTGATAATGGAGGCATGTGTACAAAGTAATAACTTTAAAAAAAGACTGGAACATATATACAGAATGAAAATCAAATCACAAGACTGACATTTATTAAAAAAAAGAGAAAATGAAATTATTAAATAATAATTCCGGAAAAATAAAATTACATACTTTCAAAATAATCCTATCAGGTGTCCACAAACTATTTAAATATTTAGTACAAGTCTTAGAAACACTTTAAAAGTTTTCCTTTTTTGTACTGCTTTCAATTGGTTGATCCCTCAGTCTGATGTATCCATTACTATTTTCCTGCATCACATTCTTTTCATTTCTCTTCTGATAAAAGAGAAGAAAGATCAAAATAAAATTTGAAAAACAGAGGGTTTGATGTTAGATGACTCTTTTTGTGCAAAAGATGCCTGATATTTATGGCAGAAAGAGTGAATGCAATGTAATGAAAAAAATAAATTTTTATTCAAGCGTTTCGGGTCTTAACAGATTCCCACCCTCTGAAATACTTCACAGAAATTTTTATGATCATAATTCCTTACGAAACTAATTCCAAATGATTTTAATTATAGAAAAAAGATCAACTTTGCTTTCAGTCGAAATTTTTCCAAGTATACTTCTTTTAACGTTAAAATAAATGTAATTTTGAAATCTCTCGTTTCGTTTCAGAATCGTATTGAAACTTTATCACCACTAATGATTGAGATCAAAAATGTTGAATCGTTTTGAACATACACCCTCTCCCCCAACTATGAAGAATCTATCCTCTTCTTTTCGATACTTGAAACTGAACAAATACAGTACAAATCGAGAATAAATTTTTCTCTTACCCAGATTTTCTTACAAAATTACTTATATAGACTCTTTCCTATTATCATCATCAATCGTTTTAACAAGGAACCTAGGTGTAAACAATCGATCTTCATTTACAATCTTTCTACTTTTTCGATAATCATTAAATTATAGATCGGTTGATTAGATTTGAGTTTCCATAGCGCTCTTCCCTAATTTAAAATTAAACTAAGTTAATGCCCTTACTTCATTTTTAAATTGTTTGACTTTTTTTAAAAAAAAAGTCAAACAATTTTTTTTCTTTTTAATTTTTTTAATAATTTTTTGGTTCTGCCCTTACTTTCACTTCAAACAACGAATTGCGGTTCAACAAATCTCAACTTGTATTCACTGGGAATGGGAAGAGTACCCTGTAGCAAATCAAGCTCTGCGCTTAGCTTTCTTACTCATGTCAATAATAAGTAAACAACGTACGCAGCCTCATTATTTAAATGGCGCACTATGTGAAACAAACAATTGAGAATTGGCTATAGGGAGTAGTATACTTACTACCTCAATATACTAATTGAGGTTAAAAGATTAGCATAGAAGAGAAAGGAAAGGAGTATATATCATCAAATCAGGCAAATCTTGATGATTTGCTTTTATTAAATAAAATTAAACGCTAAAGTTCTTTTACGATGTCAATTTAAATTATTTTTATCACAAAAAATTCACATCTTTTTATAGAAAAGAAAAATTAAATTACTTGACCGGTTTGATGTACTTGTTTTAATCTTTTTAATTTTCAATTCTAATCTTTCATAGAGAACTTATTTGTTTAATTATCTGCTTTATACATTCCAACCTTTATTTCTATCTACAGTTTTTATCATTTAATATTTTCTACAGCTAAATAATTTATTAATGGTTGCTCTTATTCGTAACGTATCTCAACTGTTTAATCTAATGAATTTTAGTAAAAATTTTCTATAAGATTCTTCTTTTTTTTAATAATTTGTCTTAGAACTTCTTCATTTCGATCATTACCAACGGATATAAAAGCATTCAATATTCTTCTGTAATACAAATAAATATATCTGCTAAATAGTTATTGTAATGAGATCGTAAATAGAAAACGTTTTTAAACCGTAAAAAAAAAATTATACATGAAAATCTAAACGTATTTCGATTTTTAAATATGTATCATCAGTTTAGCTGATACAGTGGAAATGATATCAAATAATCTATATTTTACCAGTAAATATAAACATAAAAACAAAACTTAAAAGAAATGATTAAAAAACAGATATCAACAAAATAAAAAAATAAAAATTATTAAATAAACAATCACTACGTAATAAATACTACAAAAAGAGCATCATTACCTCTGTACAGCCAGATTGAGGAGATTTAGATGGAATGTACATTAACTTTCTGCTTTCGACTTGGAGTTTTTAAAATACTACATAATTTATCAGTCAATAGTTGCTTCTATAGAGTGCTTTTTATTTACTTCTTTATTTTATAAACAGAAACACTCTTATTTTTAAATACTTTTTTAACATTCAAATTAACATGAATTGATTGTCTTGTATCATGATGATGGTTTTTTAACAAATGAAATACGCAAATAAGGTTATTTATGGTAGTTTTTTTTTCCGGGGATTATGTAACAGATTAAAACACTACGTGGATGAAAATATTAGCTTAATACGAAATATTTCATTAGTTTTGACTAAAAGTTTCATATTGTATTAAAAACCCAAAAGAAACAACAGGCCTACAAATATATAAAACTCATTTTATGATTCAAAAGAACACTATTAGGGAATCTAATTATCATGAGATAAGATGTACGACATTTTCATTTTTACTTCTTTGTACAAAGTACAAGGAAGTATTGTAATCGCTAAAAACCTAGGTTTTCAGATTCAACGGAAATATCAATTTTGACCATCCTGTATCCATTTTACCTAGTTTCGGTGTGACGTCTGTACGTACGTACGTACGTATGTATCTCGCATAACTCAAAAACTATTAGCCATAGAATGTTGAAATTTTGAATTTAGGACTGTTGTAACACCTAGTTGTGCACCCCACTTTTGTTTGCAATCGATTGGACCAAATGCATCCGAAAAAGCCCAAAATCCAAAATATTAGGATTTTGGACTTTTTCGTAACTGCAGTAATAAGTCCTCATTAAGAGTTTTTCAACGATAAGTGATACTTATTTTCATTCGTTCCAGAATTATAGCCCAATGAAATTTTAATTAATTAAATATTTGAATCTTACAAGGGGAAGGCGCACTGGTCAAATTAGACTTCATTTTCTTTTTTTTTCTTTTTTTAAATTTAAATATACTGATTTATTAGTAACTGTTAACCTCCGATTGTAAAAAAAAGATTAGAATAAATAATTCAATAACAAAGAAAAAAAATATGTAAAAAGTAATAAAAAAATATAAATATTAAAAAAATATATGTAATTTAATAGGCGTACAAGGAAGTCATGCAGTGTCCACATCAGATCTTTTTCTCTTATGTTATAACTTAATTCACAACCTTTCTTTAAAAAAATCCTTCTAAATAAAAACTGAATACGTTTCAAATAGATTTCATTGGCTGGGCAAATGGTATAGTGATTAGCATGCTGGATTCTAAATCGGCTTGTTTCAGATTCGATACCTGGCAAAAATCTGATATTCTCCATCTATTATTATTATCCATACCAATTTTCACGTTAAAATACTTGTAAAACATGCCCGAGTCGTAGAATTACAAAAAAAAATTGTCTGAAAGCTTATAAACGGGAATTTATTCTATTCTCAAAATTGGTTTATACACCCTATGTTGAATATCTTTAATTTTCTTTATCTTGTCTTCCATGACTCATGACTAATCTGATTAACATTAAAATTGTCTCTCTTGGACTCTTTTAACAAAATTAATTTTTTTATAATCATAAAAAATTCGATAATGAAAATTAATATATCGACTGGTGCTCTCTCTCAATATTCTTCTACCCACCATTCATTCAAATTACTATCAACGGTTTTTTTCAAAGCGTCATTTTTTTTAATAACTAAACGCTAAAAAAAAGTATCGAAATACTTAATCCCGCTCACAGCTTCCTTATACAGAGTAATTCAAGAAGAATGTAACAATTTAAAAAAAAAATACTAATACAAAAGAACCCTGTTGAAATATGGAAAGCCACCAAAAACATTGTTCGTCGGGCAAAGTGCTGTATCCGTTGTGGAAGCAATTTAATTGTTCGTAAGTTGATTTTTTTATGCGTCTGTAATATTGAAAATGTTATTTCGATTAATATCTAGTTAAATACCCCCGCATTTTGATATGTTTTGTTTTTAATAGACTTCGAAATTCTTACACTTACATTTAGTTTCTGTGGATTTTATTCATACTATTTTACTCAGAATTAAATTCTTCACAAAATTTGATTAAAACCTTTCTGTATTTGTTACCCGTTTAACAAAGTTATTTTACGCTAAACATAAAATAGTATGTTTTTCGACCCCAATCTTTTGTCACTGATCCTAGATTTCTTGAAAACTACTAAAAATACAGTTCTGAAACTATTTTATTCCAGATCACATTCCATATAAAACCATAAAATTTACTCCCCCGTTAATTTGAGTGAAAAGAATTAGTCTAGCTTAATTTTACCAGGTTGGTCTAGTGGTGAACACGTCTTCACAAATCAGCTGATTTGGAAGTCGAGAGTTCCAGCGTTCAAGTCCTAGTAAAGGCAGTTATTTTTATACAGATTTCAATTTTAGATCGTGGATACCGGTGTTCTTTGGTGGTTGGGTTTCAATTAACCACACATCTCAGGAATGGTCGAACTGAGACTGTACAAGACTACATTTCATTTACACTAACACATATCATCCTCGTTCATCCTCTGAAGTAATACCTGAACGGTAATTCCCGGAGGCTAAACAGCAAAAATAAAAAATAGAAAAAAGCTTAATTTTACTGAAGGTGCAAAATCAAGGCGAAATCTTTCGCCAGCCGACAATTGGCCAACGAAGCGTTTCCAAACCTATATGAGATTTTTTTATTTATTTTCATCAGTAAAACATGTCCTGTTACATTCTTCGTTATTCCTTCTGTATATAAATATTTTACATTCTTTCGTTATTTATTATATTCCCTCAGATGTTCAAAAAGTTACTAGATTAACGCATCGTAATGGTAAAACTATTCTTAATCTAACATAATGTAATTATTCTACCCCTTAACATTTTTTTAATCCGTGTACTAGCGATCTTCCCATTCCTGACGTGATCTATATGATATATTATTAATATTTTGAAACGAGCACAATTAAATTAATTATTTACAATACCAACAAATTAAGTGTTAGATATTTATAGAAAAACACTAGCAAATAAGGAAAAGAATAAATCAATTCCTTATTCTAGAACAATTGACATATTTTAAAACATAGTAGTAAAACTTTAGAATCACGACTAAAAATTACAAAAATAATAATAATTTATATAATTAAACTGTTTTAAAAATAAAAACCCACAATGTTTTTAAAAATAATTTTTAATTTTGTTTTATCACTATAATTATAGTACAACTATTAAATACATAGAAAGTAATAATTTAAAATTTTAAAGTATAACATTATTAATAATCGCAAATTAATATTCGTAAAAACAAAACAAAGATTATTAAAATAAATTTATAGTTTTATTTACAAAATAAATTATTTGTAATCAATAACAAATTATAATTAAAGTAAAAAATAACAATTTTCTCCCGTTAAAAATAAGAAAAAAAAGAAAGATTAAGTAAACGCGTAAAAAGTTAATGTCTTTTATACAAACAAATCAATATGCAGTTCATTGAACTAGTACAGCCATATATAGTAAATTAATACGACTTATTACAGAGTAAATAAAAAGAGAAAAATAGAGAAAAAAATTTCAATGAATTTCTTAAATAAATATTTATACTATTATCTACATCAATTTTAAGTAAATTTCTTTAACTTTTGTCTCCTTTTATTTCTATATTATTCAAATTATAATGGAATATTGATAAAATTCATACAAATTTTAGCGCAAAAACCTTAAGAAATTATTTAAATTATAATATAGCGTTTTAAAAACTTGGAAAATATACTGTTAAACGAGCCAAACAGTTGAATAGAAATTAAAATTTTACCTTCCCCACAATTAACGTGAAATATATTAATACCCCACACGTTTTAAACTACTATCTTATTTATAAATTTAACAGTTGATTTTCAAAGTCAAAGGTTCTGAGGTTGAAATCATAGAAAAAAGTTAGTTGCTTTTATACGGATTTGAATACTAGACAAAGGATGGATATCAGCCTACTTTGGTGGTTAGGGTTCAATTAACCACAGTTTCAGGAATGGTCGGCATGAATCTGTACAACACTACACCTCATTTAAATGTCATAAACGTTATGCCTCACTTCATTGACCGTGAGAGGAGGGGGATTGATGTTGTTCACTAGTTGAACAGACTGCAACATGTTTATAAGAGAATTAAATTATTATATCCGTAATTTGATTAAAACCAAGCATCAAGTTTAAACTCACTCACCACTGTCACTTACTGTATAAGCGTGTTTTGAAAAACGCCGTGTCTCTTCACTCATGCAGAATATGATATGATGTTTATGTACCGCTTTTGCGATGGAAATGTATTCTGGACGAGTAATTCCAAACCGTAAAATACTTTGTAAAATTTTAAATAATATTCGTGAAAATGGTACACTTTCCAGTGCTCATTTTTCATATGAACTTCAACCGATATACGGTGATGAAAGCGAAACCATTCTTCAGGTGGTACAGCTTAGTTTTAAAACAATAATTTCTAAAGGACTCAACATTCCACAAAGTACAGTATGGGGGACATTACACGCTCATGGATTGCGACCTTATCATGTTCAGAAAGTTCAAAGCCTCCAGCTCGATGACCGTACCAGACGAATGCAGTTTTATCAGCGAGTTAACAATAATTACCACTTAATTCCATTCATACTGTTTTCGGACGAAGCTACTTTCATCCGTAATGGCAGAAACAACATACGGAATTTAGATCGGTGGTCTGAAGAAAATCCTCATGCTGCAGTCGAATCAAATTTCCAAAAAGGGTTTTCGATAAACGTTTGGAGTGGCATGATCGAGACGAATTAATAAGCCCTTTCATACTAGAACAACGCGTCACGGGGAGAAATTATCTGGAATTTCTAAACAATGAATTTCTTACAGCGTTTGAAAATTTCTCAATGGCAATACGAATTTGAACGTACTATTAACTTAACGGAACAGCAACACATTTCACGAATGAAGTAAGACAATCTTTAAATGAAAAATGTACTGGTAAATAGATTGGACGTAGAGGGCCGATAAATTGGTCACCTTGATCACCGGAGATATTCCCTTAGATTACTGTTAGTGGGGATGGATAAAATGCTAGGTATACAAGCAAAAAGTAGACACACGTAATGAACTGATCGTTCGCTTTTTCAGTACTGCTGCCCTCATCAAGGAATGTGAAGATATCATTAGGTTGGCGACAGAAAATGTAAGGAAACCAGTTTTAAAGTGTATCGATGTCAATGGTGTAATTTCCGAATATTTATTGTAAATTAATACAATATAAACCAGAGTGAGTAGTTTTTTTCAAGTAAATTAAAATTATTTTAATATTTCAAAGGTTTAAATTCATTGTCCTAAAACAGCTGTTTTTAATTCATATAAATTCGAAATATTTTTCTGTTAAGTTTTGCTCTATTTTGTTTTTAACAAAAGTTGAATTTTTTTTTCATAGACTTTGTTACATCAAATTTTTCTCATAATTTAATTTTCTACAAGTTTTGATAATAAAATTTACGTATTTAGTTTTTTTTAAAAAAGTTATTGTACTTCAAACCAAAAAAAAAAAAATTTGCGTTACAGAAGTTTTCTGTTTTACTATGGATATCATGAAAACTACGGGAGATACAGCTCTTGGACCTGTTGTATTCGATTTTTCACGGTCAATAAACATAAGAAACCATCAAGTTTATCCCTTATATAACACCTTAAAAATTACAGTACGACTTCATTTCACCAGGGGAACTGAAATTAATCGCTTCTCTCTCGGTCTCTCTCTCTCTCTCTCTCTCTCTCTATATATATATATATATATATATATATATATATATCAAAAAATTTCGAAATTCGAAACTTAAGGAGAGGGAATTCTTTTTTAACAGTATCAATACTTTCCCTCTGTTACATTGTAATGTAACAGTCGGGAAAGTAAAAAAGTTAAGAAAAAAATATTTCTTTTAATTGCTATATAAATACAAGAACAAAAAAATGCAAATAAAATTTCACTTTCACTAACATGTAATCATTAAACAACCAACAAGAAATTAGAGAGAGTGTTTATTAACAAATAAAAGAAAAAACAACGAAGTAGTGGTAAATAGAAATGCAAGAAAAGGAGAGAAAAAAATCAAGGTTGTCGATATGATGAACAGATAATAATGAAATAATAACGAATAATAATTGGTAGTAAAAGAAAACTATATAAATATTAATAAAAAAAGAGAAGGTGTTCAAGGGAAAAAAGAGAAATTCTGCAAAATGTCTGGTATAAGCAACTTACTTATCGGGTAGTCATAGTGATCTTATATATATATGAACTTAAGAGAGTTAAGTAGGTGTGTGTGGGCAATATACGAGTATATAATGTAAGCAAAATGTAGACAAACAACATACATATGTGGTAAATTAAAGGGAACTAAGATAAAAGTTGAGGTTATAACGTTCCAACAAATGCAGCGGGTAAAAACAACCGTAGAAAAGAACTGTAATACTAAAAGAAACGAGTCTTGTAACGTTTATTTAATATTAATGGAACCACTGCCGACCAACTGAATCGCTCTGCCAGACTGCTATGCATTTGCTAAGATATCAAATAACACCAGATCTCAGTCGATCGGTGTAACTAACTTTCACATTGGAAATCAACTTGAACTAAGTTAAATAAGTGGCTTAGAGTTTTTTCACTTGAAATTCAAGTTGTCTCAAGTTAATGTTACGTTTTAGTCGGACGGAAGGACAAGAAAACAAGAGAAAAATTTACGAAATTTATTGTCACCTAAACAAAATAACAACAATAAAGTTTTAAAATAATGTAAAATATCGTTAAAAAAAGAAATCGAAAGAGATATTCCAATAAAACAACCATTTTAAAAAAGATTAACATATAAAAAATTGAACACGAAAACACTTAATGTTACAGTCGATTTTTTTATTAAATATATTTTGTGGATATGTTTATTAAAACAGTAATAAAATAAACTCTAAAAAAAGATTAATAAAACCAGATTTTCCGAAAACCGCCCTAAAAACAAAAAAAATTTTACGTATATATTTAATTTCAACTTTTAGAAGGTTGTAAAGATTTAAAAATAGCTATCAACAACCTTCATTATTTTGGCGTCTTTTACAATTTAAAGAACTGATTTTTTCCATTTCTTTTAATATAATTTTTTAATAATTATAATAATATATATTTTTTTTAATTTCAATTGCAAAGGCAAAAGTCTTGATATAAATAAGAAAAAAAAATATAAATAAGAAATAATAATATAATGCTACTTCAAGCGTTAGTCAAGGCTCTTTACAATGTATATTAATTTTTATTACTTTTTCTACTAAAATTTTGAATCTGCATGAAAATATCATTACGCTATAACAATGAAATATTATGCAATGATGATCGTAAATAAAAAATAAAATATCTTTAAATTACCATTGTAGTCAAACCAATTGATGAGCTACATAATTTTTCATTTAAATGATCTAAAAAAAAATCTTGTAACCTCTTGAGGTACATGCTCTACAAAATACAAAAAATAAAATAAATAAAGAATACAGGGAATAACAAACAGTCATCGAATTCGGTCTATTTTGAAAAAAGTAAGTTATAAACACATTTCAAGAAAAAATAAGTGATACTGGGAGAACCTCGTGATACGTAACCTATTGACCTTCGTATCCTATTCTACACGTGAACATAATGAAACAATTTCATAATAAACATACAATCTAAAATGCTTGGTTTGCAAGTAACGGCTAGCGAAAGATTTAGCTCGGATATCAGCCGACCCGGTGAAATGAGGTTGTACTGAAATTTTTAGGACGTTAATTAAGGAGTAGAATTAGTGATTTTTTATGGTTTTTGATCTGAAAAATCGAATAAAATAGGTCCCACAACCGTATTTGCAGTAGTTTTTTTAAGAAATCTTGTATGAAAACCAATAAATTGGGATAAAACCCCTGTTTTTTATGTTCGACATAAAATTTATTACTACGTTTGTCAGAGAAATACTTTAATGTAAACAAAAACCAAATTCTTTTTTGGTGATGTGAAAAATTTGCAAAATCAAAATTTATTACTGTTAAAAATTAAAAAAAGAAACTGGAAATTAAACAAGTGTAAAATATAAATAAATAAAAATTACTTAGAAAATTTTAAGTTTAAAAGTTTATTGTAAGTTTTTTTATTAATGACAATAATACAATAAATTATTTGAAAAATTCTTATTTCAAAGTCGGAAATAAAATAACAACAGCTGATCAACAATCCGCAATACTGTATTAGTACCTAAAAATTTTAATTTTACTGTCTACAAATTTTATTTAAAGGTTTTGTGTGTTTATTTTCCATTTAACAAAGTTATTGGTCAAACATATTCACCCTTCCCTAGCCGTAACTCACAAACCTTTCATTTTAGGATATGAACTTTTTCAATTATTATCACGAGTAGAATAGGTTATGAAAGTCTCGAAGAAGTTCGTAATACAACTGTATAAATAAACATACAGGAGTCACGCAAAAGAGAAAGAATTTTAGGAAATGTTCTGTTTATGTTCTATTATTTTTAATTTAATGTTCTATTTATTTAGGAAATGTTCTAAGTGAGAATAAAGAAAAAAAAAAGCTCAAATAAACATGGAAATCCTTATTTTCGAGTAACAGCTTGCAAAAAACTATAATTAAATTCGATTAATAATTTTGTTTTATTAGATACAATAAACAGAGACGGTGATTACAAAAAGAAACTAATTAGTTTTATACGTTATTTCTAAGAATCATTAAAATATATATATATATATATAAAAATTATGATTTTAATTTTTTTTTTAATTTATTTTATTTAATTCGTAATTTATTTAGCGCCAATTTCGGGCCATTTCTGTAGAAGAAAATGTCTAGTGTTTTAGTTTAAATCTATTATAGTATACGCTAATCAGAATAATCATACTTTCCATTAGGAACTAGACTTATGTAACTAAAACCCGAAAACAAATCTTCAGTCAAAAGTAAAAAGATTTCTCAGAAAACATTTCAAATCTTGTTTTAATTCTTGTTCCATAAAATGCGTTTCCCGAAACTTATTCATAACGTCAAAATTACAAAAGCAGTCCCCATAAAATGGTAAAAAGAAAGTTGTATATAATTTTTTTTACTTCAATTTTCAGTGCTTTTTTATATCAAAAGAAGACACTGGTTAATATTTCAACTAAAAAAGTATTGCAGATTATTGAGATTTCAACAATATAAATTGCTTAGTCAATTAAAGTAAATTAAAATTAAGTTTCAATAAAATAGGTCAAGTCAAACAAGCAAAATCCCGTACTAATAAAAAAAATGCATACAAATTGAGATAACGGGCATACACTGAAACAAAAATAGATTTTGAAAGGATAAAAGCCTTTTGGTTTAATTTTTATGAAACGAAAAAATAGTACAAAAATAAAACACATCTTAGCAATTATTTACAAAAGTAGATGTTATCTTTGTACGGAGATCAAAGCGTTAGCTTCGTGAAATTTCGTCAATCGCCTACTTACGAAAATATGGTAAAACAAAATTTTAATTTTCTATTAAAACGATTGATATCTCCAGGAAATTTTAGTTTAAAATTCAGTCGCTATCTCTATCACAAAAGATGACATCATCAGAGATTTAAAATATTGCTAGAAAAAATAAAAATTAAAAACGTTAGGCATCGTTTAAGTTTTACTTCTCACTCTATAATGAAAACGTTATTCGGATAATTTACGGCTCTTCAAGTTTTGATAAAATAATGGTAGAAGAATCCATTCAGATCGATCCAGATATTCTTGAGTTTTAAGGAAAACTTTCTACGTACATAAAAACACTGTTTATTTAAATCTTCAAATTACTTTTGCAAATAATCTATCATATTTTGAATAAATGATATAACTTTTTAATTAAATAATGTTTAATAACCACCATAGGGAACCCAATTTTATACGTATTCAAAGTTACCCGCATTATGGACTCCAATCATTTATATCTCTGACATGAAAACAGGTACAGCTATACTGAAATTATACGGAACACAAATTAACAATCTAAATAAACTCTCTCCTGGGTGTAATATATATAAAAAGACGGAAGTTATCGTTACAAATTCAAGAAATAAATGTCTAATTTAATAAAATGCCTATTCATGTACAAATATTTGTATCATTTTGGCACAATTTTAAAATTATTGGGCTTAAAGATGGTAGCGTATTATCTTTAAAAAAAAATTGCTTATTATCTCGTTTAAATAAGTAATTACATTAAATAAACTTTTTAAAACTTCATTACAACAGTTTCATGTTAGGCTTACTAGAAAAATTAATTAGTAAAGTTGTTTTAAGTTGACTTCAAATTGAGCCGATTTTACGGTATATACTGCATTACTCAGCATGCCAAATGCTGATAATATTCAACCTCAAAAGTGATATATTGATCTTGTACGTCATACAAAGACCGGGTAAGAAAATATCATTACTCTTAGAAAAAGCAAATCTAATTAGTATGAGATGGTTATAGGTGTATATACGTTAAATAAATAAAAAAAGGATGCAGTAAAACAGTCTCGGTAAAAATTTACAGAAAATATAACAGAACAAAAAAAAGGTTAACATTAATAGCAGACTGACTCAAACCAAAAGTCTTTTAAACAGAAAAGAGAATAATCTATCAAATATAGATTTATTAATTAGGAATTAATTATTTTTAAATATTTATTTAGTGTATACCACTTAGTAGTAGCGAAAAATGGATAACACCACAAAAATTAATCTTGAGATGCATGTATGACTGAAAGAAAAAAAAAATACCAATAATAATAAATTTGTAAAGCGAGATGGCAAATAGAATAAATAAAAAATATAAATTATAAACGAACAATAATAGTAAAATACATGAAACAGACAACTGGGAATTAGAGAGAAATGGGGAAAACTGCAACAAACCGGTCAGATAACTTGATACTAAGATATGATGTATTATATCTGCTATAAGAAAATTCAAGATCCGCTTCTGCTTCAGGTTCACTTTCAACAAAACATCATGTCGTACTTGTGAAAGGATTTAATAAAATACATTAAAACATAATAATTATCTATCATTAAAATTCAATAAAAATTAACAACTTATATTATTTTTTTTTATTTATTAAAACTAATAAATAAAAATGAGTATACAAAACGTAACAAGTTCGTTCCTTTCTTCTTTATAAAATATACATACAACATAGTTTTATAATCTAACAAATAAAGACAACTCTCACTAGACGGCCTGGCGTCGTTATTTGATACGATATTCAAGCCTTACAAGATTAAACACCCTCGGCATCAAAACTTGATTTCTTATTAACCTAATAGCACAATAACTGTTACAGTGACGTTTCTTTTTCATAAAAGAAACAGTGAATAAACTTTCACTATTTATAAGATTTTTTAATCGATGAATATTTACACTATTATTACTATAACAATTAGTTTATAAACGCATACCAACAAAACATGCAAAACGCATGTATGTGTGGTAAACCAACACAATTTAAAAAAATATGTTTTTTAAGTGAAAATATTAAATTTTGCTTCAAAAATGATTAAATAAACAGATCGACTGTAATAAATATATAAAAATCGATTCGAATTTATACGAACAGTATATTCCTAACGATAGGAATATACGTAGCGAATATATTTATAACGTAGGAATATATTTACGTAGCGTAAATTACGTCATTTAACGTCTTTATATACCTCCCATTTTTTTTTGTAATTGAAGTGTAATAACCCCATTTCTAAGATTTGGACTCAAAATTTTTCCCACCCAATTTTAACAATAAGAAAAGTTCAAGATAATCGTTTGACAGACACATTAGATAAAATACACAGAGTTCAATTTTGATCAAAAATTAACGAAATTTTTTAATACTCTCCGAAAGTAATCTTCAATGTTTATCACGTCCCCTTCAAAGTAATCTCCCTGTGATATTACACACTTATGACAGCCTAGCTTACAATTAGAAAAACACTGGTGAAACGCCTTTCTGGATATCGCCTTGAGCTCGGCTTACGATTTTGTCTTTAACTTATCTATTTTTGAAAGATGATGAGTAACCTTAGAAGTTTGGGAAATAAGAAAAAGACAGGCGCCGTATCTGGAGAATAGGTTGGTCGCGACATCACAACGGTGTTGCGTTTCGCTAAGAACTGTTGGATAAGTAAAGCGGTGTGCACCGGTGCGTTGTCTGGTGCAAAATCCAAGAGTTGTCTCTCCAAAGTTTGGGTCGTTTACTTCAGACTGCTCCCAGAAAATTGCGTAAAACATCTAAATAGTACTCCTTGTTGACTGTACCACCTTGCGGTAGGAATTCGTGATGAATAATTCCATTGTAGTCGAAGAAACCCGTTAGAAGAAACTTCACATTTAACTGAACTTGACTTGGTTTATTTTATCTTGGCTTCTCAGAAAACTTCCACTGGGACGATCGAGCCTTCGACTCGATGTCGTACCCGTTCACCCACTTTCGTCAGCAGTGATGACAGATTCAAAACAAGTCTGAGTCGTCAGCAACGTCGGTAAGTATTTGTTCAGCGACGGTTATGCGATTCCGTTTTTTTTGTAAAATTAGTTTTGGAACATTTTCAAAACATCAGTAAAAATCGCTTTGCATGAGCCATATGAAATTCTTATTTCTTCGGCAACCTCTCTAATCGCGATTCTGCACTTAGCAAGCATAATTTCTTTAACGTTTTTGATATTTTCATTAATAGCAAAAATTGGCTGAATATATGAATTTTAATGGTACGTTTTACAAAGAAATCTTCTTAATAATAAATATATACATATATATACAAAAAAGATAATTTTTTAAATATTACATGTTTAAACTTTTTTAACTACAAATTGATTAATTGCATCTTTATCAATTCAACAGTAATAATGTCTTCCTAACAAAAAAATGACATATTTCATAAAGTGGACAGATCTGACGTTTGCATTAGTCAGGAACAAAGACTTGAGCTTCAACAGTAATAATGTCTTCCTAACAAAAAAATGACATATTTCATAAAGTGGACATAGTGACGTGGACATAGTGACATAGTGACATAAACGACATAAGTGACGTTTGCATTAGTCAGGAACAAAGACTTGAGCTTCTCAATGACAGTTCTAAAATTAAGGTTGGTGTATATCTAATCAAAGAGTTCTCTCTAGTTAAACTTTCGGTAAGTTTAACAGTTAAAACACAAAATTTATGTCGTCTTATGATGTATTAGTAAGTGCAGAAGAAAGGTTTCAGAGGCAAATATCTATCTACAATGAAGATAAAGTAATCCTTAGAACATTGGGCTAACAGCTGTTTAATTCTAAGTTGATAAGGGAGGTGCTACCAGCATTTGTTTAATCCCTCATTTCATACAAAAGCTTATAAGCCAGTACCTCGTTATTCAGTGTAATTACATTATTACCACAATGAAACCAGTTACATTCTCCTGACAGTTAAACTCTTCAAGTACAACCTCAACTTATGACTATTGCATTACTATTATTATTAGTAATTATTTCATTAATTTCTATATGAAAATAACACAAAATAAAATCCTTGGAGCGTATAATAAGATATTCAAACAATAATAAATCATGTGATAATATAATAACAGTAATTTAAATAATAAATTTATCGCTAAATATAGAATCTTGGATTCAATTTAAAAACGATTATAAATAAAATAATTAATTTCATAATTAAACAACAATCAATAATATTAAGAATTAAAATATTAAAAATAGAATAATTTATTAGCATTACATTTTCAATTAATCACTCGTTAATTGAGAAGGAAATAATTGAGATTTCATTTACAGAAATTATTTTAATCATTAAAGAGGTAACGTATAACAATATCCGAATACTATGAGAACACTTCCCCCACTATTATTTTTTATTTCACTTTTAGCAGAGAAGACTGTTTTTAGTAGAAAAAGGGAACGAGGAGAATGTAACGGAGAGGTTATTTTATAAAAGAATATATAAACAAACTTCTTACCAAACAAACTAAAGGAACGACACCACAGATTTACCATAAAAATGCACTTCTTTTTCCTTCATATATCTTTAATTCTCCTCACCTTTATTCAAGCACTGTATTAAAAGGTACCGCAGTAAGAGGGCATCGATAAAGGAAATCACATTTTAGAAAAATAAAGGGAAGTCAAACTTATTATCAGTTCAATACTATAATGTTAAAAAATTAATATGTAATCGTATATTAATATACTTAAGGGAGAGAGTAATCTAAATAAGACATCACACTGCTGCGGTACAAAGTGATATCTAATATTTTCTAATCGCTTCCACTTTTATAATCTTATTACGTAGCATCGTCACAACTTCAAGGGAAACGAAACAAAATTTTCAAATTAATTCAAGCAGTTGGCAGCTTTTGAAAGTCAATAACGAACCGAGCTTTCACTGTCAACGTCATAAGATGGCGTCTATTACGGCAACATCTTAATATTATTACGCCTATTATTAGGCGAAGTTCTTGACCGGAGAGAGGAGTTAAAGGAATGTCACAAAAATTTAAAAACTCTTATTAAAAATCATCAGTAATATTTTAAAAATAAGAATACCGTATAATCATATTTTAATTAATTAACTGTATTTTATAGTAGAAGTAAAGATAATTTATCTAATGATTCGTAACTTTTAAATGCAATTAATTTCATTATTAAACTGTTATACATTTTCTGAAAACATCAATTTTCAAAGCTAGACCGTTATCTATTTGATGTATTCATATAATATTATCTTTATTTTGATTCTTTCAAAAGTTTTAAAATGTAAACGAAATTCTAAAACAAAACATTAACAACACCTGTCCCTATTTGATGTCAGTTTTAATGAGTTTAAACAAAATATGACCAAATGTGAAAAGAAGTGACGTTAAAAAAAAATAAAAAAACGAATGATGTCCTTTATAGACCATCCTAAATGACATATTCGACTTAACAGGTTATATTTATGAGAAAGGCAATATAAGTTTCCTAATTCTGTTTACAAAATATATTATATATTTTAATCCTAAAAGTTCAATTCACCATGGAAATCAAGACTTTATATTTAGCAGTAAGAAATATTACGAACTAAGATAATACAGCTATAATATAATAACTAAGATAAAGCCGGTCGGTTTAATAAACACGGTCGGATTTCTTGAAAAATTAATCAGACATTATTGAATACATTTACAATTATGGATGTACAATTTATGCACGTATTTATACAATTCCAGTATACATAATCGTCTCAGTAAAAAACAGGAATGAAAATGTGCAAGTATAATAAAACTGTGTTTAGGATTATAAGAAGAGTCAATAGTTATACCAGGGAACACTAACTTCATTGCTGCCTTTTCACTGTGCGGGTGAGTAAGAACCAGCTATACTATACAATTATAGTTACCCCCACATGTCCTTTAATAAATAAATTCATATTAAGCCTATTTTAAAAATTTATTAAACTTTTATGTCTTTTCTTTAGGAACACGATCACTGGACTGTCATCACGCAACTATCAACACTACAATATTCATACCAGTCTGTATTATCAATTCAACCTCTCGAGATATGTTGATAAAACACATTATACTCCTCTTCTAATCTCTCCATTTTGATTATACAAGTAGTGGGAATAATATTCATACAATATTACTTCTCCGACTATCGCTTATTCTTCAGTCATTCAGACTATAATCACCTTTTATTTTTACGTTAAATGAACAAGAAGGAAAATCAATAAACAAAATAAAATGTAATCGATTTGGATTTACATCGAAATCTTCACACATGGAGTCCCTAACCTCTATGTTGAAATTCTTCAATTAAAAAAATTTACCTACTATGAAAGTTTGTAAAAATCTAATGTTATTTGAAAGTAATAGACAAAAAAACAACTAAACTTTTTTATTAACAAGATGAATAAGTTATCGTATTACAATCATTTCGTTGGGTAAATAGGGAATTAAGCAATCCTTAATGTAGCTTAAATAAAAATTTTATTTTAAGAGAAAATTAATTAAAATCAGAAAAAATAACGAGAAACATAAATTTAAAAAATTACCTTTCCATTTAATTTGAATAAAAAAAAGATTGCTATTATATTAACTGGTTACACATTGTTACGCAATGAAAAGAAAAATTTCATGATTTAAAGTAAAAAAAAAAAACAAAAAACAACAAAATACGTAAACACGTATTACCTTAAAAACAGCTTAAGTTAAACAAAAAAATTAGCACACAAAAAGTAAATAAATCATACCACCATATAAGTAAGTAATGTGTGTATATACATATTAACACAAAGCGAAAGATAATCATTCTCACGTTAATATGATATAATTTTGCCAACACCACAGAAAGGAAGTACAGTAACATAATAAAGGTGACAGTTTAATGAAATATAATTTAATAAAAACTCTCTCTCTCTCTGTATGTATGCGTGTGCGCGCGCGTATGTGTGAGTATATATTTAAAAAATATCCTATGATATAATTTTCACCTAGCGAACAATTTTGCATTAATCACTTCCTCATTTCGTATAATATTACAGAAACCAAACGCCTTTCATTTTAACCAAGCACAAATATATTTATATATATATACACACACACAATATCTTTCTCTAATTAAAGGAAATTCACATGACAAACAGTTCGGAAAGGAAAGAAAGAAAAGAAACGTAACCCCACCAATAAAATTACTATACTTACAACTTTAAAAAAATTATATCTACAAGCAAAAATAAAAACTAGTGTACATAAACTGGATTACAATAAACGACAATAAAAAAGTAATATTTTGATCGTTATTTAACAAAAAAAATTGTGTTAATATGGACAAATGTTGGCCCATAATAAAAGATTATCAACTACGCAATTTGCACAATCAATATTGATAGTATTGTAATATGAAACAAACTTCAATACGTACATCTAAACACACAAAGAAAGTGATAAAAGACTTAAATCGTAATAAAAAAAAAATTCCAAAAATAAAGAGGGTTTTACATCGTTAACCTATTTTAAAAAAATCCTGTAAATACTTCTAAGACTATTTGATAAATATTGCAAAAAAAAATGTTTTAACGCTAATATTTATTAGCAAATGACGAAGTTTTTTCAACTAGTTTTGTTATTTGATTCAAAACTGCAATAAAACAAACTTTTAATCCCAAATTTTCACAGAATTCATAAATGAAATACATTTTGAAACTCAAAGTCTTATGAGAAAGAATTTTAAATATGATTCGCGTGTATAAAAATTTATACTGATTTATAATTGCATGTAAATAGATATAATTTAATTAAATAACAGTATTAAATACAATATTTTGCGGAAGAAAACTCAAATTTTTCGATTTTTAATGTTTCTACACAAGTCAGACAGACAGAATATTTTCTACAGTTGCATGGAATGCATTTAAGCGTTGCTCAAACATCATTGTTCATCTCATAACATAGATTACACGTACGTAAACACGGGATAATTTTATATATGTGTATATATAAAATAATAACTGTAGTTTAAACTCATCAGAATCGTATAGATGTCCATAATGAAGGATTTTAATATTACGCCATTAATCGATAAACTGTTGAAATAGCACAACATTTCAACATTTAGATTATTTTCATACTTTTACTGGTGACATGATAAAACAATAATAAGAAACAGTCGTTCAAAGATATCATGAATTGTACGTCTACAACGGAAAACCAAGCTGAAATTAATTTTGTTTAAAAAACAGTTCAAGAATTAAAAAAATATATAATAAAAAATCATTTCTGAGAGGTACATTAATTTCTACGAAGATCGGTGAAAAAAGGCTAAATCATTTAAAATAAATAAATCATTTAGAAATAAATATCAAATAAACTAAGGTAACGTACTTACAATTAAAAAATAAAGGTAACGCTAGACATATTACATTAACCAAAACATATTTTTTTTAACTATAAACTAAACAGTCAATTTAAAAAAAAAAAGTTAAAATATAAACTAATCCGTGCATAAATACATAAATTTCATTTGTAGTTCAATATTTACGATGAATGGGAGGAGAAAGAAGAGTGAGGCGGCAAAAGGAAAATAAAAGGTATTAAAGTTAAAATTTAAAACCATTACTATGTAGTCTTCTCTATTTAAATTATGCAACAGTAGTTAATAACAGTATTATTGTAATATATTAGATGCAAGCTGGAGATGATGTCGTGCGGCTGGGTAGAAAATATGTAATCGATAGAGGAGTCTGTAGTGTAGGGGGGGGAAAAAAATAAGATATATGAGCGAGTTATTCAAAAAGATCTACAAAATATTTTGTCCGCGCGCGCGCGTGTGTGCGAGTGTGTATGGTAGGATGGAAAACGGGCAGTCTTGGGCGGATACTAACTGCTATTGCCTGCCAGTAGTATACAGTTGATTGCACGGAACACGCAAGGCAATCCAAATGAAATATCCGAAGGTGTTATTCGAATGCTTGTTGTTAGATGTCAGGAGAAATTTCGAGATGTTAGTAGTGGTAAATCGAACCGAATCTAAAAACAGTAAAGAAAAACAAGAAAAAAAACGGAAGTTTTTTTTTTTACTTTAGTCTACTCACTCAGACGGGATTTAAAAAGAAAAAGGCGTTAAAAAAGAAGTAGTGGAAGAGGGGTCGAGATGGTAGTCGTGGAAGAAGAGAAGAGGCGTCGGAATAAACAATAATCATTTTGATTGGGTTTGACCTTGACTAAACGCAAATTACAGCCAATTCCAGCGCCTGATGGAAGCATAATAGTACGCTGTAGAGCCTAGCTGTAGTCCTATACATAAAGAGTAACCTCATGAAATTATTCACACGCAGTATACACAACACAATTTGATGATTATTGAGATGTGAAAGAATTATTTTGTATTATAATAATAATAATTATACTACGTAAAAAAATACACACACACCCTTACAATTTGAAGAAAATCAACACGTAAACCATTTTTCATTAAAAATATTCGATAAAAATTTTAATGTACCTGTATCTAATTATAGAAATTATGAAAGATTTGTGTCGCACATAATCATAAGAGATTTGAGAATAATAAATAATGAATTCAACTTCAGTTAAAATTGATTAATTACTTATATACATATAATTAAGATATATGACCACGATCTGCCTTGCGTACTGCTATTAGTCGAACTGGGTAAACCCGCAAAAAACTTTCGAATCAAACAGTTCTTTTTTTATTCAAATCTTCCAAAACCTGTTCCAGATATGTAATAGAAATGTTATAAATAATTACGCTTTCCAGTTTCTGCGATCATCTGAAAATTTCAACTGCACCTTTAGAACCGACCCAAAATATCTGTCAAAAGATAAGAGGATTAGCGGACCGTTCAGAATTTCTAAGAAGTAATTTCAGCAGTTTTTATAGATGCATTAACTTGAAAGAAAGGAGGAGCCTTCTCGTGGAGAAAACAACATTTATTCAAAGTTATTTTTATTTAGCGGATTTCAAAAGAACAGATCACCATCACCTTGCAGAGCAATTTTCTAAAATACTGTCCACTTTACAATCTTCATGAGTTTCTTGGAACAACGTTTCATCACACTTCTGTTCCTCAAAGTTATCGACTAGATTTGAAATTTAAAATAAAATACTGCACGCTTTGGTTCAATCGTAAGAAATAAAATTATATACATTTTGTACCTATGCTCTAAACCCCTGGGCAAATGACTACGTAAAGTCTTCCACATCCAGTTATTTATTAACGGTTCCTGTTATACTAATAAATGGAAGTATATACAGATCACATACGGTCGAAGAAAATCAAAAAAAAATGTTACTCCACAAGTTTCTCTGATAATTAAAAACTATCCTTCGCTTTATAAATATAAAAACGGTTTTAAAATTCGCACAACTAAGATTTTAAGATAAAAAAAGGGACCGATGGACAAACTGGAAAAATTTTCATCTTTCATAACCCAAGGAAACGAAAAATACAATGCGTTTTCCGAATACCTTTTTTTAATACTTCCTAATAAGTTAGACGGTTAGAATTTTAAGAACCGGTTACGTACAACTATCTTCAGCTGAGAGAAATCTATAAAACGTAAATAATCTCAATCGTGAAGTTTTAAAACTGCGCTTAGCTTGGTAAAAATAAACAAAACTGAAATTTGGTATAAATGAAGGCTTTTGTATATAAAAACCAAAATCAGGAGTAATTTTGTTCTAAGGGACTGGATGAATATTCGTTTTATCAATTATCTGACGTATGGGAAAACCCATAAGAATGTTCATTCCCTACCAAATATCCCCGACACTTCTGCGCTTACATACGAATGAGTAATTCACAACGGATAAACGATTTACAACACATTTGTACAAACCGTATAACTTGTACTTTTCTGAATATTATAAAGAAAATAACTCGAATCGGCTGATGACTTTGGAGAGCTTTTTAAAATGTAATTAATATAAATAAACAGTTCAAGAAATGTAATCGAGTAAAAATACATTTCCCCCGCCAAAAAATTACATTATAAAAACCATTAAAAGAATATGAAAATTTGACTAGGCATACATAAAAATCCTCAGTATTATAAAGTATTTAATTTTTCCAATAATGTAATAATTAGATATATAAAGAGATAGACGTAAAAAAATTAACTGTGAAACTGAAAAACCGTATTGTTTTCTATTTCTTTTATAAAATATTTAATTAAATATTTGAAAATTGATTTTGAAAAGTTGAATAAGAAACTTATAAAAAAAATAAGAAAAATAAATAAACTATGTGACAGATAGTTAAAAAAAAAAAAAATTAATCGATTTAAAAAGAATATTGGGAAGTAAAATAAATACAAATACTGTACAAACTAAAGGCGGAGAAAGAAATTCGCTTTCAAAATAAAATTTAAATGAAAACTTTCACTTCGCTGCTTTTTTCATAATAATTCAAATTTACAAGCTACGCTATTAAATTAATTAAAAAAAATGGTTAAAAAAGATATCAGAATAAATATAATTAAAAAAAAAATTACACAGCCCAGTTTTTTTTAATATTACAATGAAGAACAAGACCAGACAGCCTAAGGGGTGGATGTAGATTAATGTTATTAAATTTAACAGCTGCAAAATAATCGGGATGGCAGATTTATACATACATTACACTGAATAATGATTAAGATCGATTTACATATCAATTAACTAATTATTTAATTAATTTCTAACTCTATAGGCTTTAATTGCTTCATTCAAACAATTATAATTTTATTGTTTACCCGTGCGTGTATACATATATCAGAACGCTATGCAAGTAAGCAGAGTGTTAAATCGATTATTAAATTCATATTAAGCAACAAATTTCTTAAAAAAATTAAACATAAAAATCAAAAATCCATTATAAGAAAAGTGTTATACTGGCCGGCAATTTGATGTATCGTTTAGCAACCTACTTTTGTATCAACTAATTTAGTTTCAATTCCCTGCCAAAGTATTTAATAACAGGTAAAAAACTGAGATAGGGGGACTATGGTGACCCGTATCTCTTCATTTCCTTGATTAATTCTAACCGAAGTTAAACAGCATCAATTAGCCGTAACTCAGAAGTTATCTTACAAAATTTAAAATCTATTCATTCAATCTAAAAATATCAAGCAAAATAATAACTGATGAACAAAGAAAAAAAACAGTTATCAATGAAAAGTCTAGTAATACTTTACCGAACGAACATTATTTTTTTATTTTTTTTTTTTTGAGGTTTTTAGGGGCATCGACTACTTTGGTCATTAGCCCCATCCCACTTCAAAAAAAATAAAAAAAAGGGTTCAAAATTTCACATTTTCATGTGTCAAAAAATGATCAAAATTTTACTTTTCTTATAACTTCTGATCCAATAAAATTACTTTCTAGGCTTTCCTTTCGGCCATCCTTTTTTACGTTTCTCCATTTTTCTGACGGCCTCAACCTCTGATGACAGCGTATCTGAGGCCTCAGACATGGCATCGTCTTCCTCTATTTCGGATGCCAGTGACGTTCTTCGGCTGACGTCAGTTGATGAAACTTTCGCCGGCGCTGTTAGCATCTTTGCTAAAGAATCTAAATTAATGTGCGATGATGTCTCCGCGGCGGAAGAGCCGGACCCTATCTCTACTGCAGTACTGGGTCCGGCTGAAATAGATGCTCTCACCGAAGCTTGTCTTTGCGCTTTGGGAGGCTCTATTGGTACAGGTTTTATTTCATCTGCGCCTGGTGCTTTTTCTATAATAACTTGCACCTCTGTTTCCGCAGATTCAGGTTTTCTTGTCACAATTTCTTTGGATTTGTGACTACACGACGGAGCGGTCTGTTTCTCTTTGTCAGATAAATCAAGATTTTTAATTCTTACACAAGTTGGTGACTTTACAATCGCAGATTTAGCTGGTTTTTTAAACGGCGCTGGTGTGTCTCTCATGTCAACGGCGTCAGTCCGGGGATGAGCCTTCTCATCTTTACTTTGTTTTCTCCGATGAGTCGACTCAATCTTTGAATCAATGATTCTTTCAATCATCGTCGCAAGACTTGGTGCCATCGTGTTAAGCAACTGCTCCACATTAATTTTAGATGTGGAAGGGGCAGCCGCTGCTTCTGCATAAGAAGTCGATGGTCGTGGTGTACGCTTATTAACAATCTTCTTTGCTTCAGGATAGCTTACCTTCTGAAGCGTTTTAACTTCCTGAATTGCTGTTTCTAATTTATATGTAGGGCAGTTTCTTGAACGACAATTGTGATGCCCTTTACAGTTAACGCAGGTTGGAGGGTCTTTACATGGGTAACCCTCATGTGTTTTCTCTCCACATATACATATTTCCTGCGCTTCACATCTTGCTGCTGTGTGTCCGAATCGTTGACACTTAAAACATCTCATCGGCTGCGAACGAACATTATTATTATTATTATTATTATTATTATTGTCCTCTAAATTATTGATTCGTTTCTAACAAAATTATTATCTCTAAGTTCTACGTAACTCATATTTACACATTACTGTTTTACACATTAACACGAGTAATTTATTTATCACGTGTTTTGGCAGATTTATGCCATTTTTTTTTCAATTATTAAAAAGTTAATTTTTCCGTCATTTTTGATGTTACGTTTGATTTATTACAGAATTTATATTTATGTACTATTTTATGCATTTTAGTAAATCTTACATCAGTGTGTTTGAACCGACTTGTTAGCTTACACCGTTATTACGTAACGATTATAAAATTTTTATTTTAGCGGCCATTTTGAGGTGAACCCAACGGCCAATCGCGGTCATTCATGTATTTTTGTAATCCTCTAACGATGCTTAATCTGAATTCGAAATCAAATGTATGTGTTCATGTATGTGTTCACAAACATACATACATATTTAATTCAATAACAAACTTTTCGTTCGTTGAAAATTAAGACTCATTACCGATACCACTGAATGAGACTGACCAAATACGTAACTAAAATGACGTACAATGAAACGGAATCATCTAATTAGTGTAAGAATGGGACTACGAGTCCAGAAACGAAAAAAAAATACTTTTTTCCCCTAAATCCTTTATGGGAATTTGAATAAAACCAAACACCACCAAAACGTATTTCAGTTACATAAGAGGCATTAAATTATGTGAAATAATTTACCTACCCTTCGAGCAAAACTCTGAAATACGGGACCCGTAAAAGTCTGTTGTATCTCTCTGTCCTTGACAGATTATGACCAAAATTAAATGGCATCGATTCCACGTGTACAGAAATCATCGTGGAAAATCTCATTCACATCGGTAAATCCAGTCTGGAGATTTCAAGTAAAAGATCAAGTTACATACAACATAGGTACATATATCCATCCTTCTGGAAATTTTAATTTTTTTTTTTTGACGTCGGCACCAAATTAAAATCTATAACAACACGTTACTAACCTGTAATTTGGCGATGATTTCAGATGAAAAGTTAATTAACATTAAGAAAGTATTATGTTTTTATTTTTAATGTCATTTTTTTTAAGTCTAACATTAAAAAAATATTATTTTTATTTAAAATATGGGTAGAGCTACAAAACAATTAAGAAAACTCTACGACAAGAAACGAACCCGGAGGAACGTCGAAAAGATACAGCTACCAGTCTAGCATAATGAGATATGTTATGTTAATTTAAGTTTTGCAATCTTGAAATTTCGTTCGTTAAAAAAGTTGGAAAATCAGATAGCGCCAGGTTACACATAACCTAATATGAAATAAAAATCTAATTTGAAATCACGATAATATTATAGATGTAAGGATCTTTTTTTATTATAACTAATTTCAACTTCTGACAAATGTTTTTTAATGAGAAGATAGAAAAGTTCTTGCACAGTTCTGCGCAAGAAGACCGACTTTTCGTTATTTAATTTTGTTTCCTTTTGTCCGCTCAAACATATATCGAGTCATTATGATCCTCAAAGTAGATAATGATAGCTGAATACGCCGAAAAGTATTGCTAACAATAGATACCGTAGATAAAGAAACGTCAACAATATAACCTGCAACATCAACGAACCACGTTTCTAACTTGCCCCGCTCAAATTTTTTCGACCTTAAATTGAGCGTAATTGAAGAACGACTCGACCAATCTTCATAAAATTTTCACATGCACATCAGATTCATTTTGCAGTATTCATTTTTACAGTATATCTAAATTTCAATGAAATTGTTCAAGCAGTTTTAGAAATTTTTGAGCTACAAAATTTTTACACAGAGGCCTGTAAATAAATAAATAAATATATATATAGACCAAAATTTAAGTGAATTGAATTTTCGTACTCCTCATACCTCACAAAACGTAACCCCAATCCCACAATGCGACCGAAACTGTTCTTTACTTCGAATAGTCGATAAAAACCAGAACTTGGGGAGAACTTCAGTTCAGACCCAAGTGAAATCAAGAAGTAAATAGTGTCTGTTAATTCCATATCCCATACAACTTTACAGGAATTCTATTCTTTAATTGAAAACTCTTTCACTTTCATTTTAGTTATCTGTTGAAAAAAGGAAACTTAAAAAGTAAAAAGAGAGGAATTATCTACAATATAAAAAAAATTATCGAAATCTGTCCATTTCATGAAGATTATAAAACTTGAAAAAAATAACGAAATAAATGAATAAGAGTTAAATTGAAAATATTTAGTACCTTTTTCAACTCGTTAAAAAACGACTGCAATTTAGCGTCAAAAAGCACTCCCCAACGATTAAAAACTAAATAAATAAATTTAAAATAAAAGTATCATATTTTTAAGCGCAATTGGGTATACAATTTTTTATTTTCAATTTGCAAACACCAATGTGTAGAAAAATATTCAATAAAAGTTAAAAATTAGGTTTTTTTACTTTACCCCTACACGCCAAATAAATAAAATTTAACGGATATCACACAATTCAATGAATATTAACAGATTTTTTGAAAAAAAAAAATCATACGAGAATGCAGACCCTCCTACTCAGTAAATACTTTGGATTAGATACAAGTTAGTATTTTGAAAAAAAGGAATGAAAAATTTGTAAATGGCACACAACAGAGTATTCTTTAACCTCGTATTACGAAAAAAAAAATCCTGACCAGTGAAGCTCTCTATTATCAGTAGAATCGAAGATACAACATCAAAAAGTAGAGCCATCTAAAATCCTTATGTTTATAGATATCCATTTTTTATCTTATTGTGTAGTTTGATCGTGAAAAACTGAATAAGAAATTGTTGCTTCATTCCATTAAATAGTATATAAAAAAATCCATTTCGGCACCCCGGAAGGCGGAGGTAGATTTCACCGGTGTTAAGTAGGGGATAAAAAAGATTTCCACCTTAAAGTTAAGAAAAACTTCACTAAAGGAAATTAACTCAATACGACAACGGTTGCATGTGAAAAAAGTTTTTAGCAAACGACAAGCCCCATCTTCTTACAATTCCAGCAAACGTTTGGTCATCCCTTGCCGTAAGGGTTGGTCATATCAAAAATTGTTTCAAACAGAAGTTTTAGGTAATGTTTAGAGGACTAACGAAAACTTTAAACCGATTCGATACTGTGCCTATTACGGGAGGTATGATTGTTTTTTTGTCTTCGAAACCTCATTTTTTCCACCCCGTGGGCCAATGGTTGGCAATATCAAAAAACTTTACTTAGATAAGTTTTATACCCTTATCCAAAGAATAGTAGGAACTTTAAACGAATTCGATATTTTACTTAATAAGAGAGTTATAGCGATATTTTGTTTTTTCGAAAAAGCCCCCCCCCCCCCCCCATTTCAACCACCAAGGTCGACTCCCGATTGGCTGAAATCGTTTATCTGATATCAATGTAAAAGACCATATAAAGAGCATAAGATGTAAAAGACCATATTTTCCAAAAATGTTATTTATATGACTTCATTTTAGCAATTTTTATTTAGATTTCTTTCTGAATACCAAGCGATTAGTGCAGTTATCTTTTCATTATCCAGATGAAGATTATAATTGGTTGGATTTCCGATATGTACTTGAAATTCTATATAATATGACAAAATCGGATAAATATCACAGTTTATTAGGAGTATAAAAATTAAATTTACAAAATAATAAAAATTAAAAAAAAAACTGAGAAATTAGAAATCCATATTCCTAGCTGGGGCACTAGTCCTGGAATTAATAGCCTTGTTCTAGTATTACTAAGTTTGACATAAATATTATAGAACAAGTATTATAACAATTATTGTGTAGAGAAATGGGTACAAGTTAGTAAAAATTGATGAAGAAGAATGGAGTTTTAAAATTAAAGAATGGGCTAAGGTACGTAGAGCTACCAGTAACTTATTTTCTTGCTACTTCCCCACTCTCTACCCTAGCTTAGGACTTAGGAAATGTAATATTACGAATCCATTCGTTAGGTAACATTGACGTACTACACTTTTTATTTTGCACCACGCGAATTAAAAATGGATTTTATCATCATCATCATTTCCATTAACACGGTGTAGGTCATAGATCTGTTCCGGAATTCCAGCGCTTCCTTTCTCCCTTTTTCATAACGGAGCGTAGTTAACAGTCTGTTTGGGAATTCTTGAATTTTCCACTCTTCCTATATGTTCCTTCAATCGTTCTCTATAAATTTGTTATTACATCAGTTACGGAAATGATATTAACTCTTCCACCATCCTCATCCTCATCGGGTATTGTATCCCTTCTTGTCACACCTTTAAGGCTCCTAAAGAAATTCATTTCGGTGGCATGTACAGAGATTAATTCATTTCTCCTTAAAACCCAAGCCTCGCAGTTATAAAACACAGTAGGTACAACGATAGTCTGTACAACTTAAACATAATTTCTTTCGAAAAATCTTTCCTTATAATCCCACAAACACTTCTAAATCTATATTATTTTTATTTCGAGTATCTACATCTGTATCAAAGGAGAGAATGTATGCCTAAAATAGCTAAAAGAATTAACCTATTCAAGGGCAGTGTTATTAAGTATAATTTTTGATCTTACAGGTTCTGCTCAATGAAGTTCAAAGGAGCAGAAAAAGAGATTTTAAAATCGAAATTATATTGCCTCACTCAAGATTTTTTTAGCAAAATTACAGTTTAAAAATTGATATTATATCCTATTGATAGTAAAAATATAATTTACCAATAAAAATTGCCGTTTTACCGCAATCCGTGTACTCTAGACCACTGAATTTAGGTAGTATACCATCGTTATACGAATCGCTCACTTCGGGCAATTTTACGTAAGCATTACAATACACATGAAATTATATTACGTAAAACTTTACTTTTTCATTTCACAATTATTAAATATAAAAAATGTATCAATTAAAAAAAACACTATTAATATAAAATAATCATAATTAACTGAAAATGACGATTGCATGTTTTATGAGATTATTAGTGAAAACAATATTTTACGATTATTATTGTCGTAGAGATGCTGTAAAGTTTGTTCATAGAAAAAGTAATAAAAATTTTCTTTATTTGTATTTGGTACATTGTATTTAAATGTAATGTGAGACATGAACATGCAACATAGTAAAATGCAGACAAACAGAGAAACAATACACGATAACAATTAAATTAAAAAAATCAAAGACAATAATAAAAGAAAAAGATAAATCTTCTTTTACGTTACGTAAAAAGAAATAAACTAATCTCGTTCAATTACAGATCAGAATGCAAAAGAAAAAAGTGCTTGGTTTATATACAGCGCGAATAAGTTAACACGTAATGTGAGAAAAACACGTGCTAATTGATCCCCCTACTTTCTACCATAATATAAATTACACTAATTTCAATAGAAAAGATGTTTCTGTATAAACTTTTATACTAGGATAATATTCAATAAAAAAATTACATTTATTTTACTCCTTTATTACTTTTGTACATATAACACATCTTTTCTTTTTAATTATTACTTTTTCGACTATTCTGTAGGTAAAATAAAATTATGTACATATTAAAAATTATATCCCTTTTCTCATTAAAAATAATTGATAATGGGGTACTAAAAGAAGCTTTAAAGGTAGAAAATAATGATTTATTTGAATAAATTAATGAAGTCTAGAATTGATTTGAAGTGACAGTACATGCAATATATTAATGGCAACGTCGATTTATTTAACTCAAGTTAAAAGTTAATTTGGTCGAGCAGTAGATAGTTATTATGTACATACATATAAACTCTACACACACACATATATATATACATACAGGTGCAACCAGAGGTTATTCACCTGCAATAGCCCCTACAACTGCATTCCGCTACTAGTATCTCTCTCTATCTTTCTCCCACTCTTATATCGCGCGATCCTGATCCTGCGGCTGCTGCAAAGCTGCGCATTCTTAAGCGTCTTCCTTTCCACCATTCTCCCTTTCTTATCCCAAAGGAACAACTAAATTACTAAGGTACTTTTATGTACATCGATAAGTAATCACAAGCAAGTATCGACTCTTGACTACACTCCATCGAGAGGAAGAGTAACGATTAGTTTTTATTCTTACACACACACAAATATATATATATATATATATATACACACACACACACACAGAGAGAGAGAGAGAGAGAGAGAGAGAGAGAGAGAGAGAGAGAGAGAGAGAGAGAGAAAGATTGGTGAGAGAAAAGGGGAGACGCGTTTGCGCACATAAAGAAAGGAAGAAACAGAGAAGTACACAGCAGTAATGCGGATAATAATAGTTTTAATAAAAAACCATAACTGCATTCAGTATCAACAAAGAATTTCTATCTTCAATATTGATTACAAACCATGAAGGGTTTTTTTCTTGAATTTAAAATAAAACAAAATTTTAAGCTATAATATTTACAATGTTATTGTTATTCACAGATAATTTAATTTAGTTGATTACTGACAGAGTTCATCGTTAACTAATTCATATATGAACTTTAAGAAACACATCCTCAACGCTAAAAAGCGCTTTATACTATGAACGTGTTTGTTATTGAAACAAAACAGCAATCAATTAATAACAAATAATTTTGTGTACTTATTATTTTATACAATACCTGGGATAACTATTGTTGCGAAAATATAAAAATTTAAGAGGTGATTCTTAATTTGACGCCGATTGCAAAACACTGAAATTTACAGAATCGAAAAAAAATTTTTAAGTAAATTTTATTATACAAGTTTTTAGTTGTATTTAAAATACGTGCAGTAAAAAAAACAATACTGTCAGAATGTAAAACATTGTTACAGGAAACCTGCGTCTTGATAAATAAATTAGAAAAGGAATGAAGAAGAACGACTTGTGTAATTAATTCCGAGCATGCGCTAAGTATGCCGGAAATGCAGAGATTATGATTTATGTAAGTTTTTTACTTAACTTAAATAACCAGAAAAGTTTTCTGAAGTTTTATATAAATATATATAAAAACTTCCATTAATGTTATTTGGAAAAGAGAAACTTGCAGCGGGATTCCACAGAATCTTCTTCTATCCCGCTTTTTATTTCAAGAAAAAGAACGATTAAAATCGGTGAATCTGTTCATGATTAAATCAACAACATAGGCTGGATAAAAAGAAAATTCTACCATTTGAATTAAACGGTAGAATTTTATATTTTTTTAAAAAATATGTAAAAAAATTTGTATAACTTTTTCCAAATATAGATTAAAGTAAAACTAATAAATAAAGAACAATCCTAGGCCCGAAAAAACAAACAAAAGGATACAGACGGAGACAGAAGGATGTGAACAGAGACTAAATAAAACAGATATTCATTAACCTCTAAGAATAGAAGAGCAACCACAGGTAACTTCAAAAATAAAGAAAGAATTACAGAACCTAGGGATCCAAGAACCGGAAATGAACGATAGAAAGCTATTCAGGTAAAATAAACGCGAAGTTAAGTTTAAAACGGTGAGGAAAGAAAAGACTCGCACAAAGTGAAATGATCGGAAGAGAGAAAGACCAAACGCGCAGAAAAAATGAAAGAATACTGGGAGAAAATAAAAGAAACCAGAAGAAATGATATCTGCGTGGTCCATAGTTGGACTAACCGCAAAAAAATAAGTTAATTAAAGAAATTGGAATAAAGCTTTGCGGTTATAAAAGCAACTGATTCTTCTAAAATACTTTTTTCTAAATAAATATAGAATGTTAAATTACCACCAAATGTGAACTTTTATCAAACCGGTGTTGATTGAACAGGAAACAGAATATGGCATTTACTATACGATAAAAAAACGTTTCGATAAACTGAAATAAAAAATAAAAATTAAAAAATATTTTTACTCTATAAATACGTATACGCCCCATGCATCCCCGGAGCCGACATAGGGCTCCCCGGGGCCAGGGTCCTATCCCAGAATCCCAGAGCTCTCTTCGCTTGTCATTCCCGTTTAGGTATATTCACTATATTCGTCATTTCTTCATAACCCTTTACCGAACCTTTCGTTAGTTGAAAATACGACATAATATATTCACCGGTTTACAGTTGTCATAAAGACATAACGTTCAGCACAAAACAAAAATCAAATTATCGTTTAGATTTTAATCGATACAAAACTTGACTTTCAAATATACTTCGTCTTTATATGATATACAGGTGATTCACGAAGAACGAAACAAACTTTTAGGACTCGTTCTACTGATGAAAATAAAAAAGAAAGTTCATATAAAAATACGTTTGGAAACGCTTTGTTAGCGAGTAACGGCTGGCTAAAGATTTTGCCCTGATTTTTGCACCTTCGTTAAAATCACGCCACATTTTATTTTGTAACACTGAAAATTTTGTTTTAATTTCCAGTTAAAATCTGGCACATTTTGATACGTTTTGTTTTTAATAAACTTCCAAATTTTTACGTTTGTAATTAGTTTCTCTGGACTTTATTCATACCATCTTACTCAGAATCAAATTCTGTTTAAAACGTTTATCTGTTTATTACCTATTTAACAGTTGTTTTATGCCAAACATAAAATAATGTGTTTTTCAAACCCCAATCTTTTGCTTTTTGTCGCAACTTTCTCGAAAACTACAAAAATTGTATTTGTGGGACCTATTTTTTAGGTCAGATTTCATAAAAAGAAACCAATAGTCTTAAAAATCAGAGCGAAATCTTTCGCCAGCTAACATTCGCTAACGAAGCGTTCTCGACCCTATGTAACAGGCCTTTTATTTTGTGATGAGTACCATAGACTCAATCGAATTGATTAACTTGAAAATGTGTATTAAATAACTTGAAAATCGAGTAGCAAGTTTTACGAGGCCATAAGTAAGATAAATGAAGCGCAAATGGTAAATTATTAACATTCTTTGTCATCCATAATTGAAATGATGAAACCCTAAATGTTTTATCGGTATATTACTTAGTCTGCGTTGACAGTTCACCACACAGATCGATCTCAGTGATTTCTGAAAAATGGAAAAAAGGGAAGTTGGTACCGTCATAACATTCTATTTTTTGAAAATTAAAAAGGTTACCCAAATAAAAAGGATGTTAGACACAGTTCTTTATGAGTCCGCATTTACGCCGTATAAAACCTCTCTTACGTAGGTTACAGAGTTTAAACGAGGTGTGAAGACGAACATCGTAGTGGATAAATGAAGCGACAACCAAAACAAAAAGATATTTTGGTAAAATCGTTTCACCAGACCGTAAATAGAAATAGAATCTGAAAGTCAAGAAAAATAGCTCCGATGGCAAACATACTGAATGAACTAAAACAACTTTCAAATCGTACACGAACATCTGTTCTTGAAGAAAATCTACACGCGATGGGTACCATATTTGCTAAAATTCGACCAAAAAATTGTTCATTCCACAGATTAGAGCATTTTAAGCGAAATAAAAATGAATTCTTGTACAGATTCGTCGATGAAACTGGTTCATTAGAACATACCTGAAAAAATAAACGGTTAAAACAATGAAGAACCAAGAGGAGAACCGAAGTCAAAGAAGACAATTCAGGACCCTCTGCCAGATAGGTTATGTTTTTTTTCGATACAAAAGCCATAATTTTTATGGACATTTTTAAAAAAGGAAAATCAATCAACGGCGAATATTATTCCATTTTATTGTTACGTCTGAACAACGATATCCCGCAATTTAGGAAGAAAAAAGTACCGTTTCATCAAGTTAACGCGTCGGCACACATTTCAATAGTTGCAATGAATAAATTGACCGAACTGAGATTCGAAAAGCTATCGCATCAGCTCTATTCGGCAGAATAAGCTCCCCAAGATTTTCATAATTCCTGAACCTATAGAAATAATTCGGAAGAAAGGAATTTTCTGATTACAGTGAAACGATCATTCCACTGATGTGAACGGCTATTTTGAAGAGCTGTACAAATCATTCAAAAAACAAAAGAAAGAAAAGTATAATGGCCCTCCAAACATCAACATACGAAATATTTGTAGATAAAAGTATTTATATTAAAAAATATATATAATCCATTTTGAGTTATGATAATTTTATTTTCTGATTTATCTTACCTAATAAGCGGCTCTCGTTTCACATATCTATCAATTGAATTCACTTCTACCAATCGATATGAAAAACGATTCGATTTTTTATTTAAACTTGATTTTCTATCTGAATTACAACAGCATTTACGGTTCTCACATATTTATCTTCCCAATACATTTCCCATGAATAAGTTTTTTGTCGGTCGCTCTTATAGTAGAATAGGTTGTCGTACTGATTTCTCATCTTATGTCGTCTGGTAATTTTCCCCTAGATTACTCACATTTTACTTGATTATTTACGGCAACCAACACTGCGGCAAAAGCTATCACCCAGCAATTACAATATTGTAGGGGGCGATGCGAAAGTTATAAAATATTTATATATTTTTTTAAATGTACGATTAATGTCCGTACTTTATTTCACCTTTTTATTTACTTGTTTTTATCTTTTTCTGGATGGACCATTACATTCCTATCTAGGCAAATTTTAGATAATGAGTATTAACTGTTCTGCTTATTAATTTTTAAATATCTATCTTTAAAGCGTATTAATATTTGTTAAAGATCTATAAACACATCGAGTTTTGTTTTACAAACTCTAAATGCTATTTGTTTTGCCTAAGTACTACTGATAAAACTTTTCACTAGTATTTTACAGTTATTTTCTTATTTTTTTTGTTGTTTTTATTAAAAATTTAAAATCAATTATAGTTGATTAATACTACTGCTCTGCTTTTTTGGGCAATTTCTTAACTGAAAGGGATTCTTTATTAATCTTGGTTTTTTTGTTTTTTTTTAAATTTGAGCAATACGTAATTCGTTGTTTTACACAACCTGTTCGAATATTTCTTATGCAAGTAAAGCGCTTGAGGTATAAAAAATACTAATTACAACTGCTTTATCTGAAACTAATGTTTACTATACAACCACTTCAGGTGTAAAAATGTCATGATTGAGTACGAATTACATTTCGGTGATAACGGCATAATAATACGCAATAACATATTCGGCTCAGTCGAGAGGATAACGGAAAATAATTTACTATAACAAGCCTGGCTTGAGATGTTTATTATTCTTAAGTACGCTTATCATTTTAGGAATGACACTTGAGTCTCACGTCAGGCCGCCTACAAAATACGGTTAATATACAGATTCTTTTCTATACAGATTTTTCTCAACGAATAATAGTTTTACAGTAAGAATTACTAAAACGATAAATACAAGCAAATAAACCGGCAACAATATTATTTAAATAGCGTGCGTGATATTCTTGTACAAAGAGCAAAGTACAGGAATTATTACACAAAATGAAATATGTACGCACGCACGGGCGTGTGAGTGTTTTTATAAATATTTACAAACTAAGAATAGAAGTTCAAAACAGCATTAAATGGAAATCAAATGAAAGAAATGTAAATTTGATTAACTTGTAGAGCTGAAGGGAATGCAAATTTATCTACAATCTATACTATTACAGTATAAATAAAACCGCATAACGTATTAAAATGTGAAAGAAAAGTGAATAATATAATATAAAATAATACATTATAGGCTGTGTATTATTTTGTTCGGTTGTAGGAGTACGCAGTGGCGGTTAAGTGGTGGGCATCTGAAAGAGGAATGCAGTTCACCTTGGAACCCAGCGTCGCGCACCGTTGTCTTTGCACCCCCTTCAACAACGCTATCTCATATTACTGAGTAATATAGTAATATATAAAAGTAAATTCATAATAAATATAAGACAATATAAAATTTTAATCGGTTCTATTATGATGTAAATATTTTAAATACGGGATGAAATTTTTTTTAAATAGAATATTCTAACCGAAACCAGTTAGAGAAATGTACACTTAATACTTAATTATAAACCTTTTTGTTTTTTAATTATAATACATAACAATATTCAAAAAACCTTATTCCACAAGTTAATATGTAGCAGATTTTACATTAAAGAGAATTTCAAGATTAACAGGTAATATAAGCATAATAATACTTTAGGTACAAGAATATTAAGCGCGCCGTAACCGTAACGTTTAAAGGCGAACAGAAAAATCATAAAAAAAAAAATAGAACCGATAACATTACCAAAAGTAACATAAAACCAATAACATTAACAAAAATAACGTATCTTAGGAGTAAGAAGCATAAAATTCCAGGTTTATAAGAGGAAGTGAGGAGCGAAATGATTTCATGTTGCCTTCATCGATTATAAATCAAAATATATTTTCTTTACATATCAGCATTCCAAGCAGATCGAAATGTAGATTACATTCAGCCTGAGATTTCACCACACTGAGTGCTGCATAGTGAACATCATTAGTCTTAGAGAAAGCGACTTTGACTGGTGCTTCTTATACCACAGGCGCTTTATATGCGTCGTAGTCATAAGAAAAATTGGGACAGTTTAAAACAACAGATTTAATGTGTAACCCTATCTTCTTTTTCCCGTTTAGCCTCCGGAACCACCGTAAGGTGTTACTTCATAGGATGAATGAGGATATGCATGAATGTAAATGAAGTGTAGACTTGTACAGCCTCAGGTCGACCGTTCCTGAGACGTGTGATTAATTGAAACCCAACCACCAAAGAAAACCGGTATACATTATACAGATCTAATGTAACCCTATCTGTAGTGAAACAATATGTTAAATGTAAATTTACGAATATAAATAAAACTATATATATATAAAATACCATGTCGTGGGTGATACATAACTAACGTCCATCAAAATCTACTGAAGATAAATTGATGAAAATTTGTATACACGTTTTTCTTACAGTGTAAGTGAACACTAAGAAAGGATTTTTTTGAAATTACGAGTTTAAAGGGTTAAAATGAAGTAACAAAGAAATTTAAATTTTTTTTTTTTTTTTTAATTTCTCAGTAAGAAATGAAGGTATCAACTTCATTTTTGATGCGTAATCTTTATGTGAATATCTGAGAACCAATTTTTATATTTTTTAAATTCCGAGTTTAAAGGATTAAAATTTATTTTTGAAACCAGACTATTTGTTCAATTTCTCGGTAACAAACGAATAAATTAACTTGATTTTTGGTATATATAATCTTCACGTGAATAACTATAAACTGTTTTTCGAAATTGAGGTGCAGAAAGGTAAAAGATTTTGGAAAAGGATTGCAAATTTTCCCTATTTCCGACTATACTAAACGATATATATATTCACTAGATTTGGGTTTGAAAATACTCTTTATATATATATAAACCTTTTTCGGTTTTTTTTTAATTTCAATTTTTTAAGGGGTGCGACCGTGTACAGCCGGGCAGCTCAAACACAGCTACTATATTTTTTCAGTATGTACGACGCGACTGGCTGCATCTGTTTCCGGTTACTTAACCAAAAAACGTAAATATAAAAAAAAATTACGGCTACGAGAAACGCAAGTAATCATATATCGTGAGTGAAAATGCGACAGGGATGCTAGTATATATATAACTCATCAAATTTACACAGATCTATACTTTATTATGAATCAAATTATGTCAATATATATATATATATATATATACTTTTTTTTTTTAACATTCTTATAGGAAATCTCCCGTTCTACATGAAACCGAAAAGTAAGAAGTTACATTTTTACACTTGATTAAAACGCAGGTGATAAGACATATTTTTTTAATAACTTATAAATAATTAATTTTATGAAAATACGATTGAGATAATTTTAAAAACATATTACTACAACAACAAAAAAATTAATTCACTTTTATGTAAGCGTTATAAAAACTGGATGACGTAAGCATTTTATTTACGATTCATAAAAATATTAACATAATTTACAACTTTAATGATACCACTTAATAAAAAATCACAAAATTTAAACGTACAGAATCAGTTAATGTATTTTTTTACATTAGTCTATTAACTCGTATTTATCTGTCGACTAGAAACTTCCTTTTTATATTACCCACGAATCTATTTCACAATCTTTCTCCGAGCCTTGTAATATGATTTACTAAGTGTAGTTTATAGCTTGTTAAGTTAACATTTTTTTAAAGAATCAAACATCTTTATAGCCTTAACGGAAAATATTTTTCTTTAATGATCTATAATTCCGCCAGTAAAAGTAACACTGGTCGATTAAAAGATTTTTAGAGCAAATTTCTCTCTATAATAATATAATTCTTCATGATAAAAACCAAATGAAAGCGCTTTACATGCGAGATCTTTAAGTGATTCCACAATTAAATACTTAAATTAAAAAAACAATTTTTTCACCAACTTACAAATTTTATGTTCTTGAAAATCTCCCATGACGCTTGAGAAAAGTTTGAAATAGAAATTGATTAAATTAACTAATCTTTAAATTTGTATAAGTGAATTTAAACGGAGCTTTATCATTGGGTAGTTTGATATTCTACACAGCGGGTCATATTTTTTCAATTATAACACATCAAAGTATGTCAAAACGTTATTGCCTTTTTATATAGAAATAATAAAAAACTCTGTCGCAATAAATGCGTCAGAAGAGCGGATTTCCGGTTTTCTTTAAGCTTGAAAACGTACTCAAAAACCCAATTTTTTGCATCTAACTCCGGTTCTTGTGATCCTACAAAGTTTAATCAAAATCGATGAAAACCTGCGCCCAGTAAAACGAAAAAAAAACTGAAAATGTACCCAAATACCCCGTTTTCTGGTTCCGACTTCTGTGAACCGATTCATTTGAAAATCATTGGGCTCCTTTCCCAATAGGTTTATATATATCTACCAGTTTCGTCACAATCGGTTAAGATGTGCGTCCGGTAAAAGGGACGAAAAAACCTTATACATACATACATATGGATATTAACATGATTGGGCACAGTAGCGATATCAAAAACGTTTGGAAATACTCTAAAAATTTATGGCAATGATTTAATCATAAGCTGGCAATTCGTTTTGCTGTAAGCAGAAATCAATAATCATAAAAATATTTAAAAATGCTGTTTAAAATGTTACGAATAAAAAATAATTGTATTTTTCTTATATTATTTTTTATTTTGTTTTTTAAAAAAACCTTTTTTCACCAAAAACGGAACAGGTATCTCAGGAGTAATCTTTTTCTTAATTTTTATAAGTAAAGTATAAATGAAAGGCAAGACCAAATCAACACTTTTTCGTTTAAAGAAAATCCATTCAAAAATGATCCGTGAACAGGTAGAATATCTGCATTTATTTTTATTCTTTTCTTTATCGCTTTAACGTACTTCTCCATTCATTTCTTTTACGTGTATTACAATACCTTAACCGCAAAACATCTCTTTCATCTTATATTCGCGATTAACCGTATAAAATATTAAAATACTTTTTTTAATCGTTCTTTAAACATCCTTTTAAAACCAAATTCACTAAATAAATTACCCGTCAGATATTTTTTAAAATATATTTAAAAAATTAGGCTTATACAACCGATTGCTATTAAAAAAGAGTTTTCAGATAGTTTATATACAGCTAAAGATTGCGTCTGGTACAGTAATGGTTCTAAAAAGTCTCGATTTCCTCAGTATGAACCTAGCAGAATTACACTTATACCCAAAGAAGCGAAAAGAAATGAAGACGGAGAGAAAGAATGATCTAACTTCAAAAGAATCACAAAAATAGATAAACAAACCCGGCGAAGGAAAAGCTCAAGAACCCATACAGGCAACAGGTTCCCGTCTAACCCGTAATCCCATGGGTCTGTGTTATCAAAATACACGTAGCATATTATTGATAAACTATTTTGCATTGAACGGATTAAATATATGTTGAAATAAAAGTTATTTTTCCTCCGCAAGTTAAAGGAATATAGGTACAGGGTTCCTATAGGCATAACTTGTGTATCGACTGGAATCGTACGGCATGTGGAAGTATCCGGCTGAGTTACACAAACCGTTCAAACATACATCAATGAAGGTATTGAATGTAACCGAGACATTAGCTCGTATCTCGATAGATCAAGATACTATCGTACCTCATACCTGCATAATTAAAAACGGATATTAAGTTGCTTTCCCATGCAGCACACGACTTAAAAAACATCCATAAAATAAAGAACACATATAAATATTAATTTTACTTATAATCATAAATCACAAGATTTATTAATAATAAAATGAATCTTTAGTAAAAGAACAATAGGATATACGTGTAGTAATTATAAAGTGAATAAATCATTAATATACTAAACTAAAAAAAAATAAAAATAAAAAATCTACTTACAATAACAGAGGTCATTATCCTTTTCTAATTACCTATGCAATATAAATACGTAAAATTGTTACTTTAGAGGCCATTTAGCGTTAGATACAAGGTATTATTATGAAGATACTGCGATTAACATTTTCAAACAATATATATAATAAACACGCATAGAAAATTACAGAAAGGAAATGCCCAAATGCTAAACACACACACACACACACATCCAGATTTCTCTCTCTCTCTCTCTCTCTATATATATATAAAAAATATATATATATATATATACATAAAAATCAGATAAAAAAATAAGTGTGCGAACAAAAATTAATTCTATGACAATGATGAGTAATATAACAAAGAAAGGAAAACCAAATAATATTTTTTTAGTTACGAGATGACCTTAAAAAAAAAGTGAACTTAAAATTAATCAGTGACATTGGTTATACGTATACTAAAACAAATTAACAGAAGATGTACGTGTCTGCTATCTGTTGTATTCATAATTATTATGTCTGATATTATGAATGAAAGTTTTATTCTGAATTAATATTAAACATATGTGCCCGATGACGTAAATTAAAAACTTACATCATACTTTTAAATTAAATATTTAAAAAAATCTAAGACTATAAATAAATACTAGTAGGTAATGTTAACCCTTCTCGACTTCGTCGTTTTTTAAGGTCAATTTTAAGAGAAATGAAAAATGAAAAAATCCAGTCGGTAAAATATTATAGGGGACTTTCGATTGATAACATGCAATTCTAATACTGTAGAAATCGGAGTCCAACATTAACTTTGGAAAATAGAAAAAAATACGCAAAACCTTTACAAAAATGTATTTTACTTAAAAAAACTAACATCGGATTTTTAAACAATCATTATTATTAGTCGAAAATAATATATAAAAAGTAAATAAAAGAAATAATATTCAAAAATAATGATTAACAAAAAAGCCATTCTGACGAAATATTATCAAAAAAATATTTATAAAAGCTTTTAAAAAGTATAAAAAAAAAAAAAAACAATTATAAGCAACTATTGTCATTTTAGGCAATCCCAATCGTAAGCAGAAAGTTATCTTTAAGACATCTAAATAAATAAACTTCATACTTAGATTGTCCCAATCTGAGTTAAATAATATAACAATTTTAAAGTTTACTTAATAAAAGGCAAGCTTTAAAAGTCTGAATTCGTTTTATAAATTTTTTTTTGTTCCAAATCAGGTGCAATCCGAATTGGAGGTTTCAGTTGTTTAGATATCTTAAAACTGTTAATTAAGTTTACCTTAAAGGCAACGTTTGTTTATATTTTTTATTTTTATTCTATAAATTCTTTTAGAAAAAGATCGTTTTACAGTGTTAATAATTAATTGATATTATATTAATTTTTTCTGCATTATCTCCTAAGTATCTACTGATGATGACAATTCAATAATATAATGACCACCTATTGTTAAATTTTAACTAAAACCTTTTTTTAAGGTTTTTTATTGTTTTTCAATTAATTTGGAAAACCAAATACCGTAAATTCCTTCCAAATATTTCAAATGTATTATTTGTGGGAGTTCTATAATTGGAAATTGGCAATAAAATAATAGCAAAAAAATTACTAAGTAAACCGTATTCAATCAATAATAATATAGTTCCTAACAATCCGAATACATTATGTATTTATATTTACTAGGGACCAACCTTCCTTTATCATACAATTAGTCAGGCATCCGCCAATCGCCAATATATGCGACTGGCTCTGCGAAGGGAATCCACCGGACCCTCCACAAAACTATTGCCCCATCAGGCGCATTCCTGCTAGACCGACTAGCACCAAAAGGCCTTCGGTCGACGGACTGAAGGGGAATCGTGTCAGGAGAAGGACGCATATATTTTGCTAACCTCCCAAGAAATAATCCGAGTAAAAATATTTCCACAAACGCAATCTACAAAGGATCGGAACGTAATCCCAAATTCAGTAAACCATAAACTAAATGTATAACCTCCATTAAAATTAAATATCCTCCAGATAAATAGAAAGATTCATCAGCAAGGGACTGATATCCAGGCTCTACAATAAATACAGGATAAATCATCCCTGACAACCTTTCGTTCCGTTTCGGGGCCAACAGTAGTTTATACTTACGAATATAAAACCTTTCTTATAAAAGAAATTCTTTTTTAAAAATAACCATGTTGATTTCTATCAAACCAGATAAAACTATTTTGAGTAATTCATAACAATACTTCAGCGTATGACAGAAAGGGACTTATGATTTGTTACTATTATTTAATTAATAACCGACCCATTTAAAAAAATCTTAACGCATGTTATTTAAAATAAAATTAAGAAATTTTCTATTATAAAAACAATATTATTACAAATAATAATGCGAATTTAAAAAAAAAATCAAAAAGGACCTTGAATTTTCTGCATCGTGTACAATTTGTGCTCAAATAATTTTCATTAAGTCTTCTAAATTTTTATTAATATGAAAGACGTTATATATTTCCTGTTACTTATTATTTCTTGCATTTATATTTATAACTTATCTAAAATTAACTGAAAAATCTGTTACGCCTTTCTGATGAAAATTTGACCACAATTTCCATAAATTCATCGCAAACGCTGGGGCTGTTCCCTTTTTTTATACAGAGTATCACACTTGTCCATTCTTATACGATGGTCTATATAATACACAGATCTGAATAGAAGTTTACAGTACGATGAATTTAATTTATACAACGGTGAATATCAAGACTTTCGTAATTGATAATGTCATTTCATTTACATAAAATAATAAATTTTAACTTTAAAAAATGGTTAGAATTTGATAAATCGAGCCCGCATTTAAACGATGTTATCTGTAATCAGAACAAACTTTTTGTTTTGTAGATAATATTAAAATATTTTTCTTATTGTGTAAAATATCCTAAACTACTGGAATTTTAATTGGTAAATTAAGAACATCAAAGCTTATCTGACATGATTAATTACAGATGGAGATTTAAAAAAATTAAAAAGCAAAACTTGTTAAATAAAAATGACCTTTTTTCTACAAAAGTTTTAATTATATATTATTTAATACGAAATTAAAGGTTCACAGTCTAGTAATAAAAAATAAACGATAAAAACTTTTAAATAATTTTAAATTCTACGGTTTTAATTAAAATATCCGCCTGTATTAGTTCTTTGTCATCACTTACGTCACTGACTTTTTGTTCAATTCATTGTAATCATTTGTCTTAAAATCTGTTTTATGTATTCTGCAATATTTATTGTGCTTCAAATTTTTTAATATTACAACCCTTTAAAAATTAAAAAAAAAAAATTATCTTAATATTCAGTCGATAAATCTAGTTATGTTTATTTTTTTAGACGATTTTATGAAAAAGTTTTCTTTATGCCAATTCGTTTAGAACCTCTTCATTTTTTTTAATCCAAGTAATTTTCAATCCTATCCATTAGAATCTCTTTTTTCTACTTTCTGGGTTTATTATTTTCCATGTTTTCCTACTATAAAGCGCTGCACTACACATAAATATCTTTAAATAATTAATTCTTTTTTTCATTTTTTAGATCTACAACTAGATCTAAGCTAGATCTAAGCAAGACAACAGCAATTTTCTTTACTGTTTTTTATGTGAAAACTTTTCTAGCTTTACACGTCTTCTATAATTAAATACAACAATTTTTTGTAAATTACCACATTTTTTCGTATTACATAATATCTTATTATCCTCCTATAAATCGTATTTAATTTTCAAACAGAATTCCTTCCCAAACAATGAACCTATCAAGCTTAATATTTTTTTTTTTACTAATATTTGTTTTTTATTAAAATAATAATGTCATTAATGAGTTCGAATAACTTTATTCTCGCTCCTTGAATAATTGTACAGTTCTTAAATTTGTAACACTAATGCTTTTCCTCTATAAGAATTGAAAACAAAAAATTATATTCTTATCTTACACCTTTTTTAAATCTGAGAAAGTCTTGCTATTTTTCATCTTCTGCTCTGAAAACCATTTCCTTTATTAAATACGTTTTACGGTTTCTATAAATTAATATTTAAATAATACATTACATTTCTGGACTCATTTGAAAAGTTGTAGATAGTTTTTAGTTATCAAAAATTGGTTGCCATTTTCTGAAATCGGTAAATACGAATTATGTAGTTAATAATTATTAAATAAAAAATTCCATCATGTACACGCTTTTTTTTTTAATAAATGTGGTAGAAAAAATAATTAAAATATCTGCTTATATCCTAACAGACAACAGAATAATTTTTACCATATACTTTCCACGTACAAAAGAGGGCTTCCAAATAAAATTTTGGTTATTTCGTTTCGTTTTTAATAAATTATCAAACCATTTTTAAAAAAAATCCTACCAAAATTTTATTTAAAAATAAATAAAAATATTTCGTTTTGCAAAAAAAAACTTTTTAATTAATTTAAGGGAAAAAGTCAATCTTCAAAATAAAATAAAGGTTCTTTTTGTTCTATTAAAATATCTTTTCCTCTTATTTTAGTACTTTAAAATATGGTGAATATTAATGTTTATTCACTTTTTAATAAAGAAGCATTTTTAAATTCCTGTTTTCACGAGTCAAATACTCGAAGTATCTTACAGAGAGAAGTGTTATTGTATTAAACAGAACGTTAGCTCGTAACGAAGTTCCCAGATATAAAAATAATAAGATATCATAAAATAATACGACTTTTATAGATACGATACGATAAGATAAGATACGATAATTATATTATTAAGTTTTAAAATACGCAGTTCCTGTTAATACAAATTACTGTAAACGTAATGAAATATTTACGGGCTAACCTAAAAAAGATAAATTAGTTTTTATAGCCGAATCTATACTTATTTTGACAAATCGAGAACTTTTTGAATATTCATTGGTTAAAGAGAGTTTAATTTTAAGGAAATTGATAATATTTAATCAATGAAAAAAGCCGATAAATCATCAAGTAATGTTACTTCGGATGATGAGAGAAAAAAACAAAAACTGCTGTCAAAAACTGTAACGTCTCAAGAAAGAAAACAAAAACTTTCATTAGAAATCATAAGAAGAAAAAAGTTAAAAACAGAAAAAAGAGTAAAAAATGTCTAATCTGTTAAATTTTGTTGTATACTGGCTTTCCCCGTCACGCCATCGTCCGTGCTATATACTTATAGAACTTAAAAAATTGGAAATAGTATTTTAGTAGTTATATGTGGGCTGTAGTTCTCAAGAATTTTTGTGATTCTCCACTTACCGGATAAAATAATTAACTTGATGATTAACAATTTTTCAGTTTTTAAATATATAAACTGTCATCATTCGCTTTAATTTTATAATCAAACTAATTTATTTCTTCGTATATTACGATAAAAATACAAATTTATCTTTTACAGGGAAGGACAATAAATTTAGTAAATCACATAATAACTGTCTGAAGTCGATAATAATATAGATAATGATCGATATTGACAATATCTATCGATATAGACAATAATTATTAGATTTACTTAAACAAGCGGTAGGTTATTTATTTATAATTATTTTTAATTTATTTATGATTCATGTACTATTGAAATTGGTGAGGTTTGAAGCGCGGTAAACATTCCGGGGATCATAAGAAAACTACAGTTAAAATTTCGTAATGTTCAGTAGTTTTACCGGTTATCGGGAACAAACGATAAAGACGTCTCTTTATACCGCGTGATTCAAAAAGGACTTCACAACTTTAAAAGCATTTTAAAATCTATTCAAATAACTTACAGATTCGGTTGAGGTCTCATTTCAAAGAAAAAAACATCAAATTCCTCACGCAAGATTCACTTCGGTTCAATATGGCCCCCGTTTGTAACGCTACATACATCTCACCTGAAGTCGATTTCATTCCAGACTGCAGCCAGCAAGTAGGGCGTTACCTCTGCAGCTGCGGCGTTAATTAGAAGTCTTAACTCAACAAGATCAGTAGACAAAGGCGGTAGATAAACCCATCTTTAATGAAACCCCCACAAGAAAAAATCTAGCGGGGTCAAATCTGGGGAGCGAGGTGGGCATACATTGCACAACCGATCCACCGACCTGGAAATCGAGTATCAAGAAAATATCGAACTTCTAGGCGGTAGTGAGGTAGTTCCCCGTCGTTCTTATAGTAATGGCGTCCATCTTGGTCATTATTGTCTAATTGAGGAATTACGAGAATTTTAAAGCACGTCCAGAGCAACGATACCATTTACGGTTGTCTCATGGAAGAAGAACGAGCCGTACAGTCTTTGTTTGCTTCGATCACAAAAAACATCGACCTTAGGGCTATCACGAATGCGCTGCAAAGTTTCGTGAGGGTTTTCGTTACCTCTTATTCAGCAGTTATGAGTGTTCACTTTGCTACTGATGTGAAACGTTGACTTACAAAAAATTACATTATCTAAAAACGTATCGCTGTCTCTAATTCTATCCATCATTTCCTCACAAAACTGCAGCGAGCAACTTTGTTTTCAACTGTAATGTGTTAAACTACGGTTAGTTTATATAGCTTCAAGTGCAATCATTTACGTAATATGCGCCAAACAGTCGTTTGTGGAATGTCAGTCTCACGCGACGCACATCGAGTTGATTTCTTCGGACTACGTGCAAATCGTTCTCTCAGTTGTAAAACAACAGCTTCAGGAACGCGTGAGCGTCCTAGCGATTTTGTATCTTTAACAGAACAACCTGTCTCAACGAAGGTTTGGTGCCAAGAGGAAATTGTATGCCTACTAGGAGGCTCCCTACCGTAATCTCTTCGAAAATTACATTGAATTGCGGTTGGCGACTAAAAATCGTGAATCCAAAACACACAATGAGCATATTCCACACCAGTAAATGAATCCATTTTTAACAATACTGGTGGGCGAATTCGGTACTACTGAACTACGTAGATCAAAACTTGATTTTTATGAAATGAAACATCAACCGAATTTGTAAGTTATCTCAATAAAATTTTATATGCTTTTAAATTTGTGAAGTTCTTTTTCAATCACCTGTTATGGTAGCGAGATATTTTACTTCCATCGCTTAGAAACAAAAAAAAGTTTTATACATATCACGAAGTTAAATATCTATTTTATACCATTCACTAATTAGTTTGGTAGGATAACCAACTAGTTTTTAAGACAAATTTACAAATTTGTAAATTTGTAAAGACAACTTAATTTACAAATTTTTTTTTATATTTTTTTTTTTGGGGGGGTTATAAACAAACTTTTTCATCAACGTAAAACGACTTAAAAAAGGGATTGACAAATTCCTTAATTACTCGTAGTAGAGTTATTTAGAATCTTTATTTATCGTATAAAGTAATTAAGTAATTTTGAATTAACGCCTTCAAACTTATATTATTCTGCAATGATTTTTATTTATTTAATTACATCCATGTAGTTGAATAATTATTGTTAAATATATTAATTACTTTTATGAATAAATATGAACAATAATCACTCTTTTTCACTCGCTTTTATTCAATCATTTTGTATTTTGAGATATTTATCTGATCAAAATCATCTCACTGTTTTCCTTGTTATTTGCAAACAAAAACTAGCTTCACTTCTTTTTTTATTCCTGGAGTACAACGCCTAACCTATATGTTTGACCTGATCAACATAATAGATGATTATGTCTAGGCCTACCGATCTGAATAAGTATTTTATAAATTTATTATTAATAACTCTTATTTCTATTCATTTCAACTTAAAAATTATGTTAACGTATCAAATATTTACATAAAATAATAAAAAGAACCGATTAAAAAATAAATAATACCGTTTGAAGAAGACGCCGCAAGTATTCGATTAATCGGATTTAAAAAGATTAAATTTTATTCATTAAATGCCAGTTACAATAATAATCCATTAACCCGACAGTAAGATAACTCGTAAATAATCGTATCCATATATAGCTGTCCTATCATACGCATAGGACCCACAAATGACCAAATAACGGTATATTTTTATAAGATTTAATTAGACTTACATTTTATATTATTTTACTGCTTTAATTGTCAGTTTTCAGTTAGCTGTATTATCTCAAGATTGGTGTAACCGACATATACGACAGAAAAAAAAATTAATTAAAATAATAAAACATATATATATATATATATATAATTGTTCAAATACAACTAAATATGAAGACTGATCTAAACAAGCCTACACCTAACGCTAGATTTTACAATGTAGTAAAAAAGAAACTGACAACAAACTCATAATTTCTTCCTTGCATTGGTTATTTATTCTTATTTAGTGAAAAAATAATAATACTTGCAAAAGTTATCTAAGATTTATTTTTTTTTGGGTGAGAGTAACGTATGAATTTTATTGTAAAATTACCATTATATTGTTTGAATAAACCAAAAAAAGTATTAAAATTTCAAAAAATCAGTATTGTTTTCATTTTTCTGCTCTCCCACCTCCAAAATCACCTTCCAAGAATTTTTTTTGTTGATTTTTTTACGTTTACTATATGTTAAATGGAAGAAACTAAACAAAAAATGTACAACCATAAAAAGTTACCTAAGATTTATTTTTTAGGGGTGGGGTGAATTATGTTCAAATTTTATTGTAATAATTTTTCTTTCTTTCTTTTTCCTGTTTAGCCTCCGGTAACTACCGTTTAGATAATTCTTCAGAGGATGAATGAGGATGATATGTATGAAGTGTAGTCTTGTACATTCTCAGTTCGACCATTCCTGAGATGTGTGGTTAATTGAAACCCAACCACCAAAGAACACCGGTATCCACGATCTAGTATTCAAATCCATGTAAAAATATCTGGCTTTACTAGGACTTGAACGCTGTAACTCTCGACTTCCAAATCAGCTGATTTGGGAAGACGCGTTAACCACTAGACCAACCCGGTGGGTTTGTAATAATTTTTCTAAAAGTTATTAACTTTTAGTAGTATTAAAAGTTTAAATAAAACCAAAAAAGTTTTGAAAAATTAAAAATATCGAAATTTTTAAAATTTTATTGGCTCTTCCACCACCAATATTGCCCCCAAAATATTTTTTTTCAGGGTTGCTCGCGCTACTACTATGCCTAGTAAGACATTAATAAAAATTCAATTAAAAAAAAGGCAATAAATATAAAGAAGTTTTTTCGATTTTTGGGGAAGGGGTATCTTGGGAAAACGTTTTTAAAGTGGTAAGATATACGTGCAAGCGTGTACTGAGCTTAATATAAAGTGGGGTATGTTTGGAAAATCTTGAGAAAATTAAAAATAAAATCCATAATAAAAAAATCTAACTTAGTGCATACAGATAAATTTATATACGAGGTTTCGTTAATATACATTAAATATACTATTTAATACCGAGACTAATACTGTAAAATATTTTATTTTAAACTTATACATATTTAGTTATTATCCCCTTCAATATAATCCCTCCTCTACACCCTACAACGCTCTATGCGAATTTTCCATTACTCGAAACAGTGCTGCAAGTCTTCTGTGAGCTCTTTCATGACGCGTGCCGCTTTTTCTTTCACAGCTTCAGAGGTCTGAAATCTTGTCCCTTTTAATGCAGATTTGACCTTGGGAAACAGATAGGATTCACATGGTGCCAGGTCAGACGAATAAGGCGGATGCTCTAACACTGGGATGTTATATTTGGCTAGAAACGTCTTGACAGAATGCGGTGTGAGCCGATGCGTTGTCCTGATGAAGAATCCATGACTTGTTCTTCCACAATTCGGGTCGATTTTTTTCTGATTTTTTCACGGAGTTGGGCAAGGACCTTGAATAAGGATAAGAATAGTTAACTGAGGGTCAGATCGGATCAGATAACCAATTTTTTCAATATTTTTATCCGTTTTTGACTTGGAAGGGCGACCCGGGCGAACATCATCTTCAACGTCTTCTAGGCCATCTTGGAAACGCTTAAACCACTCAAAAACCTGCACACGTGATAAAAATTCATTGCCATATACACTTTTTTAATAAAAGATAAGTTTCAGTAGCGGTTTTTCCAAATTTCATGTAAAATTTCACAATTCTTTGTTCTAATAAAACACATCATTTTTTCGGCAAAATAAAAAATAAAACAGATGGTATCCAAACAAAGGCCACAGCCAGACTAATATGTTTACAGAAACAAGAGCGACAATAATCGAAAGAAAAGGCATCACGCTACACAGCTGTCGCTCGTACGAATTAGGCGTATGCGCAGTTCTTCTGTAGCAGCATTAGTCTCGTTATTTAATAGCCACACCTCGTACTTCTGTGGGTATAAGTATAGATTTATATCTACCTTTATACGTGATTTACAATCTATATGTACGATTCAGATTATATCTTTGGTTAACGGAGGGACGTGGTACAAAATTTATAGAATTTTGGGTGCGTATGATTGCATCAATTAAAAAATATCAAACTTCAACAGGAATTTGGGTAAGAAGCATCTCTCATTAGAATTTTCCATTGTTAACACGACCTTCCTTAAAAACTAATCAATATTTTATAAATTATATCAAGATTATATTAATTTAACGAATATAATAAATATAAAAATTCTGAGGTGGCACAAATTTGATTTTTTTTTGTTGGAAACTTGAAGTTTTCTTCAAGTATTGTTATGGAAGGGGTGTCTTTTATAGAACTGAATATGACTTTCCTTTAAGTGGATTTGTGGATTGGATATGCTAATCAGCAAACGGTAAAATTAGATCAGTAAATACCACTTCACTCTTCACCGTCTCTAGTAAGTAGGTATGGAATGTTTGTTATTCATAAGAAGAGTGATACAATGTTTGGTAATGACTTGTGATCTACTTCAAAGTCATCTATAGTCACTGTTATAAAATGTAACAGACATTGATATCAGAAAAAATTGCAACAATCTGCCTATTTAATCTACGATCAAAAACTAAGTAAAAATAAATATGTCGGTAGTTCTTTCCATGCATATGAAAGTAATTATTTTAATTTATTAAATAAAAGTATGCAATGTTTATAAATAAATAAACAAGTTAACCTTTCAATGCATACCTTATAACAGGCCCTATATGAGTACCTTGAAATACACATTACAATATAATAGTATACTCATTATCATTACAATATATATATATATATATATATAAAATATACACTACATTCCAGCTATTTATTATTCACTGTAAATGCTAACAAATCATAGTCTAAGTAAATATATTTAACACAAATATGTAACCAAATGATTAAATTAAATACTTTACTCGGAAATCACAAGTAATTTTAATTATTTCTATTTATAAGTACTTTAAAATTGTTGTAATACTAATAACATTTAAATGACTAATAGTTGAGTTTAATTAATACTGATGTTAGAAACAAATATTTTCCTTAATAAAAAAAAGAATTCTTTTCAATCCACAAGGGAATCTTTTAAGTACTTATTATTTTTCTACAAGTAAATATACCTAAAGTTTCAAACAATGAAAAATTACCTAAAAAGAAAGAAACCTTTAGTAAAAATTCACAAAAATAATTTGAATTATTTTTTTGTTATGTAAAATATATTATTCTTTTATCATTCTAAAATATACATTATAGAACTAATGTCCATGAGGAAAGGCTTAAACAGAACTACTCTTAACTGTACAAATTATCTATATCGGTCAAACAAGATGTAACCTTTACAGACACAATTATAAATATAAAAAGTCTTCTACAGTGAGACACAGTAAATAAACAATTACCATTCACGTCGTTGACATAAATCACAAATTCAACATTAAGAAAAAAAAGTCTTCATATTATACAAGTACAAAAAAAAGATCCCATCTTAAAATACTCAAATTATGAAATATATAAATACACAACAATTAACTAAATGAACAGGTACAAGGAAAATCCAATCATTTTGGGTCATATTCTAAAATATATGTCTGCTTAACACAAAAGAAAACTAATAACAACTGCCACCAGGATGAGAACAGGAACAATAATTTAAGATGTCTGATATAGTGACTGAAAATTTGTGATAAAGTTTAAAAATGTTATCGTTATTAAATCTTGTTTGATTTGTCATTGAAAATGACGATAGTTTTAAATAACTGTTTAAATTTTTATTTCATCAGTGCTTGTCCCCTGATTATTTTTCTAAAAAAAAGCAAAATATAAATAAAAAGAAACTTATTCCAACATGATGAAGAATTTCATCAAGTGATGAAAAAGCTTCAAAAAGCTTCTGTGAAAATTGCTTAAAATTTTGTTTGCTTTAATATTCACTGGAATATTTAAAAAGTTATGATCTACCCACAAAGAAACATGACACAAATTTACTAAAGGAGTGGTTCCATCTGTGTAGTGGGCAACCATCCTATCCCTAATTCCTCAGTAGACCAGGGATCTTTACCCAGGATAATAGCAGTACATTACTGATTAATTACCAATAATTCAATGCTGACTGACTCTGAGGTATGCTATAAAAGTTGTACTTCCTCTAAATACTAGTGAACAATCTGAAAACACATTCAAGCATCCATAAAGAAAATTCTTGACCCTGGTGTCAACTATATATAGTAATCCTCCACTTATTTTATTGTTAACTGTATTGTGCTAACCCTTAGCACTAGCCCAACATTGGGTAGTCATATGCGGAGATTATAGTGTGAAAATCTGCATACGAGCAGGATAAAAATTACAACAAAAGAGGGTATTAAATGCATTTTTACATATGGAAAAAAGCAAAACAAAAGCAAATAAAAACTGTCTATATATATATATAAATAATAATATATATATAATAATTATATATAAATAATTCAATGATAGCTTTTAACACAAAAATAAAATTAAAAGATCAACACAATTATTCAATAAACAATGTACCTAGAAAATATACATATATATATATATATATATGTATACTCTGTTTTGTGTCTGTGTGTGTGTGTGTGTGTTTGGGTGTGTATGACTAGATGCAAATTCATATGCACATATTCTTTTTCTTAATGGAAAGGCTCTTAACCTCCTGAAGATAAGCACTTAAAATACAAAAAAAAAACACAATAGATAAACGTCAAAGAATTATTAATGTGTTCTTTGTTAAAAAATATTAACAAATAAGAAAATCAATAAAACCTGATTTAACAGATGTTTGGGCAATGCCCTCATACTTTCACAGAATGACATTAAAGGTAAAAGGAAATATATATATATATATATATATATATATATATATATATATAAAAATAGTAATGTAGCTATGGAGGAAGATTGAAAAAGACAAAAGCTTTAAACAGCAAATTTAAGTACCGAGATAACTAAGTTAATATTTTGCTCTTTTTTTAATAAAAAATAAATAAAATACATTAATAAAAAGAAGAAAAATGCATTAAAGAATAAAAGTAATATTGTGATGGCTTTTAGAATTATCTTTTGTTTAATTTTATCAGTTTTTCTTTCTTTATTATTAAGATCAGAGTACAAGTAAATCAATTAGAGAAAGATATATATTTGTACTTAAATATTTGTACTTAAATGAGTACATAAATTATTTAATTTTAACAATGCAGATTGCCAGAATTATAGATTTAAAAAAAAAAAAACAATTTAAAATTCAAAGCCATAAATATATTAATGAAATAGTTTTGATAGAAATACATTTATATATACAAATAAGTACAGTTGTGAATGAAACAAAATAACCAGTTTTGTATAATAAAAACAAGTTATTTCACTCATTATTTTGGAGTAAAATTAAAACAAAACATACAAAAATTATATCAATGAATTATTATATTTATTCATGAATAAAGAATCATAACAGTTGCTAAACTTTCTTGGTTAATGACCTGTAATATGGGATCTGACCCCCCTCTATCACCCATCTGCTTTGAGAACCTGACTCCAGTTTTTAATAGCATCAATACACTATTATATGTAAGTAACATTATTTGAAGCCTTTTAGTTCAGACAGTCTCAAGTTATTAATTAAAACAGATTCCAACCAACAAGCAAACACACCCACACCCACCCACCCACCCACACACACACACACACACGCGCACACACACACACACACACACACACACACACACACACACACACACACACACACATACAGACACACACACGCACACACACACTCACACACACACACACATATATATATATATATACATTCACACACAAACATGAACATTCAGAATTTACCTCCCTTTTTTATATTTCTCAATACTTAATGTCCTCCTGAATTCAATATATATCAATACAAAGGAATAACTGAATTTTTTGCAAAATGTTAAAATACCACCTGTTAAAATATAATATTTACTCTAAATGCCAAGAAATTAAATTTATTACTGACAACATATGAAAACCAAATTCTAATCTAAGCATGCATAACCACCCTACTAAATTTTGTTTATTCCAAACTAATTTAATCACAAGGCTTTCTCTGATAGCATTTTATTAGTAGTTGGGTCAAGTTTTTAACATTACTTCTGAAAACAAATTTTAAAATTTTACATTCTTGTAAAATTTCTTGAGGAGAAAAGATTATGGAGGTAGAAGAATTTTGTTATTTGGGAAGTAGAATTACTAAAGATGGACGAAGCAGGAGCGATATAAAATGCCGAATAGCACAAGCGAAGCGAGCCTTCAGTAAGAAATATAATTTGTTTACATCAAAAATTAATTTAAATGTCAGGAAAAGATTTTTGAAAGTATATGTTTGGAGTGTCGCTTTATATGGAAGTGAAACTTGGACAATCGGAGTATCTGAGAAGAAAAGATTAGAAGCTTTTGAAATGTGGTGCTATAGGAGAATGTTAAAAATCAGATGGGTGGATAAAGTGACAAATGAAGAGGTATTGTGGCAAATAGATGAAGAAAGAAGCATTTGGAAAAATATAGTTAAAAGAAGAGACAGACTTATAGGCCACATACTAAGGTATCCTGGAATAGTCGCTTTAATATTGGAAGGACAGGTAGAAGGAAAAAATTGTGTAGGCAGGCCACGTTTGGATACGTAAAACAAATTGTTAGGGATGTAGGATGTAGAGGGTATACTGAAATGAAACGGACTGGCACTAGATAGGGAATCTTGGAGAGCTGCATCAAACCAGTCAAATGACTGAAGACAAAAAAAAAACATTCTTAAATTTTTGTCTGATTGAAACACTTCAACATGATGTTTTTTCCATTCATTTTTTTATGTAAGGGAGAAAAAACCCAATTTAATTTTAAATCAATATTTTTCAAGAGTAGCTTAAAATTTAATCTCTTAACTGAATAATGCAAAAATACTTATGTAAAGAGTACAGTTTATTACAAAAACTGTAATAAATTTTTATGGCCTAAAATTTATATAACATAAATTTTCCCCATACTTAATGTAAACAGTATATATAAAGAAATTTTCAAAACAGTAAGTTACCAGCAAGTTAATATCCATAAACCTGGTAATCATTCACTGGAGGAGGCTGAGAGAGTAGGAGGCATTACCACCTACAGAAAAAAGGAGAGTATCAAATGACGTTATGGAAGAACTGAAGGGAGTATGGCAGATGAAGTGGGATGCGAGCATTAAGGGTAGATGGACTGACTGCCTGATTGGTGAACTGAGAACTTGGTGTGTGAGGCCTCACGGTTCGTTGGATTACAGTCTCAGACAATTTCTGACAGGCCATGATGGTTTCAGAGAGTACCTGTTTAGGTTTGGGCTACATCATACTGCTAGCTGCCCGATGTGTGAAGTAGATGAGATGGCATTTCATGTGTTTTTTATGTGTCCTCGCTTTGATGATGCGAGGAGAAATATCCTGCATTCCATAGGCCATAGGGAAATGTTTCTTCCTGAGAACCTGCAACAAATTATGTTGGAAATTGAGAAGAACTGGGTGGCTGCAGCCAGGTTTGGAAGGAGCATAATGGAAGATCTGCGTGCCTGAGAGGAGTCCTGCTTGAGTATGAGGTGTCGGAGGGTGCAGGGGTGGATAGACCCCTGACAGAGCGCCTAGGGCATTCCCCATGTGTGTGGGGATCACCTGGGTGTGATGAGGCTGGGGCACTCTACTGTGTACTTGATCGTGGCCTCGGGTAAGTAGTGTGTATGATTTGTGTGCTTGAAGTCCCTGATATGTGTGTGTGTGATGATTGATTGGGTGTGATGTTGTGCGGTATTGTATGTGATGAGATTTGCGTAATCTTCTGTTTCCCGTTCTCTGTGCATGACTGAGTGTGAGGACATATTACTTCCTCCTAATGAAATACTTCATTAGCAATACCAAGAGAGGGATAGCCAGGAATTGAGGTTTAGTCAGTAGTGTGCAGGTATATATGTACCTAATAACACCTTGCAGAACCTGTTAGCACGCTCAACACTACCTAGGGGCTTGTAAATGGGGTTCCTCTACCTCTTTAAGTCCTGGCCATTACAGTTAACTACCCCAATCAGAGACAGTCTGTCTGAGTTGATTTTCAACTTTTCTTTCACATTATTCCTTCTTCCTTGTGTTTTGCACAAGGAAGAAGTAATAATGGTAAATTGGTGACTGGCCCAAGCTCACAAGGAGGGGTTGGGCCAGCCACCCTGGCTACATCTGTGGCAAAGTGCTGACGCCAGTAACTTATAGGGCAGTATATTATTTTTATTGGAGCTTACAGATTTAATCTTTCAAAGCATTCTACTTCCTACCTGAGGGTTGCACAAAAAATTATGGTAGAGGCTGATGTCCTTACTGAAAAAAGTCAGCCTCCCATTCCTATTCCTAATTGATCAAAGGAAACATTCATTTTTGCTTTAAATAACCTATCCCAGTCTTTTTTATGGCTGTTATGCTGCAAAACAGCTACATACTGTGTGCTGATGAATTTTGGATTTATGGACAAACTGGCTATGAAGAAGTCTTTTCTGTTAGGGTTTTAACTGTTTTTAATGGTTGTTTAACTCCAAGGATGAGCAGACAGTGACTACATCTTTGTTACCAGCATGCCTTTAGTTGTAAAAGAGAACCAATCAGAATTATTCTGTCTGAAACTCATTGTAACTTTCATTATACAACCAGTCCTGTAGTGAACAGAATGAACTGTCACTTGTATATATGAATGCCACATGAAATTCAATTGGCTTGGCATACTGTGATTAGTGAAAAGACACTTTGGAAACCACTTCACTACTCATTTGATACATTATACTTGACATGAGATGGTTATTTATTTTCTTGATCAACCATACTATTTTTGGAAGTGAAAACATATCATACGTAGTTTTTTGCTAATGTCTATTTGGTTAAGGACCGACCAGAAATAAATGTTTTGGTAATATGCACCTTGAATAAGTGACCAAAAAAAGTGTTATTTGTAGCTAAGATTTGAACAGCAAGAAAGGAAATGGAAAGAAGAGAGTTATCAATACAGACAGATATTACACAGTAATATTGATTGATATATTGTCATAAATTCAAGTAACTTGATTTGATTAAAAGAAGGGTAAGATAAGGGACAGAATATTATTGTGGATCTGGTGGTCTTTCATCAAGGAAAAGTTATCAAAGCATATTTGTGAATGGATAACATCTGAACATAAAAGAGGCAGACCAAGAATTCAATGGAAGCAATAAGTGGATCTTGTAATGGAGGAAGGGGCATGATACTAACCTGCGGGAAAACTGGGAAAAGTGCCATATAGAGTACAAAAAACTAACAACAGTATTGTGAATCCTCACAATATGTAAGTAGTAAAAACAGCTGTTTTTTTATATCAAAAGCAAGATAGACTACCTGTAATAGGTAAAAATAAGCATAAATTTTAATCATCGTTATGGAAGATTCATCTCACTGAGATTACTTCAGCAGTTTTTATGTGAAATACAGAAGCAGACAGAGAGATAAATCAAGCAATGGAACAATTAATTCACTTCTTACGATATTCAAAGATTATAATGAAAAAAATTATATTGAGTAAAGTTATATACTTTAAACATATATATATTCAATTATTTGTATATTTATAAATCCTGTTAAACATAAGCCTGAAAACATTTTGTTTTCTAGTTATGCCAGCTAAAAGAATTATCCAAAGTTTCTGTTAAATTAATAATATATATCATTTCTATGGTCACCAGTTACAACTTAATGTGTAATTTGACATAAAAGTTTTTAAAAAATTAGATCCCAACAATGTATTTACATTATATCTGACAATTTAAAAAAAAATAAAATCATTATAAAATAATCTTCTTCACAGATTTACTAAAAAACAACTATAAAATTGCCAGTTGACTTAAAAAAACTTATGATAAAAACTATAGAAAATTTAATTTTGAGCAGATTGGTGTAAATAATGTAAATAAATAAATAAACACTGAAAACAAATTTTATTGAAAACTAAACAGCCTTACTGAACTTTACTCAGACTTAAAAGAATATTTTAAAGGGGGCATATAATTAACTGTAAAAATGAAAAATGGCGTAAAATAGTAATTTATATACAGAAATATTTGTACAGTAAAAAAGATTGTTTTAATGAAATCTGTAACAGAACTAACAGTAAAACTAAACTTTTTGATAATAGAGTTTTACAACAATATCTCAATTCTTTACTATCAATAGATCTATCTTTTTTTCTTGAATTACCCATTCATTTTCAAAATCCCTTGACACTCAGAAGTTTGGACTTTAGGGTTCTCCAGCAGCCGGGCTCTGCTATAGGCTGGATTACTGAGATTGCACTAAATTATGTTTGAATTACATTAATTTAGTAATGAGGATTTTATAGTATCCCCCATCTAACAGAGCACGATAGGTTAGGGGTTTCCACTTCCTGAAAAAAATAAATAAATCACTGTACATTTTTCTTTAACAATTTCTTTGTCCAGTGGAAATTTGTAAATATATAATGCAGTCAGAAGTATAATATATTTGTAGGAATACCTATTTTATGGAATATAAATTAAACAAAAGCAAACAAACTTTAGAGCAGTCCTACTTACTATACGTATTTGGGAACTGGTTTATATTTTTAATTTTCGTGAAAATTACCACTCATATTGGTAATCCAACCCATAATCTCAGAATAACAGTTAGTACTGCTTACTACTAAACTACAGTACACTACATATTATTCCTGAGCATAATAGAACTATTCCCATCTGTTCCTTATCCATGGTCCCTTCATTTTTTCTACCATACGAATTGAAGCGGCTTCCTATCTAGTTCAATTTATTTATACATGGAGACAAAATACAATGTGGTAGTAACTCTTTTGGTAGAAATTTAGGGATGCTAATTTTACCAGAATTATCCTGAGACTCTTCAGTTTTTAATAGGATTCCATAAAACAAATGACTAAACCTTGTCTCATGAAACCGTGCAGCATATGAATTGAACATGTATTTATGCGTATAATAATATACAATAAGCTATCGCTTGTCTGGCGGTGTGGCATGCCGGTGATAAGCGATTAAAAATTTCGTTGAAACTTTGTTATTTATGTTTAATAATGAATACATCATTTGCTTGATACATCAGATGCTTCACACCATTATTCAGTTGAGTGAAAGAAAGTATTTCAATTTGTATTACTGTGATACTCTGAACGGTATGATAAATTTTATAGTTAATTTTTAAACAGTTTCATTCAATGTTATTTTCATTAATTCTAATTTATCTTGTGTTTTCGTGCCAGTAAGGTTTTAACAATCGGCGATTCTGTCATTAAACATAAACCAGGAAAACCCTTAAGTAGCTCCAAAAAAAAAAATAATCGGCAATGTATATATAACCTTGAAACAAGATAACCCTGAAACTGCAGTCAGAGACATTGCTGAGAAGCAAGTACAGCAACAAGCATTAGCCTAAAGAACAATTTTTACTATAATAAAGAAACACAAAATAGATGGTAAACATGTTAGCCCTAAAAACACTCAAAAGCACGTGACGATTTTACTAAAACCACTAAAAGAAAAAAGTCCATTGTTTATTTCAATAACGAGCTTCCTAACTTTAACAGAATATTAAATACTGTGAATAACAATTCTGAAGTGCTGATTTTTTCGATAAGTACAATACATCATGTTTTAAAATCAATGAATTTTTGTTTCATGACCAGGAAAAATAATTCTTTATCTATTGAACATGAAGTTATTATTTCATGGCGTAGGGAATATTTAAGAGAAATTAAGCCATTTTGTGAAGAGGGTAAGATAATTTATTATCTGGGTGAAACTTGGGTTAATGCAGAATATGTTTGGGAAAAGGTATGGGTGGATAAAGAAATGAAGAGCACAAAAGTCGCTTTCATGAAAGGTTTGTCAACCGGAGTGAAAACCCCGCCTGGAAAAGGTATAAAATTAATAGTAATATACATAGGAAGTAAAAATGGTTTTATGAATGGTGGTTTATGGGTTTTTGAATCCAGATTTTCCCAAGAGTATCATGATGAAATGAATGGTGACATTCATGCAGTGGTTTAAAAAGATTGTTGAAATTGTTGCTGAAGGAGTTGTCATAATAATGGATAATGTACCATACCGCTACCTGAAAATTGAAAAAATTCAACCTGAAAATCAGAAACTGCCGAATGATTAAAATCACAGAAAATTGCATACACCAAACACATGTTACAAGTACATGTAAAAGTACAATTTCTAAATGTAGTAAAATCAATTAAACAAAATTATATTCATTGTCAAGTAGATGAAATTGCAAAATCAAAAAACTCCTCCATATCATTGCAATTTTAACCCGACAGGGCACAAATCAAAGCCTACATTGGTTGTAAAAAGACAGCATTTAAGTTATGTGATGTAAAAAATTTATTTATAAAAGGTGATAATAAATTTATTGATAGAAGGGATAATAAAGTATATCCAAATGCTTGTAAAAATTGTATTCACTATGTAATTAAAGAAGAAAGAAAGCAAAGGAAGTGATCAGCTTGTGTGAAAATATTATTGAAGATACTGTGGTAAATTTGGTAAATGACGACAAAAGTTCAACAGCAGCTTATTGGGTACTGTGAAATACACCGAGGTAACAAATATTTTTTTTTTCTGTCTTATTTCATGAAATTTTAATATAGCAGTAATGTACTTTCTTTAAATTTTTATTTTTAAGCTAAATTTATCATTTTTCACAGTTTTCTAATTTTTGTAAAACAAGTTATTTTTACATCATTTTTATGTTATAAGTAGGAGAAGTATTTTTTCACGGATGGAGTGCGCTAAATTAAATTAAATTAGAATCATCACACTGCTATGTTTTGGTTTACTGCATGGTTTCAAGAAACAAGGTTCAGTAAATAATATCTATAATAGGTTTCTATAAAGTCAAGAATAACATTAAGTTTACTGGTGTAAGTGATGTTTTTTCTGCACAAAATACTCGTAAAGTGTCATAAAAAACAACTGGTTTCATAACATACAAAGAATTCTTAAAATACTCTGATTGCATGATACTCTGTGGGCATCCCTGTGAGTTTTATAAATTAAGTTTATTCTAATGGCAAGTTTAAAACAATGAAGTTGCATATGAAGGGTTACATGACCAAATCTTTAATTCATTATTAAAAATAAACTAGGCTTAACACGAACTATATAGACAATTATTTCAAACTGTTTCATTTTAAACATAAATTAAATGGTTTTAAAAATTCCAACGGAAATTAAACATAAATTTTCCAAGAATTCATAAGTCAATCTTTAATAACTTTCCATTCTCGGTTCTTAGAATCATTTCCAAGATGTGTATAAAATTCTAGGAAGAACCCACTTAAAATTGTTTATAGAAAGACAAATTTACTTACTATTATTTATTTACTTTATTTTTTAACCACATATCTTTTGGTTTAAAAAAAATATCTCCACAACAAAACAAGGGAACAATTTATATTGTTACACACATGTTTTATCATAAAACAACTAAAGTAACAGATAAAAATAAGAATAAATAAATAAAATATGAAGAAGAAGAATTCCAAGAAAGATCTGGTTGAAAACCATTAAATAACAATGAATTTATACTATATTATATTTCAATTGTTAATGGTGAAAAGATATGTAATAATCATGAAATAAATTACATATATTTATGGGTTGAACTACGTAATTTTTTCTTAATTGTAGAATGCAGAAATCAAAAAATATCATTCAATAATATTATACATTAAGTTGCAATAAATTTCCATGAAACTCTATGTCTATTCTATTGGAATACGTAGACTGTCGTTTCAGACTGTCATATTTTAACAATCTTCCACTTAGAAAAAATTATAATAATCTTCTATTTATCGTAGTAAATAGAAAATCAATGTATAATTCATAAATTCAATATTAATAACTTAACCACCAAAACACAGTAACAGATTAAACCTAAAAATACTAATACTATTAATCAACTTTGTATGTTTCCGCATCATCAGTTGGTACACTAATTCTACAATTATATAAAACAAATATTAAAAAAAAATCTAGAAAACATAAAACACTATTAATATGCACAAAACTTTATAAACAACACAACTCCACAGCCATTACTCCCCTGCCACAGAGTAATGGTAGTGGAGTTGTGTTGTTCATAGAGTTTTTGTGGTTATTAATTGTGTTTATGTTTTCTAAATTATAGAATTTACATAACGAATAATGTGGGATGCCACAAAAGCCAACTATTGGTATTACTTTTTTTAGGTTTTATCTGTTACTATATTTTGGTGGTTAAGTTGTTAATATTGAATTTAATTAGGACAGTGTTCAATAAGTTGATGAATTATTTGAATTTTCCAAAAAAATCATAAATTATACAATGAACTTTATAAAGCAGCTACATAAATTTCATAAGTGATATCTTGTACAGGCATGTTATAAGAAATAAATAAATATGATAATTTTGCACAGTAGAAACCAGTTTAAGACAAATGCAAAAGTTATAACAATTAACTAATTGGTAAGATCAAGACTTTACAAAATTTAAAGCTAAATTTTTCAAAAATATTTGCAAACATTTTTATAAAACTGTATTTATCAATTTTTTTTAATCACACTGAAAGTAACACGAAATATACAGGTAACGCTCATTATACATATTACAGATAATTTCAGTTACAATAGGACTAACTGGAGATGCAAAATAAAGTTTCTACTAAAATAACTGTTTCTATTAAAAAAAGAACCTTTTAACACTGCTTCAAATAACAGACTAGTACACACTCACTGACAAGGATACCTATAGACAAAAAATCCATTTTCAGAGGTAAAATATCCAGGTCTAGATGATCTTAAACTACTTTACTTTTTTTATTGACCACCTTAAAGTTCCATTTTTATAGAACTTAAAAATTATGAAGCACTTCTTTCAATAGATATTGGTTGTCACTAAAAATCCAAAAATATTTATAACAAAAAACCTTTAATCTCATTAAACTTTACTGTAAGGATCATTTTAACATTTTTAAATAGTAAGTTAATTTTATTTAATCACACTTAGATCATGAGACCAGCTTCATACTTGAAACATTACACAGAAAAATAAACAAAATTTTGAAACTTAAAAGTGAGATAAAATTACAAAAGTTTAAAGTAGAACAAGAAAGAAAACTAGAATCCTAAACTACTTGATGGTTCCACAACACAAGGATCATCTCAGTAGCAAACAAAAAGATGTGAAGTAAGGAAAAACAACATATATATATTCTATAAATCAGTTCCAGTTGTGGTAAAGTAGCATATTGTAGTAATGTAACTTGCTAGTTACATTATTCTTATGTAACTAGCAAGTTACATAACAACTAACTACTAACTGGCGATTATCATCATAACATCATTGCCATTTAACTACTAATACAGTTTTTTTTTTACACATAGGACCCTAGATTCAAATACAATCACAGATACCATTTGTTACTAACTGCTTTTCAACTGCCAAATTTGTGATGTACTTTAATCATTAGAACTTAATGCCACTGGCTCAAAACTAGTCATCCTAAATCATTCATCGTAGATCAGCTAGACAAAATTAACTATAGATTTTTATAAAATAGTTAAAAATCACTACCCACTTTTTAAAGGGTTGAAGATTGGTGCTCTTCTTATCAAAAGATAAACTCATTTAAAAACCGTCCTTTTAAAAGTCATTAAACTTAAGCACCATTAATAACAGCATCTTCTGCAATATCACTCAGAAAGATAATGGAGTATAGTCTTCAAAAGATCTTCTGGATTCTGGATGTGTATATTTTTTGTTTTTAAGTCACAATTTGAAACCCTGGATTTACCTGAAAACTATTTCAGTCATTAGGGTTATTTTTCATACTGGAAAGAAAAAAAAATCTGAGTCAGTTTACAGGGAGCCCTCCTACCAGATGATGTTGTGGATTTATAGATCCCCAGAATCCTCAGCATTGAGAATGCCTATATATACAACCAAAGAACTAATAAAGAGGAAGAAGGGACCAAGAAAAAGGAATAGGTAATGAGTAAGGGCCATCTACCTTCAAGGGAATCACAGTAAAGGACAAATACCCCCAATCGTAAGGAAGCTTAAAACCCAATCTGGGCAAGAACCCATCCACTAATAATTTTTAGGAAAATCAAAGAATCTTTACTTTTACTTTACTTTTTACTTTTTTACTGATAAATGATTTTGCATATATCATCTTATGAAGTAGAAACAAACAAGTCTTTTTCTCCCTGAAGTAAAAAGCATTCAAGAAATTTTGTTTTATACGAATGAGTTCAACTGAACTAAAAATTTAGAAACCTACAACTAAGTAATAGGTCCAGAATTTTATTAAATGACAAAATTAAATCTTTAATTGCAAGGGAAAAATGTTAAAACTGTAACAAATGCTTAGGCTAACAGCCACTATGAAATAACATAATCCATAAATAAAAAAAGGATTAGCAATAATTTATTATATTTTAACAAACATTTTTTTAAATCTTAAATTAGCTAACTAATACGACTGTAAACAAAAAAAAGACCTATATAAAATAATTTTGGACTAAAAACCTGTTCAAGATTTAAAGCTTAAGTGAATGAAAAAAAAAAACAAAATTATCAAACTTGCATACAAATAAGAAAATGCAATGCACTTTGATTGGATAATGTACATAGGACAATATGAAAACACTACACTCTAAATATATCTACACAATAAAAATATATCCACTCTATTAAGAGTACATGACATGAATACAGATCAGAAGTGAAGGCTATCATTATAACTTTTAGTAAAGCTAACACTTTGACAATAGCATTCAAGCTTAGAATGACTATTCCTGAAACACTACTGTTAATTTTACTTAAATTATATCAATAAGAAAAATTAGTCAATTAGAATTGAACTATGAGCCAGAAAAATAAGTGAATAGCTGTAATAAAAACAGTGATTCTAGATAAGATGGTTAACTGTGAAAGATGTAAGGATAATTTGAAAATGGTTAAAGCTACTGTTAATATACATATATTAGATAACCAAAGTTAAACAATAATGATTATTACTTAATACTATACGAAACTGACTTAATTACTATGCTAACAATACTGAATTATTTTAGCTTCTTTTTGTTTTCTGTAGCACTCAATAATACCTGAATAAAGTGTTTAAAAACTTAAAAACAAGTCATCTTAATTCTGTTAACTCCTCTCTCAACCAAGAATGAATTGTTGAACTATTATTAAATAAGGTTAACAGCAGAGATGAGGGTAATCCAGTATCTATTATTTACATGTGCATGTGTGTAGTGTTTTATAAATGTAATTTCTAACAAAAAACATAAATCATTATACTGAGTTCATAGCTAGATAAATATTATCATTTAATATTATAAAATAAATTTTTTCATTAAAATTAAATTTATCATATTATTAAATTTTTCTCATGAGAAGTCCCAAAAATATCAATTAACATCATCAAAGAAATACAGCAGCTACTTTAATAACATAAAAAAGGAAAAAAAAACATTCGATTTTTGAAGGTCAGTAAGTTTTGTAGGAAGCCCCAACAAAGCTAACCAGGCAGCAAAAACAACTGACAGAAGTAACAGCCTACAACAAGATAGCCAGACTGGATGAGCCACACTAAAATAAAATGAGTATAGAGGGGGTAGAGAGACAGGAAGATGATTGTTATCTTATAATAATTCTCTTACAACCGCAACCACAGCTACCGGCAAGGTTAGAATTGCACAAACCACATCATCACTTTTCTATGCACTATTCAAATTACACTTTATTATTATTGTTGTTATTAATATTCTATATTTTATTATAATTAAAGATTATAAAAAAAAAAATAACAATGAATTAAAATAAATCACTTTCTTAATCATAAAATACATAAAATGAATTACTTCTCAAAAAGTTGTACTTCCTTATTAATACAAGAATATTAAGTTAAAAATAGAAATTCATCTTTGAATTATTTTTCCTAATATCTTAAAATTTTTCAATAATAATGATTTTAAATATATCTTTGATGTTATAAAATTAACATGTGCTTTTATAATAAAAATAATATAATTATTATTTCCTACATCATCTATTGTCATAAAAAAACAGTACTCATCACTACAATACAAAACTGAATTTTGGTAGACCCTGAAAGTTTTCATTAGAGCCTGAAAATTAAAACTTTCCCAGTTCCCATTTATTTTTAGCCAACCTTTTGAATTCCTGATAGGTTCTACTTTTTTTTTTATAGACCATTTATATTTAATTTTTACTCTTATAAAATAAAATAAATAATAATCTAATCAGATTAGATTGTTATCTAATAAGTAACAATCTATCCCAACCAGTTAGCATTTTTCTTAATAATACGAGAAAGCCTTTGTTTAGGGACTTTTATTTCACTTGATGGATGAGAGAAAAGATTTTAAATCTCAACTATTGTTGAATTTTAGTAGCATTCAACAACCTCAGAGGTTTAAAATCTTTCTTATTAAAGAAAAATGGTTGGGATAAATTGTGAGAGAAGATGAAATAATTAAACCAGTTATAAGTATCATTACTAAGACCAAAGAAGAGAGGGCAGAAGAGTAAAAATTATATATAAATGATCTATAAAAAAAAAAAATAGGACCGCTCAGCAATCCAAAACGTAGGCTAAAAATAAAAGAGAATAGAAATAGGCCTGGTACAAGAGATCTGTTCCATAGCAGATGACTCAAGGCTAAATAACTCAAGGGTAAGTCATACAAAATTATTTCAATTGAATTTTCAGTGAAATAAAGTGAAAATGCAACTAAAAAAACCATGTAATTAATTATTAGAATAAAATTATGATGAGAAAATGAAATATTCTGAAATATTGTGCAAAATGTAAATATTCTAAATTTTGTGCAAAATGTGTATTTTGCACAGTTCTTTATAATTATTATGGCAATTGGGTCTATCAAGCATAATAAGCATTTGAATAAATTTAATAATTCTAGGAGAATCTGTTTTTCATTTCTGAATTTGTAAATAGTGGTTGCAAGAAAATATTTTTCCCAAATTTATGAATATTAATATTTATTTATTTGCAATTTTATTAATGTGCAGTTTCAAACTTTTTTTAAATAATAATAATAGTAATAATAATAATTGATAAAACCATTTAAAATACCAAAACAAATGACATTAAATTCAGCTTACGACTGTGGATATCCTACAGGCATAATCAATAATGTATAAAAAATTCTGGACAACTAAAAAGTGATTGAAATGTCAAACACAATTTATAAATAAAATAGCTTTTTGCAAAGAATCTTATAACTGATCTTGATTCTTCTGAGAAACATTTGCATTTTAAAGCATATAGAATCTGATGAATTCAGGCTTTTTGTGATAAACTATGCTGAATTCAAGAAGTTTGACCTTCATAAATATAATAAAAACATAATAAAACCAGATTGTAAGAATTATAGCCTTAAATTTTAAAAACTTAAATAGGCAAAAAATAAACCCACTTAAGAGTGGTGGTTTTAATTACTACCAAAAATTGGTTCACAATTTATCCAATGTGCAATTTTCATTAATGATGAAATGGTTTTCTATTTAAAGAAATTTTTATTTGAAGTTATATTTAAAGGAATTTGTCTTTAAACGTAATGATGAAACAAAGGTTATATAATTTAAAAAAATCTACCATGATTTTGGATAAGTTCATTAGAATAACAAGAGTTTCCAAAATTAGATTGGATACAATTTTAAATCAATACGAACTCTTGTCCTGACTTTAAAAGTAACCAAAAAAAAGTTATTAGTGGTTGTAACAATCTGTACAGTTTCAAGGAGAAATGCTGAATAAGAAGCAGACTTTTTTTACACAAATGCTCAAAAAGGAGTGTAATGTATTTAGGGTGTATGTATGTATGTATGTATGTATGTTTCTCCCACCTTAGCAGCTTCACGGCCAAACCAATTTAGATGTATGACCCCACATTGGAATCTTTACATTACTGGGAGTGTCATAGGCTATATAAATAAATATATATATACGAGGTGCGACAATAAAGTAATGAGACTGATTTTTCTTTGCAAGATGTGGCAACCCTGCAGCTTGCGTAAGCACACCATTGTGCTGTAATAAGTGAACATGTGTTTGTGTCTCTCGTCACAGAAATGAAACCGCAAAATATTGCGCAACGGTTACCGCCATTTTGACTCTTGGAAATAGAAAAAAGTCGCATAGAGCAATATCTGATGAAATTTGTTTTGAGGTTAAAAATTGCTGTACTGACAGAGCAGTATACGATGGCACATTATCGTGATGCAGAATCCAATTATCAGCAATGTTGGCACGGACACAAAGAACTTATTTACGAAGTCTTTCTAAAATTTCTTTGTAGAAATATCGGTTAACTGTTTATCCAGGAGGCACCCACTCTTTATGAACAATTCGCTTGGAATCGAAGAAGCACACAAGCATGCATTTCACTTTTGACTTTGACATGCAAGCTTTTTTTGGTCTGGGTGATCCCTTTGAGCACCATTGCGAACTTTGGCGTTTTGTCTCTGGATCGTATTGAAAAAACCAACCTTCATCACCAGTGATAACACGGCTCAACAAATCTGGATTGATTTCCATTTGCTCTAACAGATCGGCTGCCACATTTTTCCGTGTTTCTCGCAGTTGTTATGTGAGATTTTTGGGGACCATTTTTGCACAGATCTTTCTCATACCAAGATCTTCAGTTAATATTAGATAAACCGTTTCTCGATCGATGTTGAGTTCTTCTGCAATCATTTTCACGGATAATCTTCGATCAGATCGTACGATTTCACGCACCCTGGTCAAGTTGACATCTGTCTGTAAGGTTGATGGTCGTCCACTGTGGTCTTCATCTTCAACATTCGTTCTGCCTTCACTAAAAATTTTATGCCACCGAAAAACTTGAGCTCTTGACATAACCACCTCTCCAAAAGCCTTCTGAAGCTTACCATAAGTTGTCATCGTGTTTACACCTGATTTAACGCAAAAAGAAGTGGCATACCGTTGCGCAATATTTTGCGGTTTCATTTCTGTGATGAGAGACACAAACACGTGTTCACTTATTACAGCACAACTCACGACTGAGCAGTTGCATCAATGTGTCGCTTGGACTAGAAGTAGCTTATAGACCAAGGTCAAAGATGGTGTGCCTATGCAAGCTGCAGGGCCACATCTTGCAAAGAAAAATCAGTCTCATTACTTTTTTGTCGCACCTCATATATAGTAACAGAGATTTGTGAGTTGAAGCACAAACTTTAATGAATTGAATTAATGAACTGTGAACTGTGAGCCTTTATCAATGTGTCAGCTGGGTTTGAACTGAATGATTAAATCAATCAAATGAATAATATTACAAAAATAATATTAAATAAATTTCTATTTAATAATAATAATGGGCTTCCTGTGGGGACTGCGTGTGAGGCTAGAGTGGTGAGGTGATGCAAGCACCTGGTGTGAGGATAGACTGATCATCACCATCAATTGGTAACAGAGTGCCCCTGGGGCACTGTTTAGGGAGGTGCAATGGGGTGCTCTTATAATATCTCAGTAAACTATTGTCTGATTTTCAGAATTCAAATGGGGTATTTGTTAATAGGTTGAAGGCTAACTTTTGCAGGCATCAGGTACACCCTTGATCTAACAGATCATGGTTATTCAGAAATGTTGTTATATCTTTGCAACTGATCTTTCAGTTTTCAAAATTCAAACAAGATATAATATAAAATTACAATGGAACAAAACTGGAACAAAAATTAATAGATATACTCAGAAAAATCGAGTAGCCTGCACTATGCCGAGACCAGCTTGAGCCTGGCGAATTCCCACAAACGATTTTAGTAAATTTTTTTAACAGTATGATCAGAGATAATGCTGTCCGCACAGGACTGAGGATCAAGCCCAGTATTGTTGAATTCGATGCTTTAGGGGAAAAGGCAAAGTAGAACAGCATATGCTGCCACTAATATTGTGCTGGACTGTGCCGGTGAATGAACTACGATAGATAGAGCTGTTGTAGATCTGAGCACTCACATCTTTGCCAAGGGCCAGGCGTACGTAGAGTGAGTCACATAAGATGATTGGAGAGTTTAGCCATTAGTTGTTTGGATCCCAGAAAATTGATGTATGATCTGCACGATAAAAAGTCTCTCAAGGAACTCAATTTCTTGAGAAATCTATAAGTTTAGATTGGTATACACCAATTAAATAAATAAATTGAAATGTTTATAGTTTCCTCATTTGACTCAATACATTAAATACGTTATTTCTATAAGTCCTCAAATCATGAATTTTTCTCACTAATCATTAAAAAGTATTAAATAATAAAAACAATTATAAAAATTAAAAAATACGATTGCCAAAAAATAAATAATAAATGAATTTAACTAAAAAAACAACAATAAATTGAACTAAAAAAAAAGAAAACAAGGTATGGAAATACTGAACTAAACATCATTATGCAGTATTTAATTATAAAATAATGTGTCACCAATCAACTTTCAGACAGTTTTAATTTGTTTAAATATATTTTTCATGTTGTAGAAATAGCAGGCAATTAAGGTTGTCTAATGATTAATTTCTCATCAGGTCATACATCAATAAGAAAATTTTGTCTTTCAACAAAAATTTTTAAATACAGTCGGCAGGTTCTGAATAGTAATTGTTCTATATTAAAGAGCTCTGAATACTAATTATCCTACATAAAGAACCCGCGACTGTATTTAAACATTTTCAGTGAAAAACAAAATTTTCTTATCGATGTAAAACCTGATGAGAACTTAATAATTAGACTACCTTAATTGCCTGCTATTTCTACAACATGAAAAATATATTTAAACAAATTAAAACTGTCTGAAAGTTGATTGGTGAGCCATTATTTTATTTAATTAAATACTGCATAATAGTGTTTAGTTCAGTATTTCCATACCTTGTTTTCTTTTTTTTAGTTTGATTTACTGTTGTTTTTTTAGTTCAATCTATTTATTTTTTTTTATTTTTTGGCAGTCATGTTTTTTAATTTTTATAATTGTTTTTATTATATGTGTCTGTGTTTCTACCAAAAATAAACAGAGAACTTAACTCAGGAACTATTATATATTTGGGGCAATGTTCATTAAATCTGTTATTAATATAGACATATTTTTTCCCAGCTTTGCCCATTCCTAAGTATTTTATTTCTCAACCTTTAACTTGTTTTGATTTGTTTACGAAAGTAAAAATGTTATTTTGAATTTTAGAAAACAGAACAATTGAATGATTTTTTTAGTTCAACTATTATTTTTAATATTTTGGGGGCTGAATTTAAAAAAAAATTTTAAACTAGATGCCAGGGATCTAAGTGAGATCCTAGGAGAATTTCAGCTCCAACACAATTTACTTTGTTTTACTTTTCAACTTCCTACACTATTTCAATTTCCTACAATCATAGGTCAGTAGGTACTATGATGAATGAATAAATGAGTGGTATTTTTAATTTAGATAATCCTATTACGAGGCTCAGCTGATAAATTTTGCACATTAGCGTGCTACAAAGAGACAAAAGGTACAATTGAGTTGGCTGTGGCAGCACATGATAGCTAAAATCCCCCTCTACAAACCTGTGATAATGCATTGAAATCCACTAACTGGTTTGTTTTCAGTAGCAGTTAAAATGAAGTCGAGTACGGCCAATATGTCAACACGGTTGACAGCATGCAGAGACTGAATTTTTAATAGCAGAAAATGTGAATCCTATGAATATTTTTCATCGTTTAAAAGCAGTTTACGATACTGAAACAATAGACAGAAGTACTGTGAATAGGTGGGTGGTGAAATTTCGTGAATGTGAATCTGGTAAACTGACAATTTGAGGACACACCTTGCAGCAGATGATCAGTTTCTGTGACTAACGAGAAACATCGAAATGAGGTGGACGATTTGCTTCAATGTGACCGGCAAATCACCCAGCAATAGCAATGTATCGCTATTCAGTTAGGCATATCTAACAAATGAGTAGGCCATATTATCGAGCAATTGGGTTACCGTAAAATCTGTACATGATGGGTACCACACAAACTCTCTGATGAATCACCACAAGCTAAAGTTTGTGCCTATTCCACATCCACCATACTCGCCAGATTTGGATCTGTGCAACTTCCACTTGTTACCTCATCTCAAGAGGGATCTCAAAGGCAATCATTACACCACTGATGATAAGGTGAAGGAAGCTGTGGCCACTTGGATCCAAGAAAGACCGCCAGAATTTTTCAGTGATGGAATTCAAAGAATTGTCACATGTTGGGATAAGTGTATCAATGTAAACAGGGATTATATTGCAAAATAACTACTGCATTTTATAACTAAGGTATTGTACTTTTATTCATTTTTTATTTAGTTCCAATATTTCTTTTCATTACTATGCTATGCACATATGTGCAAAATTTATCACCTAAGCCTCATAATAGAAAACCCAGCAAAGAGTTAGGAATGTTATGCAACTCTATTGAGGATTTTGCCCTCGACAGTCTATTACTTACGAGGAATATTATTAATAAGTCCTAAGTTTTAAAACATCATGAACTACTTTGGCATATTTTTTCTTAATTTTATTACATATTCTTGCTTATAGAATCCCAGTGCTTGCTGATTTTCTTACAAAGGCTGTTAATCAATGTTGGTTGTTCAACATAAGCAGTGGCCTTTTTTAATGGAACCATAAATCTGCTATGGGATATGCTGATTGCCAATCTAAAATTCTGAATTCCAGACCATTAAGCTAATTCACAACAGATTTCACTGTACGCTTTGGATCTCAAGCCTATATCAAAAAAATAAAACAACCTCATTTTTTTATAACTTTCTGCAGTTTGAAATGACAAATCGCAAGCAATAAATTATATCATAAAAAGGAGGGCAAAAAGAGTAAAAAAATTAACTTCAAATAAATGTATAATTTTTCTTTAACAATGTTCAACATAGAAACCAGTGATGTAGCAATGGTCATGATATTTTTAAATTACCTCTATTGGAATTTTCAAAAAGAGAACTCCTTTTAAACTTTGCTCCAGACCTAAAACTTACAGAAGCACAATCTAACAAAGAAAAACTTTATTAAAAGATCAAGTATAAAAAGAGCACTAAAAAAAAAATTCCAAGAAAGGCGGTAAAAGATTTCAAGTGTTAAAGATCGAGAATCCTCAAAAAAGAAAAACTATATGACAATTTTCTTGTATAAAATTTAGAAGAAACAAGAAATAAGATTACTAAATAAGAATCAAGAAGGAACTAAAACAAAAACACACTAAAACTTTACAGAACATAGAAAACACCTGACACAAATATAATACAGACAGGTATCTATAATTAAACAAAAGTTAAACTAAAATAAAATAAAAAAAGAAAGAAATGGTAAACAATAACATTATTGATGGGGTGGGAATAAGCTGTGCTGGGTGGAGGGCCTCTATCCCAAAAATAATGTTCTTACTCTCAGATATTTATTATTTAAAAATCATAAAATGTATGCAAAAAGTAAAATGAGGTAGAATACATATTTTTAATTGTTATACAATCCAATTTTTATAATAAAAATTATTAGTTTTTTAAAATAAAATGTTCAAAAAGATTATTTTCTTTTTATTTATATTATAAATAATACCTGTTTATTCCATAATAATTTATAGTACAATTATATGAACGTGCAAAAAAATAAAATGCAACAGTAAAAAAGGCCAAATTAAATACAAAATATTCAGTATTACTACTGAGTATAGGCAGTATAATGCATTGTTTGCCACAGAGAGAAAAACAACAATTTGTTCCTTCACACTGTGTCATATTTTTTTCTATGAACATGATATATGAAAAGCATCTAAGGTCAAAGCAGAATTAATCAGAGTTATGTTCTCTTTAGAATAATAGTATTCATTACAAGTTCAGATTGTGGTGAAAAAATTAATGGTGTCAATTGTAGGACTGAACATAATCTGCATTTTAGTGGCAATGGAATGTTCATTACTACTAGTAATTTCTGAACCTTTCTTGGAAGTGACTTAGTTTTGTATAAGATCATCTGCAACTATTATGGTTAACAACAAAAAGTAAACAGTAGATTCTTTCATTTTTAAACATATGAACAAATTGTATATATAAAAATTCTTAAACTGCATTGATAACATCCTCTTTCTGAAGCTTAACATTCTTCAGATGATCTCAATTTTGCTGTAGGTATGTCTACTGTGTGGCTCACCTGTTATTTTTTTGTAGCATTTCCATAGGGATTAACTTCTAGCAGGATTTAATGTTGTAACACATGAATTGTACTATATGCTGGTATATTAAATAAGCGAGTTTCTAAAACCTCCAGCAAACGAAAATACACCCTGAAAGATCAAATGAAATGACTAGCCACAAACCAGGAACGCTAGTAAGAAATTCTGCAAACTATCTTGGAACCTATGTAATGTGGCTGAAGGGTCATTTCATTGTAAAAATTATTTTTTATGTACTGGATGATGAGTTCAGGAACTAAAAAGGGTATTACTGGATAATGAGTCTAAAAAGGGTATTTGTCATGAGAATGTAACACTGACTTTCCTATACTGTATAAGTTCAATAACAACAAACAAAAAGACTGTGCACCATACAACTTCAGAACCAAGGACTGTGCAATTTCTCGCGTGAAATCAAGGTTTTGCGAGAGACCATTAACAGAAGTCTTGTTTATTAACAATCTTGAAAAATGAAAATGAACTTTGCCGCTTACTACTTTGCTTATCATGTAATCATTATCATAATCTAAGGTCAAGGAATACAATGATCTCACAATTTCAGATAATCAAAATAATAAATGTTTTAAGTACTTCAAAAATCTACCTATGATCATTAAGTCCCAAGTAACTGAATAAAATACATCAATTCAATTTCAGGAACATTAATAACATAATCTGATAATAAGAATTAGTTCATAAACATAGCTTTTGTTAACACAAAATTTTTCCAAGTAGAAAAATTGTATGACTACCTCAAATTTCTCTTAAACTGGCCATTTTTTAAAAATATTAATTGTGCACCAATATTGTATTCTAACAAAACTTTTCTTCCATTATTCATATTTTTATACTTAAAAACCAGTTTTTTTTTTCATACCTGTATGTTTGAGGTCTAGTTTTCATGGCCTAAGCCTTTTTAATTTAAACATAGTTTATAATTAATGAGTAGTGAATAAAATATTTTAGACAGAATTAATTATTCCTACAATATTCAGCCTACAAATGGAAAAAATAATTTTACAATCTTGTGACACATTAAACTATTTCTATTCCTACAATTAGGAACAATTTTAAAAATTAATTTACAGTGGAAAGCACAGGCTCTAGAACAACATGTTAACAGCATGTAAAATTCAATAACAATGATCTGGAGAACACTCTTGAGGAATTGAAATAAAACTCACAAGGGCATCATTAAAACATTATTAGATAAGTAGAGAGGGACTAAGGAGACTGTTGTAGAATCTTTACATACATCTAAAACAACAGTGAATATCTCCAACATCAAAGATACTCCTCTGCTTAATGATATGTCCTCAAGTTATAGGCTTACCTACTCTACTGTCCATTCAAAAAATATTTTTACATTCTTTTGTCCATCAATAATTCCAACACGTGGACCATCATTATGGAATATCAGAAGAAATTTTCTTTATTAGAATGATATGAATTCCACAAAATAAACAATACTTAAGAGCATCTTTTATTTATATTGACTTCACCCCTATTCTTTGTTTAAAAGTCACAGTTTTTAAGTATTGGGTTCAACTGACAGTACAGAGTAAAAAATGATCAATCTGAAATGAGAAGAAGACATACAAACCAACAAACTATAACCGAGTCTTAAGTAACACAAAAACTTACCTCAGCAGTAAGAAGAACACAAGATACTACACCTAGCGACCACCAATCAACTGCATGTCCATAACCAGTGTGTGAATCCAAATCATAAATTTCAGGTGCTGTAAGTATATAGAATTTATTACAAAAAGTAAAAGTTTAATGTAAAATATAGTACACAATTATGGTATAAAATATAGTTCTTATGGTACTATAAAATAATATACTATTATAAAATATACTATTTATGGTATACAAGAGAAACTACCATCATTAATGCTCCTAGTTTTCAGAAGTAATTTAATAAACTTTGATGAACTAAATATCTCTCCTGCAGTTTTCGTCCAAAGATATTTTTTTTAAATTTATACTGCAATTAGGAAGTTTTGACAATAACATGTGCAAAAATTGAGAGTAAAAAAATTATATCAAAAAATGTATTATTAGTTTCGTGATTTTTTACAAATGTAACAGGTTAGCCAAAATATTCAAAGAAATTTTTTAAAAATTATTTAATTTAAAAATGTCATGAACAAATATAAAGAGAATATCTCAGTAAACAGTTTAACATGACTGTAATCAAATACTTATGAATATTAGAGGAAACAATAAGAAATTAATATAATAAAAATTGAATTTTTGTATAATAATTATTACATAATTTATAGTAGAATCATATTTTTTTTAGTATAAAAAGAAAAGTTATAAATAGGAATACATACTAATTTTATGTAATTTATTTTTAGACTGGTTTCAATAAAAAAGAGATGAAAAGAAAGCAATTATTTATTTTATAATTTTTGTTTGGGTTATTATTAATCATGGAAAGAAAAATTTATTTAAAACAATTGATATTTTAAATAAATTAACATGAATTATTTTTTATCTTTTTAACATTAATTCATGATTATATATATATATATACACACTCTCATCTCATCATATTTTTAAACCTAACAATAACTATTACAAAAGGAAAAAATTCCATTCTTTATCAAAAGAATCAATATCTCAACCTAATACTTTAATCATAAATTAAATAAATAAATTTTGAAAAAAAAGTCTTAAAAAAAATACATTTAAACATTGTAAAAGACTTTGTTTAAAAAGACAATACACTGTCTTTTTTTAAATACACTGTCAAACATGCTAATGGACCATGATTACAAGTATAAGAATACGTCATGAGCACAAATGTACCGATGAGTTGGATTGAGAAAGTTAAAAATACCATGACAATATTTAAATAATAACAAACAATATCTTATTAAAAATGTTCTGGAATACATAAACAAATTTCTCTAAGTACACATTGATCTATGCTGTATGAATAGAAACCAGCTTGAACAAAGGTACAATAAACACAAAAAGCTCTCATTAACTATGTTAATCATAATATATGATAATCATATTATATTATTGTTAGCATAATATAATGTTAATGTTAAATTATTTATAATGTTATCCACAGTCAATCACACATTCACAGCATTAATAACAATCGAGATATTCTAAATAAGCACAAAAAGGGACTAATCTTAAATATACTTGAATATTATGAAATTTCAAACACTTGCAAAGCATACATGCACTAAGCAAACAAACTCATTTCAATTTTATACACTCTTTGATCACATCTTAAATACATGACTTTCTCAATTAAAAAACTGCCATAGTTAGGAGCCATGGGGTATAATAGCAGCACCAGTTACTGAAGGCAGAGATCAATTAATGACAATTAGATGTAAGTTAAAAACCTTCAGTTTAAACATAGATTTAGTTCAGTTGTCATAAAACTTTAATACTTTTGTATAATACCCTTACTAATATTCTTTAATTGTTGTACTTTTTTTTATTAACATGATATTTTACATACATTTTCCCAAACAAACAACAGAATTAAACACTAATACAACAGTACTTCATCAATAGAAATACCAATATCAATCACATAAAATAAAAACATGTATAAATGTTACACGTTTACTCAAAAAGGTAATATAATACAACTGTAGTTAAGATAATATATGGTATAATTTAATTGCATACAAAGATCTAATTTTAAAATAAATCCAACTGATGATGGAATCACAAATAAGGAGTCATCTAATTCCCATCACAGGTTCTAGTAGTGCATTCTTAATCTGTCCTACTTAATTCTTATTCTGTTGGTATGATTTGTAATTTTTCAAGTTATATAGAATATTTTTTAAGCAAGGGAAGCTGAAATGGAAACTTGCAGCTTGAAACTCTCATACTGTTCCTGACCCCAAGTATTTGTGATAATTCTAATGTTCTTTTGGCTGTTCTACTATAAAATCTAAAATGGAAATGATCTTTAATGGGATTATCAACATTGCACATTTTGTAGGGATTTATTTCCTGAATTCTTCTGATGCTCTCTGATCAGCCCATTCATTTAAAAAATTTGTACTAAAAATTCTACAGATTAACTTCAATCAGTACATACATTTCAGCAGTTAAAATCTGAAAAGCCATTTCTGATTTCACCACAACTAATTTTAAGATAGTTCTGAAATTGACTGACAACAATGTACAATGATGATCATTTTGATAATTTTCTTTTCCCTTTTAATAAAATGTCATAATGTTTGCTAACTTTGCAAATTTAAATGGTTATGTAGATAATTCATGATGTATAAGACTGTAATATAAGATTTTACCTATAGCTAATTACAATGTTACTTTCCAAGGTATGACTATGGTTACTGTAATAGCACAGCTATATCGGGAAAGTATATTGTTCAGCCAAAATTTTGGGTATTGGGGTTTCTGCAAATGTCAATGTTTCAAGACTTCTTATTAAAAAACACAAAAAAAGTTATAGAAATTTTCAGAAGATGTACGTACAAACATATGAAGGTACATGTGTTGAATTGTATTTTGATTAATACCTTTGTACTGGCTCAACATAGATTCTTTAAAAATGATTCAAAAAAATTATTACATGGAGCATTGATGATATTAAATTAAGGGAAGGGGTAGTTTTTGCCACTTTTACTTTTCATTTTTTATATTGTAGTGATAGAAAATTGGGCTTTAATAATTATATTAAAGTATAATTATATTATATTAGTACTTTCATTAGAAAGTACTAATTTAATCTAATTATTTAAATTTCCAGAGTTTTAAGTCAAGTTTTTTTAAGGGTGGGAATAGTCAACATTATTTCTAAACAGTTTTTGCTCCATAACTTGAAAACCTGTAAAGGGACCAAAAAATTTTGAAATTTGCCACAAGAATTTGACTATATACATCCCAGCTTTGGTCAGATTTTTTACCCTATCAAACAAGGGGGCATAATAGTACCATTCTTTTTTTTTTATTACACTATAATTTCTGTTAGCCTTGTTGAATAACATTCCATTAAACTTACTTATAAGTAGGCCAACTTACTTATTTATTTGTTAATTCAAAATTATAAAGACTTACTTTTATTATATGAAAATATTTAAACCATAGAGAGATTATAGTTAAATAATACAGAACTAGTTTTACGAAACTCAGGCCTTTAATACGTAATTAACAAAATCGTCTACCAAAGTATTTTCATTTCTTTGGTTTTCTTCCCATCTTAAAGATGAAAAAAAGGGATCTTTCTAATTTTAAAAGGTTAGATTACACTGGTAGACAAAAAAAAATTTTTTTTAATATTTGTCTAAGTATGATACCATTTCTTGAATTGCTTTTTTGTGCACATTACAGGTTTGTAAATACAATTTTTCTATCACCCTTAATTTTAAATAAATTATGCTTCAAAAGAAATTAAGGGAATATTGTTAAAATCTACAAAATTTATAATTTTGCATGGCCATAACTGTGTTAGAATGATTTTGTTGATGCTTTTCTTTTATAAATATCCTCAGGCACATCCCAAGGTGCCCAACAGTAATCAGCTAGCATGATAGTATTCCATTTTCCTTTATAGCGGCTTTCCATCACAATCCATCTCTGAAATGTCTTGGTGGAAATGTTCACCGTGTTCATCACTTATGTCTCCGAGGTTGTCCAGGAAAAAATCCAGATGTGAGTGGAGAAAATCTACTTTTAAAGACATATTACATCCCATAGCTCTGTATGAAGTAAGAAGTTGATTAACAATATCATGGTAATTGTCAGATTTTTGTTTGCCAAGAAAAGTTTTGCAAACGTCTTTAAATGAAGCCCAAGCTGCACTTTCTACATTATTTAACATTGAGTTAAATACATCATCTTTCACCAACTCTCTTATCTGAGGACCAACAAATATTCCTTCTTTAATTTTTCCTTCACTTACACTCGGAAATTTCTGCCTGACGTACAAAAATCTGCGACTATCGTTCTTCATTGCTTTTACAAACTTTTTCAACACATATGTTCCAGCTATGTTTTTATAATTTATTTTTTCAAGAATGTCTTTCATCACTTCATATGTCTCTTTCAAATTAATACCATAAGCGATTGGTATCAAAGGATATTTGTTACCGTTGTATAGTAAAACCACTTTTAAACTACACTTGAACGAATCTATGAAAAGGCGCCAGTCCTCAGGTTTATGAACTTGTCCGAGTCAATATTTGTGCAATAAACCAAATTATTTTCATCAATAAAGTACTGAGAAAGTTCTTTTTGTCGGCTTTGTAAACCTGAAATATTTTTGTATTTTTTTGACGTAAATTCCAATCTTGCACTCTTGCTCCTAACACTTCAGTTGATTTTTTGATAAATTTAAATCCCAAACCAAGTCATTTAATTCACCTTGTGATATAAGATGTGGCTTGGCTTATTCAAATATAATTCAAAATCAAAATCATTGTTGTCTTCTTCAGTACTGCCTGATTCTTCATCGCTGCTTTCGAATCATACATTCACAGGTGGCTCAGGAACTGGAATAATTTCACTATGAGGTACAGGCCTGATTGCAGATTGCAATGAAGGGTATTTTACAGTATGTTTACATTTTTTAGAAATTCCAGACACACTTGTTAAACAAAAGTAACAATTGGTTACATGATCATTTGGTTCACGCCAAACCATAGGTACACCAAATGGCAAAGCCTTCTGTGTACCTTTCAGCCATTCTCTTAAATATACAGAACAATTAGCGCATACTATATGAGCCCATGTCCCATCCTGAATGCCAATTTTACAATGAAAGTACAAATGATATACATTTTTAATTAAAGGTGTAATGCTTTTTCTATTTGATTTTACGGTAAACTCACCACATACATAAGGAAAGGCATCCATATCATTTACACAATTTCAAGGCATTATGACACTGCACTGTTAACAAACTTAAGACAACAATAAGACTGAGCAAAATTAATTCATTCCTAAATTCAGTGCTTAATACAAACAACACAGCTGTGTTTTCAGCTACATGTTTTGACCTGCACAGACATGAATAATCTTGTTCATGAAGGCTCACTCTTCAGTATTAGATATGATGTGACTATGATATGATTTAATTATTTATCTAGTATTGTTTATTCATAGCTTACAAATTACGTTAACAAGGTTAAACAATAAAAAATGAGCTAACAAAATACAATATAGGAGCTTAAAATGCTAATTATACGTTGAAAAATGAAAAAATCCTTTAATTAAAATTTAAAATTTTTTTGAAAATGGTGGGTGATAGAAAGATTCTGAGTTCATATTTGTTTTCAGCATCAAAAACCAGATTAAAATCACATATCGCATGATAGGAAACAAAAATTATGTTTATCAGTGTTATGTGCTAAGTTACTTAATAAATATATCTGATCTGCATTGAGTTAGTTCATTTAATAAGTTTGTTTGTTAAATTTTATAAGCTTATACATTTTATTTTGTTCAAGTTCATTGATATGTTTGTTTTTTATGTATTATGTTTAAAACTGTCATGTTGTACTTAATATCTTTGTATGTATTTCTATAAGATTATTCAGAAAAATTGTTTTTGTTGTACGACTTGAATGTTTTTTTTTGTCTCTAAGTGAATATCCATCATATGTATCAGATATATTATTCAACTACAACTTAAACAATCTCACATTCTTTTTATGAAGAGAAAAACTAACTTATGATGAAATAAGAACAGTACTTACAATTTAAGATTTAAAAAAAAAATCCGAGTTGGTTATAACCAAGGCAATAAAAACTTCACTGAAGAAGATGGCGATAAAATTAGCCTTTGGAAGAATGATTTCATACTATTTGAAAGTAAGTTATCTGCATTTTAAATAATTTAAAACTATTAATAATTTACCATACTATTCAATAATTATTTTTTATTATATTTCTTACTATTATATACAAAGAAAACCTTTGCTAAACAGTTTTTTTTTTTTTAATAAATAGGAGGTGCTCAATATCATTTACAAAGAAATAAAAATCTAAATTAAATGAGCAATTTGACTGTTAAAGTTATAATCAGTAGATAAAAGGGAACTAGTACAGATAATATTAAAGGAAATATTAAACAAAAATAAAATTGATAAAATCAAATTAATAAATAAAACAATTTATAAATTAATATCAAATACTCTGAATATTACTTACAAATCTTAGGGAATATAAATTTCTGAACTATGTTAGCCAGACTGACATATCACTAAATTCAAAAAATTTATATACTCCAATTTGGAGTAGAAGTTGAAGACCAATTTGGTTTCAGGAAAAGTATAGGGACAAGGGAAGCAATTTTAGGCCTCAGATTAATAGTAGAAGGAAGATTAAAGAAAAACAAACCAACATACTTGGCGTTTATAGACCTAGAAAAGGCATTCGATAACGTAGACTGGAATAAAATGTTCAGCATTTTTAAAAAATTAGGGTTCAAATACAGAGATAGAAGAACAATTGCTAACATGTACAGGAACCAAAGAGCAACAGTAACAATTGAAGAACATAAGAAAGAAGCCGAAATAAGAAAGGGAGTCCGACAAGGATATTCCCTATCTCTGTTACTTTTTAATCTTTACATGGAACAAGCAGTTAATGATGTTAAAGAACAATTTAGATTCGGAGCAACAGTACAAGGTGAAAAGATAAAGATGCTACAATTTGCTGATGATATAGTAATTCTAGCCGAGAATAAAAAGGATTTAGAAGAAACAATGAACGGCATAGATGAAGTCCTACGCAAGAACTATCGCATGAAAATAAACAAGAACAAAACAAAAGTAATGAAATGTAGTAGAAATAACAAAGATGGACCACTGAATGTGAAAATAGGAGGAGAAAAGATTATGGAGGTAGAAGAATTTTGTTATTTGGGAAGTAGAATTACTAAAGATGGATGAAGCAGGAGCGATATAAAATGCCGAATAGCACAAGCTAAACGAGCCTTCAGTAAGAAATATAATTTGTTTACATCAAAAATTAATTTAAATGTCAGGAAAAGATTTTTGAAAGTGTATGTTTGGAGTGTCGCTTTATATGGAAGTGAAACTTGGACAATCGGAGTACCTGAGAAGAAAAGATTAGAAGCTTTTGAAATGTGGTGCTATAGGAGAATGTTAAAAATCAGATGGGTGGATAAAGTGACAAATGAAGAGGTATTGCGGCAAATAGATGAAGAAAGAAGCATTTGTAAAAATATAGTTAACAGAAGAGACAGACTTATAGGCCACATACTAAGGCATCCTGGAATAGTCGCTTTAATATTGGAAGGACAGGTAGAAGGGAAAAATTATGTAGGCAGGCCACGTTTGGAATATGTAAAACAAATTGTTAGGGATATAGGATGTAGAGGGAATACTGAAATGAAACGACTAGCACTAGATAGGGAATCTTGGAGAGCTTCATCAAACCAGTCAAATGACTGAAGACAAAAAAAAAATATACTCCAAATCATATTTTACAATAGTACATACAACTCCATATCATACTACCATACTAAACAATATTATAACAATCTAAACTATTCATACCCATATATTGATGTGTTCCACACAATGTTCTTGTTCTGGAATTATATGGCAACCATTTAGCAAGACCAAAGTCAATAAGTTGTGCGTGACCATCCTCGTCCAACAGTACATTTTCCAATTTCAGATCTCGATATATGACTCCAGAATTATGCAAAAAATCTAAAAACAAAAAATTGTAACTTTAAATTCAAAATGTTTAAAAAACCAGAATAAATGAGCAACAATAAACAAAAAGAAGCATTATTTTTTTAAAAATACATATGAACAAATTTCCCACAAACAGCATTGAAAATTAACTTGCAATTTATAAGTTATTTAATAAAATTGTTATTATTATTATTCCTATTACACAAAATTCTTATAACACTACAATATTCTTCCTATAACCTTAGTATCCTTGTTATTGTTATACCTATATTACACAAGAAATATTATCTACATAGTTAACTCTGGAAGATTTTTGAACTTATTTAAATTAACAGTTCACATAATCTTTATTTCTTTAATAACATAACTAATACTTTTAAACTTTTAGTTTGGAAGCTAAAATTTTTATTTTAGAAGCACAAAGAATCCAAATTGTGAAACAGTATTTAAAAAATGGCTTGTGGTTAAAAAAATAATCCAAGGTTGCTAAAAATTATAAATTATATCAATATATATAATAACATTCAACACTTCCTACATTTTAACTACACTGCTGTTTTATATTGATCTAAACTTGCTTCCTCAAAGGCAAAATTTAAAATAAAGAAAAGTTTGTTTCACTGTATTTTTTATTATAAACCATCATTTTTTACACATAAGAACCAGTTGTAACCCTCAAAATAACTTTACAATGCATAATAAAAATGTCATTAAACTTGCATATTCTATTACAAAACTAGATAGTTCTTGAAACATTATTTCACAATTAATCTTGAAACAATGTTTCATAGTGTGGAATGGAATAGAATGTTAATGATTTTATGAAACATAGAGTTGAAAAATAATTTAGAAGAATATTAGTTTCAATTATTTATTTAAGTACAATAAAAAATTAGTTTAAGTAGTTTCTTATCTGTTTAAGTAGTTTGTTATTTGTAGTTGCATATTCAACAATTTTATTATACAGGTGGCCCATAAGTAGTAGAATGCAATTTGAATTTGCCATATCTTCTACCAGAAGTGCATTTTCTGATGGGTTTAACTTTCCATATAGCAGAGGTGTCATATTGCAATGTTCCAAAAGTGTTTTTTTGGAGCAATGAACTTGGTACGTACGCTTGTACTCGCAACCAACAACATGCAGGAAGTTCATTGCTGTATGCATCTGGAGTATGGACCGGATGCACCAAAACCGAAGACCATTGCATGTTTAAACAAATACTTCGATGCAACTAGCGCCGTACTGGATATGTCACATGCAGGGAGACCAAAAACTGTCAACAAGGTTGAGAACAAGGAGTGGCTGCAGCAGGTGTTGGTGTTGTCACCCCAGAAATCCAAATCAACACACCATCTGTCCACAACATTGACAATTCCCATTCATTACAGCAAATGCTCACAGATATGAAATTGAAACCATATCATCCGAGACTAATCAATAGGTTGAATGAAGATGATCCTGATCGCTGTCTGCAGTTTGCTGACGAGTGGCTCACCAAGTTGAAGAAGACCCACAGTTGTAACACAGTGTGGTGTGGACTGATGAAGCCAAATTTTACCTGTGCGGTAGTGTAAACAGAAAAAGTAGTATTTACTGGCATACGTCAAATCTAAATTTCAAATGTGGTAGTCGAGTACAATGATAAAAGTCCCATCATCATGGTCTGGAGAGGTGTTAGATACCAAGGAGTCATTGGGCCTTTCTTCTCTGAATATGGTGTCAATGGTGAGAATTACCTGGAGCTAATTCAGGACATTGTTTACCCTTTACTTCAACAGAGAGACCTCTTTGATTAGTTGTGGTGACAGTAGGATGGATACTATTTCATGAATCCACAACTTTTGAAACACAGAACTAGACAATACTGTAAAGAAATTGATGGGTTGATATAAGTTAAGTGGTTTTAAGATGAAACCAAGAGGAGATAGAGATATGGAGATAATTTGTTAAAGAAGATTAAGATTGGTGGGCCACATATTGATTATATAAGGTAGTTTCTAAAAAGGTAATTATTTTTTATAAGCATACATTTTTCTTGGCTATATATTATAACTAGTATCATGTTCTTGTTTCCCTTCCAATAACAGAAGAGTTATGGATTTATGAATCATATGTGAAACATTATTTCCATTCAAACTGTTCATCAGTGAATAGTATAAAAATGTCAAATATTGCCTTTTCTTTAAAGAATTGCCTTAAGACATTTGCACTGCATGAAAAGAGTATAGTGAAACAATGAAAAAAAAAAAAAAATTAATGGTCTTTTCTTTATTATTAAAAATGAAGCAAACATTGAGTATGTCTAAAAGTTTAGTAGAAAATCTATTGAATTAGCACCAGAGGGGATAATATCACTAGACAGTTATCACATTATTTTAAAATTCATTTTTGTATTGAATGCATTATGATTTTCAATAAATTGTCTACTGATCAGAAAGAAACATAAATAATACTGAGAGAAACATTATATATATTATCTCCCAGCATGGCATCAGTTTATTCTCACTTGTTTCCTTGCATGAAAATGACTCTGACGGAAAGCAATGAAAGGACACTAGTGATATTACTGGTGGTATGACAAACCAGCTGAAACAAGTTTCCATGAATGGGATTTAAGAATATATCCAAACACATTATGAACACTGACTAAAATAAAGGAAACTACTATGAATGACGCATATGTTGTTTTATATACATTGCTACTATGAATGAAAATAACATTTGTTATTTAAAAAATTTTAGTATTCAAAAAACCTCTTCTTTGATAACACTGCTTTATGTATATGTCATGTGATGGGAAATTTTCATTCTATCTAATCAAGTAATGGCACAATTAACCAGAACCTGTAATATCCCTCACACACAAGATCATTTAATAATTTTCGACAAACATACGATATTACAGGAGCAAGATTCTTCACATTCTCCAGATTTTTACAACAGGGACCTAAAAATATCAAGAACATCTCAAAATGAAAGGAGTTTGGACCCAAAAGGATGGGTAATCTTGTTTTACTCCAAGGCAACATGTAAGATTTTTAATGCACATAGATTAAATGGAAATAGGAAAACAATATGAATTCTTGGTTACATGCATCATTAACATTTATATTAAATAAAATGGAGTACTAAGGCTGCACCTACGATATTTTAATAGATAATTTTCTAGATCAGCTATATGTTTTTTTTATACATTTAAACTGCACATACTAATTTTTATTTTTTGTTAACCTTTCAACTAAATTCAACACTCTTCTCACAAAACCGCTAGTAATTTTGTGTTTATTTCATTAAAACTTGAATTTTCTAAATCATATAAGCAGGTATGTTTTACTAAATTTTAAATTGATAGACAGTAAAATTTGATTGTGTACAACAACATCATTTTACATTGACAAGAAAAAATAATGATAAAAAATAAAAGGAGAGTACACAAAAAATACTGCACGTTCAAAATGATTTACATAAAATGTAAGCAGAAATGCTGCTGAACACAGGGTGAATGATGGTATAAGAAAAATACACATGAACTCATACAAAATGCTAAAGATCCATCAGTTTACTAAATGAAAAATCGAGCTGCTGCATTTACAGTCATTACAAACAGAATTTTCAGCAGTTAATCAGTATATTAAACTACTTCATATAAAATCGTTTTATATATTTGTCAACATCCATTTAACAGACATGATACCCTTAAAAATACTATAATAAAAATACCATTGGAGCCTTAATTTAATAAAGAAGCAATTATTCGTATAAATAAATGTTAAGCTTACAGAGATGTTATTAAAAAAATGTCCAAACAGTTTGACCTAACAGCATGAAATGCTGAGTTGAACAAACTCTGTGGCTGAAGAATGATTCTATTGTGAACTAGATACCTATAAGAATTCTTAAGTACTACACATTTATATTTTACTATCAATTTAGATCATTCATTCTCAAGGTGGGCGATAATGCCCCCTTGTGGGTGCTGGAGGCCTTCAGGGGGGGCGGTAGAAGACCAACAGAAAATTGGGGACGTTCAGGCGGTATAGGAAGGTCATGGCTGATTAAAATAATCTGATGTGGACACCACATGACTTCCTTGTACGTCTATTAAATTACATATACAAATTTTTGCTGCACTTCATTTAAACTTATTTTATATGAAAGTTAGATACGATCCTCCAATTCTTTAACAATAAAAGTGAACAATTACACAATTGCTAAAATATTAGTTTTTATTTACATCAAATATAAACACAAATTAATACAATTATTAATTCAACAATCTTATCTTTAATATTAGGCTAGAGTAAAAGTACCTTGATTACTCTTTAAATAAATTGTTTACTAAATAATCCAAAAATAAAAACTGATTATTTTATACACTGTAAGGTCAAAACTAATATTTTTAACCAATATACATGAGTACACTAAACAGAATAGTTTAATAGTATTAACTTTTATTTATAAGATACACCAGAAATCTGAAATACACACCAGAAATCTTGTGCATATTATGCACAAGTGAAAGTTTTTTACAATAATCACTAAATTGAATACAATTCAAAAATGTATTTTATTTTTCTGTCAAATAATTAAATAAAATTATTTAAAAAAATAAATAAACAATTTTATAAGAATTTGCTAAGAAAATCCAAAAATAATACGATTCTAAATTATAATTTTCAATTTATATTAAATAATCAGATGTTTCACCAAATCTATTATTTTTATTTTATTTTACTTCTAATTTTATTTCAATAATAATTTTTTTACAATCATGGGTTAATAATAAATGAAGATAGCATTCCCATCGTCGTATTTGTCTGAATGTGGATTTAGTGCTGTAATAACGTTGCTAACAAAAAAAGAGAAATCGACTGCATGTTAGCAAATGCGACTTACGACTTTTTTTTACGTAAATTTGAGCCTGATGTTAACAAACTCATTAAAGCACATCAAATTCATCCTTCACATTAATGCAAGTGTAATTTTTCAATTGAAAGCTTTGTTTTAATTGTTATATTGTTACATTGAATATGCTATCTTTATTGTTGTTTTACAGAGTGTTTCTAAAATGGTGGGCTGAGTATACTTTTTTGGATTCTACTTGAAAAACTAAACAAAAAATATCTTAAGAAAAATGGTAATTTCTCCTTCGTTCTCCTCCTATCCGCCATTTTGTTATTTTTATATAAAAATTTATCTCAAGTTCGGATAGACGAATCACATTAATATTTGGTAAGCGTCTTTGTAATAAAGTTTTACATTTAGCAAAAAATGAGGACTTAAATACCTTCACAAATTACAAAATGGTGGCCATGTTTATCTTTCAATCCGTTATATCTCTATAAATATAAGTTTTTGCTAAAATATTAAGCCTATTATTTTGAACAAAATGTAATTTATTTTTTAAAATCGGTTAACAAATATCCGAGTTATGGCAGAAAATTGATGTTTTAATTTTGTGTCTGTTTTCATGTCCTCCACTTTACGTTTAATTCGATCAAATATATTATATATATATATATAATATTAGAATTAACAATAAATAAAAACAATTAATATTTCATCGAATTGAATGTGGAGGACATGAAAACACACGCATAATTACATCAATTTTCTGCCATAACTCAGCTATTTTTTAACAGATTTTCAAAAATAAAAATGTAATTTTGTTCAAAATGTATATTTTAGCAAAAACATACATTTTGATAAAACTTATATTTATAGAGATAAAACGGATTGAAAAATACATATGGCCACCATTTGGTAATTTGTGAAGGTATTTAAGTCCTGATTTTTTGCTAAGTGTAAAACTTTATTACAAAGACGCTTACCAAATATTAATGTGATTCGTTTATCTGAACTTGAGATAAATTTTTATATAAAAATAACAAAATGGTGGATAGGGGGAGAACGAAGGAGAAATTACCATTTTTTTAAGGATATTTTTTGTTTAGTTTTTCAAGTAGAATCCGAAAAAGTATTGCCAGCCCACCATTTTAGAAACATCCTATATAAATACAATTGTAATTTTTTTGAAAGCAATTTTAATAAAAATACTTCCAAATAATATACGTTTTAACTGTTCCCATTTAAAATGTAAGTTTCAACTCAGAAATAGGATATGCCACATTTAAAAACAATAATTGCAATTATTATTTTTAACAAATGGTAAGTTTAAAAATTCTGGGAGGCAATAGGCGAAAAAGTTGGAAAATCAATGATTTAGATCCTAAATCAATGATTTTTATCCTAAAGCACAGAAAAATAAATAAACATGAATATTTTTATTTACCCAATGCTAAAGCGATTTCAGCTATGTATATAGCTGCAAGTTCTTCCGGTAAAGCTCCATACAGTTGACATAACGTCAATAATTCACCACCACTCATATAATTGCTCACTAGAAAAAGATTAATTAACTTTATTTCAGTTATGATGTGTTAGATAATTAGACATGAAAATTCATAAACTTATTAAAATTACAATATAGGAAGAATAAATTGATTGTATTTGTCTATAGCATTGATTTTGCTAAATGCTGATTTAATTTTACTTCAATCTGGGATACTAAGGGTTTTTCAATAATTAGTTTTTATTTACACTTTTTACAGCAACATAGTTGAAACTTGGAATAAGATAGAAATAACAGATACAAACTCATTTATTATGAAGGTAAGTTGAATAATAAATATGAAAATCTTCTGATATGGTATTGCTTTACTTAGCTTTGATGTATAGGTAGCTTGTTCAAAAACCAGCTACGTGCACGAAGCCATGTTAAATCCTAGATATTTAGAGTCAGGATTCTTTGCTGTCAGCAAAAAACAGAGAATAGATGGTGACTGGGAGGATGAACAAGTAACTAATGTAATAAGAATTTGCTTGTATAGCTGGAGCTCTATCTACCCAACCATGGGTATGAAAAGGAAACCATTTAATTGCATATAATGATTAAAGTTATATTTTTTTATGCTACTAATAATACAATACCAAACAGATTTTAATTTTCAGCATGAAACCATTAAAAATAAAGTATATTCTAAGATTCCAACCTCAAACCTAAATTAATGCATTCGAAACTGAGAAACTCAACTACTTTTTATTTGCAATATTTTTTTTTATACAGCTAAGACAAACATACATTGAACATCAATCATTTCAACATACAATCATTTCATCATACCTTGAACAGGAACTAAGATTCCAACACCATTTATCATGAAAAAACCCGAAAACATCGTTTCAGAGGGTGTTTTACAGTTTGTTGGATATGCTCAGGTCTCAAAGGTTCACTATCACCTCATCTCATGACATTTTCTTTGTAAACCTGCTCAAATAAATGAGTTTCATCACTAAAAATTACCTTCTTCCAGTGATCAGCAGCCTATGATTTATATTTTTGGGCTCATGATAAACATTTATTCTTCATTTTAGGAGTTAAAGATTGTTTTTTCATTGTTCTTCTTGCCTTCCTGCCAGCTTCCAGAAGCCAACGATGAAAAGTTTAACTACTAATATCAAAACTAGTTGCCAGTAAATCTCTTTTATGGTCTGACCTTGTTTTTCTTGGATTAATTTTACTACTTCTTATTAGAATTTTATTAGTTCTTGAAGTAGTTTTCCATTTGCGCTTGCAATTCCCTCCCTTTTTTGAAGACGATAATCCAGATTCTTTGAATGTTGTCAGAACTCTTGATACACTTGATTTGCCTACACCAACTGCAGAAGTGATATCTCTCACTGTCATAAGAAGTGTGATCTTTAAAAGTAATAATTTTTGCACGCTTTCTCAGAGTAATATCCGTTTTTAAATACATGAAAGCAACACTTTTTACACAGAGCGCAAAAACTAGTATCCACCTGCCGTACTCAAAGGCTCACAACTGAAGCTAAGGTGATTACTTCCACTTTAAAACCAATCAAAGTGCTTTATTATTGTCAAGCTCGAAGAGTCACACCACCTCAAGGTAGATAAAAATAATTTAAGGTGACTTCAGACATAACTGCCAATCACATAACAATTCAGAGAAAAAAATGTCTTGTCTCAAAAGTAGAACTCAGTAATTCCAAATATATATAGGGATTTTTTTTATAATTTTATTTTTTTGAGTGGTTTAAATTTAGTTAATTGTATTGTAAGAAATAATTACATTTTATTTTAGAATAAGTTTTTTAAATATTTTTTCTATCAGGAAATACTTATTTTTTATTCTTTTTTCCTCAAAATAACAGACAACTTTATTTTTTAATTTTACTGTTGAAAAAGTATTTTAATATTTTGGGTCATTATGAAATAAAATTTGTTGTTCTTATACATGGTTACCTTTCTTTCATTTTCCTGTTTAGCCTCTGGTAATTACCATTCAGATAATACTTCAGAGGATGAATGAGGATGGTATGTATGAGTGTAAATGAAGTGCAGTCTTGTACAGTCTCAGTTCAACCATTCCTGAGATGTGTGGTTAATTAAAACCCTACCACCAAAGAACACCAGTACCCACTAGTGATCTAGTATTCTATATCTGGTTACCTACGATACGTGAAAAATAGTAATGAAATAAGATAATATTTGAAAGGAAAAGCTAAATATTGTGAGAGTTAGAACTCAATATTCACAAATATTATCTTTTACTTACTCTTAAATTATCCACTAAAATAAAAATGTAGCATACAAACAATACAGAAAATTTCATCAAGTAATGGCCAGAGTTCTAACTGCTTATTCAGCTATCCAACCAAGAAAGTCATTAGAACTTTATAGGAGTGTAGAACATTATATGAACTGTATATGAGTGTTAAGAGAGCAAAAGGAGCCATTTATACAGTGTTCTTCATTACAGTGGTAGATAGCATTATAATGGAAATGAGGAGGTTACTGGATACCGTAATGTGTAAAAATAATCAATCTCTATACAGTGCAGAATTGTTATGGATAAATCTGATGGTTACAGTGAATTTAAATATATTTAATATTATATGAAATATAAATCACCAAAATACAGTAATCAGATAAGTTAAACTTACCTTATTGATTTCTAATAACCGGTTTTCGTGGTATCCCACATCTTCAGTTGTTATTAAATTCTATTTTTATTACAATAAAACTTATGCTTTCAAATAACTTGTGTTCTCTTTTTGAAAATTATAATATTTTCTATTAAAAAATTTTAAATGATATAAATGTACATGTATTTGTGCTATCCAGTATTGGAATAATTTAGTCTTTAAAATGTAGTAGTATTTTCCTTTGTTCTATAGTCTTTATTGCTAACTGTTAGATTGTATCTATTATACTGTTAAGTAAATCATCATCTTCGAATGTGATCTGGTCATTCATCATTTTATATTTTTATTTATATTTATAAATATAATATTTCTTGAGTATATTCATTTTTTTATCATTATCACAAATCTCCAAAATCTCTAATTGATTTTATAATCTGTAATACTATTTTTGCATTCTAACAGATGTTCAGCTATAATAGGTATACCTCATTTTTTTATTTTTGTATACTGTGTAATGTTCTGTAAATCTCTTTTTAAATATCTATTGGTTTTACCTATAAAAATATTTTTACATTCTTTGCATTTATTTGTACATATTCCTCTCTATTACTTTTATTATTGTTATTTTTTAAATATTTCATAATGGGATTATTTGGTTTGTATGCTCTTGTTAAAAGCATATGATTTATCTACTTAACATTTTGCAGTTATCCACTAACTTTTTATAATTATTTTTATCATATATGTTAATATTTTTTTAAATTATTTTATTTGTGTAATTATATTTTAGGTTTAAAACTTTTTGATAAATTATGGAAATATAAAACTCCGCCCCACACATAAAACAAGTAAAGGAAGAACCATATAAAGCAAATACTGAAATAAAAGATTGTCAAGATAGAAAAAAAATTACAGAAAAATCTGCAAAATAAAGGTTCTTGTGAATGCAAAACAGAAAAAAGAGTAATTAATGAAATTAATTAGAAGTACTATCCACTTTCAACTGCTACATGTTTTAGGCTGTTTAAGTTCTATTTCTGATATTAACACAAATTTAGAAACATTAAAAATTAATAAAGATACCATAAAATTAAATATATTAGAAAATATTATATATATAAATACAAATGAAATTTCAATTTTATAAATCATCAGACAGCATTTGAAGGAAACAATCTTATAAAAACAGCAACAGATAGCAGCACTCGTGTAAACTAATATGCAATTTTCATTATTTTAGTAGTTTTATTTTTAAATTTTTATTATGTAACAACAGAATTATTTCAATCATGATTGAGAATGTGGGATCCTGCAGAAGTACTTTCATGAAAAATTAAATTAAGATATGTCTTAACTCAATATTCTGTACTAGGTGGCTTATTTAATAGAATTTAAATATAATTTAATGGTACAGAGGAATAATATGAATCTTAAAATAATTAATTTCAGTAAAAAATTATAATTGTTTTATACATATTTAAAGTTAGATAGTTACAACCCATCCAATGAATAATTTTCTTTCAACTCTGAATACAGAATTTCTTAATTATAAAGGCTACTTACTACTACTTACTTAGTGCTAATAAAACTGGACCTGTTTTACACAAATTTCATATTTACAGAAGAATTATACCACATTAACCAGACATAATAGGAACTAAATTACTTACAATTTATAAAACAAGTTAACAAAGAAAAGATTTACAAATACAAACCTATAAATATTTTCTTCTTAGTCTGCCAAAAATAAGGACAATTAACAATAAATGGATTATGTCCACATGTTGATTGAATTCTAACTTCATCTTTTACTTGTTGAACTCCATTTTCAGAAATAATCTGAAAATGAAATTATAAATTAATTATTATAAATTATAATCAAATACTTTAGAATAAAAATAAAGCAATAATAACTCAATTCTCAAGATAAGAATGTTCATACCACTGAATTTGAACCAAGCAAGACTGATTAGAAGAAATAAGATCAAGTAGGTCTTAAATAGAAGGTCTCGAAAAATATTAAAGTCTACTAAATATTAAAATACAAAAAACAAAAATATTAAAGTCTTCAATCAGATGGAATTTGATATTCTATTACAAAAAAAAATATGATCAGTTGAATATTATTGATACCCATTAGAACTGCTAAAGCAGGGAGTGAATAGCTATGTATTTCCCAAGTAAAGGCTAAATTTATAGTGAGGTGAGATAATGATGATTGAATAAAAACATCATCCCTATTTAAATAAATATATAATATTTATAAAGACTAATCTTTAAAATTTATTCTCTTGTTATTTCAAAAACACTTATTTCTTAATGTTAGGATTGGGAAAAAATGTTGTAGATTTATTGTAACTTATTGTCATGAAAAGCAAATGTACCCTAGGTAAATAAGATCAACCAAAAATGCATTTTACATTTCATTATCATATTCAATTTTTCCAAAGGAGATTGAGATACCACATTATATCTCAGCCATCTGTAATTAGATGTTCTATTTTTGCTTTTTCTTTAGTTTTGTTTTTTCCTTTCATAAGTTTCAAGAAATTTATTCAACTTTTTTATGTAATGTTTCAATCTACAAGGATGAATTTTTTAAATTGTGTAAATGGTTTTTCCTTTACAATGTTATTATATAAAGTAATACATATAAACAATGTTATGCATGATTACTTTTATTCTGTCATACATGGGCTACTTTTCAGTAATAAAATCTATTTTTTTCAATTTTATTAATGAATTAACCTCTTTTTCAATAGCCTGATTTAGAGTTGAAAATCCATTTTCAAATTCAGATTATTTAAAGATACACAAATTGATGAAGCCTTTTTTTCATGAAGTAACCTCATTATTTCTCTTGGTAACAATATTACTTAATAATAATGAATGAATCCATCATTCAATTCAGTATTTAATAAAATTTCGTTATATCATCATGAACTGATCATATAACAGAAATAAAAATGGAAGACCGCTACAGTGGGATCACCAACACAGTTTACGTACAGCACTCAATAATAGTTACAGATAATAGAAAGATGATTTTCTTCAGCATAATTTTCTTTGTTAAATTAACCAGTCAAAAATGGATCTTCTCACAAGTACTTATAAAAATGTGTTTCTAATTCTTATATTTATATAATACTGGCAGACTTATTTTTTTCCTGAAAACTATTTTGCTTATGCTAGTCTGCTTTGCATCTCTAATTTATTTTGATTTCCTTCTGTAATTCTATTGACAAATTCGAGGGCGCAGTTAAAAAGGAGTGCTGAGAGGCCGTCTCCTTGCCTCAATCCAGTTTTTATGTAGACGGGTTGAGAGAGTTCACCTCTGAATTTCACTCTGGACTGGGTGTTGGTTAAAAAGTTAATTTTATCATGTTTACGAGTTTATGGTGAAGGCCCAGGTTTCTCAGAATATTCAGCATGGATGGTCGGTGTATACAATCATAGGCCCTTTTAAAGTCGACGAAGGTGATTATTAGTTGTTTCTTCCGTCTTTTATATAAGTCCATCATAAGTTTTAGGGATATTATTTGCTCCGGGCAACCTCTCCATGGCCTAAATCCCCCTTGGTATTTCCCCAAGTTCCAGTTCAAGTTGGTCTTTGCATCGGTTGTATATGATTCTCGACAGGATTTATGTGCAATCCAGGAGAGATATGCCTCTGTAGTTTTCCGGATTAGTTTTATCCCCTTTTTTATGTAATGGATGAATGAGGGCTGTGGTCCAGTGTTCTGAAAGTTTTTCTTCGTTCCATATTTTCACGAGGCATAGATGTAGGGAAGTTTTGACTGAATAAACTGATGAGTGTTTCCAGAGTTCTGCGAAAAGCTGGTCTTCTCCGCTTGCTTTGTAGTTTTTTATTTCATTTAAGGCTGCGAGAACTTCTTGAATTGTTGGCGGGTTGATATTTACCGGTGAAATTTTAACTGGAGTTTCAGTATCAATCTCAAAAAGCTCTGGGGAGTCGTCACAGTTGAGGAGTTTATTGAAGGTTTCTGCCAAAATTTCAGCATTTTCTTTATTGGTGTGGGCCATATTTCCTTTTTTTCCTCTCAGCATAAGGGAGGGTGGTTCATATCTTTGAAGAGCCTGACCAAAAATTTTATAATAATCTCGGGAGTTAGTTTTCTTGGAACTTTCTTCTATTTGCTGAATCAAGTTTTTTTGGGCTTGTCGTTTGGTTCCTCTTATAATTTTCTGAGTTATTTTCCTTTGTTTAGTGAATTCATGGTTAGATTCTTCAGTTTTCTGGGTTTGGTGGTTGATCCAAGCTCGGTGTCGGTCTTTGACTGCTTTGTCACATTCTTCATTCCACCATTGGTGTTTTTTTCTTGGGTTTATAGGGGCTAGTTCTTCAGCTATTTCTTTCAGTTGGGATGTCAGTTCTTTTAAATTATTAGTTAATTTGGTTTTTTTTGTTGTTTCTTCAAAGATGGCATTGTTTATTAATTTATGTGGATCATAAGCTCTTTTGTTTTTAGGTTGGGATTTTTTCTATTTATGCGGGGTGAATTTTATTTTAACTTTAATTAAGTAATGGTCCGATCCAGTATCTGTTCCTCTCAAGACTTTTACATTATAAATCTCCTTGTGATAATTCCGGTCCATGCAAACATGATCCAGTTGCCATTCTCCTTTTTTCCAATCTGGGTGTTTCCAAGTCTTCAATTTGTTTGGTTTTCTCATAAAATAGATGAATTTTGAGATCATATTATGGTTTCTGCAAAATTCGACAAGTCTTTGGCCGTTCTTGTTAGTTTTCTTTTGGGCAGGCCATTTTCCGATAATATCACGATATCTTCGTTCTTTACCAAGTTGGGCATTAAAGTCCCCTATTAAAATCTTCGTGTGGCTCTTATTTATGTTGTTTGCAGTTTGGTCAAGAAGTTCCCAGAATTTGTCCATCTCTTCTCTATCTTTTTTAAGATTGTTTTTGTCATTGGTGGGAGCATGGACATTTATTATGGTGTAGAATTTATTGGCTGATTTTAGGGTTAAGGTTGAAATCCTGGGGGAGTAAGACTTAAATTCTACGACTGAGTCAATTATTTTAAGATTGATTGCAAATCCTGTTCCGAACTGTGGGCAATTCTTCATCACACGTTTCCCGGGGATTCCTTTGTAAATTCTGTAACCCTGAGATTCAAATGGCTCTCGATCGGTGTTTCTCATTTCTTGAAGTCCTGCGATTAGGATATTTTGTTTGTCCATTATGTCTGTTAGAGTTTTTAGTTTGCCGGGTTGAGTTAGAGAATTAATGTTGTGAGTGGCAATGTAGTTTATTTGCTTGTGTCTTATCCTCAATTTTGAAGTTGTGTTGTTTTTGGGTGTTTCCAAACGCTCCGATTCATTGTTATCTTTTAAGCAGCTGCCCACCGGATCCGAGAGCAGCCTTCTCTGGTATTTACCAGGCGGTGGATTTTTTCTTAAAAGACCTTCCATATTTGACTTTCAAAGGCAAGTCAGCCTTGGGTGGGAATAAATTCCCGAGTTACAACTCTGGATGTGATCCAGAGAGGTGATTCCGATTTAGTTCACCAGTAGAAATCTCCACGTTTCTAACTGGTTATCCAGACGAACCAACGTGGAGGCGCAAACCAATTTTCTTAATTGAGATTTTAAGTATGGAGAAAGTTTAAATCGGTTCCAGAATCATTTCGTCCATAATCTCCATTATATATGTAATTTTACTAATAATTCTTAAGTAATTGTGCTTACCATGAAAATAAACATAAAAAATTTATTAAGATAATACAAAATACAAATAAGTGGAAATTTTTAAAACAAGCTACAGAAGTTTCAATTCTTTTTTAAAAATATGATGTAACTTACCTGGGCTTTAGATATTACTTTCATTGCATAATACTCGTTATTATCAAGTTTATTCACTTTATAAACTCGACCATAAGCTCCTTTTGCAATTACTCCAATTAACTGAAATACAATCAATAACTGTAAATTATACTAGTTGACATAACTAAAGAACAAAATTCTAAAATATAATGATAATAATTATAAAATAATATTGCATTAAATAATGCAGTAAAAAATTAATAATTCATTTCATGACAAGAAGGTTATAATGGTGATAAATTAATAATGTAAATTATTAGAAAAAAAGTACAAAAAAGTCCCCGTTTTGAATACGTTAAAGTAAAGAGCAGTAGAAGTTAAATAACAATAAAATAATACATTAAAAAAATAATAATAATTATTACCAAAATTGAGTTGGGAGGGCTAACAAAATTAAAAAAAATATATATATAAATTTAACTTTTAATATAACTTTCAAATATGAGAGTTTAAAATTCAGATTTCAAACAGTTATATTCTGTCTGATTCTGGTAACCCGACGGATTCAACAATAATTGTTCTTGACGACAACACTATGAATGTTTTTTCATCTCAAGGTATCCAAAGCGATTAAACTTATTGCAAAAAAAACTGTACAAAAATAGCATAATAATATCAGAGATGACGGTGATAAACATAATTATTATGATAAGGGTAGTAATGGTAGTAGTATAAAAGAAATAATGCAGTTGCTAATAGTAATTAGATTAAGAAAAAGCAATCTTTGTTAGAAACCAATTATAATGATAGGGTCTAACTATATTAATTTAATACTTTGAATACCAACCTTAATTAAAGAACAAACTTTAAGGTTCTTAATTAAAGGACCTTCTCCCAGTGAGGGAAATCCTTTAATTAAATTGCTGACTGTGTTTAGTGTATTTTAAAACTTTGCTAAAAACCATAAGAAGTTAAAAGGATAATTCTTACATTGTATGCAGTTTATTATCCTCAAAATGTTTGATTATTACTTTCAATATGTAAAAATCTCAATTCCTCAAGAAAGAAATACACAACTATTAGATGATTTTCATTTAAAAAAGTTTTGTATAAATTCAAATAAAAAACTTTAATTACAATTTTTTTAAAGGATTTCCATATAATTCAATTTATCTGGTGATGTATGCTAAGACATTTTCAGAAAAAAAAAATTATTTTTAGTCAATTTTTATACTGTATATTACAATTCTATTTTTTTACTCTTATAAATTTAAAAAAAATAATTGTACAAGAAACTTCAAAAATAGTGCAAAATACTTAAAAATGATAAAATACAAACAGATATAAAACGTAATAATACAAAGGAATTATATAAATTACTAAAAAAAAATTATACATATTGTCCTTAAATTCTGACTTATACAAGTCAGCGCTAAATTAAAAATTAAAAAATTATTAACCCTAAATTTAATGCCAAATAAAAACTTTAAATTTTAATATGGAGATTTAAAACAAGATTAATTTTTATCTATCTTTTTATTTATTTTTTAAGTTAATCTTTAAAATGTAAATATATATATATATATATATATATATATATATATATATATATATATATATATATATAAATATCATTTAAACTGTTAAAAATTAACATCAGAGTAGAGCTTCTAACTTTAATGTCCAGTTGGGAAGGAAACAGAATTTGACTTTCAGAAAAAAATGGATTAAAAATAAATATTTCTTTATTAAAATTAAAGGTTTTGTTTATAAGTAATAACTTTTGATTGGTTAAACTGTGGCAATACTTAATTTTAAAAAAATCAAATCAGCTAATGAAACCTTAAAAAAAACAAATAACCTTATAAAAATCAAACAACCACCACATTACTTCATTCAATTGCTGAATAGACAGGTTAATAAGAAAACTGTTTCTCAAGATATAATTATAAAAATTTGAATGATCATATTATAAACTAATATGACTGAAAATTTTTTGTTTGACTCTTTTTGAATTAAAACAATTTATTTGGTTTTCACTCATTTTCTACAAATTTACACATTTTGACTTTAATCTGAGACTACTTTGAAAAAATTGGCAAAGGATAATGGAATCAAACTTATTCTAAATTAACATATGCTCCTTATAAATACATTGATAATATTCTTAAAATCATCTTCACAGATAATTATCAGATTTTTGTAACTACTAAAAATACAACAGAATTATTGAAATTTATTGTTAATTTATACTTTAAACATAAATTATAGAGGTTACAAATAATTAAATATAACTTTTCTGGGTTACTACCATTACTGCTAATAGAAATTATTTTTAAATGTTATTAATTTTAAAATTTTATACGGTATTATGAAAACCAGTTTAATAATCTGGTTACTTCTAATTTAAAGAAAAAAAAAATTACCTCAAAATTTATTTCATTTTTCTTTTTTATTTTAAATTCTGGAAGAAAAGCAGATTCGATGTGCGGTACTGGCCATGCTGTTTTACATGCTTCTAATGGATTACTTAGAGTTGACTGTCGCCATCTAAAAGAAAATATGAAATTATTCAGAATCATAAAAAATTGGGTTAAATTTCCATTTCAAAATTACAATATTTCTTAAAAATTTGGTCTCTTCATTTATTCCTCAGCAGTTACCTATTCACCTTCATAAGCAGAATTACATGATGTAGTGTAGTAACTATGTTGATAAGGAAGCTTGTCTAATTAATAGCTTTAAGTATCTTCTGGAGTATAAATTTAACAAACTTCTAAAATTCAGCAAGATCTCAATACAAATCTTGAGTCTAATTAAAATACAATTAGTTTACTTTAGTGATTTCACCCTTGTTACTTAGAAAATCTGAATGTCTCTCTTAAACACTCTGGTAATGGGTCACCTCGCTTTTATTATTATAATGATGCAACATAATAATTTTTAAAATGTAAATGAATATCAAAGGTACTTCGTTGTTATATCTACATAATTAATAACACTTACAGCAGACTTACCTGCATACCATTCTGTTGAATTTCTGAACAGTACAGGTGATTTTTTTTAGGTATCATAGGATTATCACAGAACATTTATAAACTAAATTTTAATTAGCATTCAAATCATTAGCTGTTGCCTCCAACAAAAATTGTACACTGTTGGAATTAACAAGTTAACAGGTTATAGTATTCAATTGAAGATGAATGCCATTGAATTGTATCAGTGGGTACTTATAAAAAAAGTGTATTTTGAAGTAAAGCCTGTACCAGTTAGCAATCCAATGGTAATCCCTCCCAAAATTGTCAATTTGCTATACTTAGATGTTAACTAGAAGATATAGTAGATGTTAACCAGGGGTATTAGTAAACTGTTTTCTTCATAGGTTCGAATATATTTTCAGGCAATCAAATAAACTTTAATAACAAGATCAGCTAAGCTAAACTGCCAGAAAAAAGAAATGATTAGTAAAACAAGCAGATGCAGAAATTATTCAACATATAAACTATAATTGCTATCCAAATATTCTCAAAAAAGCATTTTTTGAGAAATGAATTATTCATTCTAGTTGTCAGTCTGCAATTTTCCCAGAAAGATCCAGCTCCCTTCAACAGGTAACTAAACAGAGAACATAAGGTAGAAGGTTTGAGCTTGTCACAAACAAGTAAGTCTGTAACACAAAAAACTAATGGAGCAACAAACCCCAAAAGGCATATAAATTAAGTTTTTTCTTCTTAAAACTTAAAATGCTAATTCATATTAATTTAAATCATAGACATTTATTAATTCTTATAATTAAATTTGATGTAGACTCAATTAATATATATGAATGGCATTAGCTGAATCTTTCTGGAGAAGGGAACGTGTTAATAAAGATACATTTAGAATACTGTTAAGTAATAATTATCATTTACATGAAAATTAACTACACAAGACTACTGCAAAACAAAGTAAATTTTAATCAGAGAATACCGTAATACTAACTTATTCCGAGAAACTCTTGACCACGGTCTTGTAGCACTGTATGCTGATTTTTGAGTAGTACTACTTGTAAATGAAAGGCTGCTAAGGTTACTAGTAAAGTTCACCAAGGAAAACTAAAACACAAGAAACATTTTTTTATAAGTCGAAATAATAAAATAGTAAAACTAATTTTATGGTAATAGCAAAACATGTATATTACAGGGTATACAAAAATAATAAATTTAACAGATAAATTTGATTATATGTAGAAATATGATTTCTTTGGTCCAAAATCTCATCAGATGAAGGCAATCTGTTATGAGACAAGATGTGATCAAGAACTACATTTATCCCATCCCAAGAATACTAGAAAGAAAGTGAAGAATGAATTGGATTTTTGATGCCTATTTACTGCCGATACACTATCAGCATGTAAATGATATTAAAGTCCTAGATGAATTGAAAACTGGTTGTATAACAAAAGATCAGAACTTCAGTAGTACCTATCACACCTCATGTATATTGCAGCCATAAAATAGGGATAGAATAAAATTTAAACATTGCTTTATATAATATGGTGGGCTAAAAATCAATTTCCCTTGCATATGGATTAAAGTTCTGCAACAGATCAAAAATTTTGGTTTTGTAGTTGTTCATGATAAGTAATGTAGCTTCTATTCAATTGTTCTTTACTTCATGTTTTTATATACTGAGAATTATGGTGTTTAATTACAGAAAACAACAGTTTAGATGTCAAAATAACAATAATACAGCTGCCATCCTTGAAAAATCTCTATTCTCTGCTGTTAGTTTGCATAATAGAATTTAAAATTTGAAAATAATAAAGAAATGCTTCATGATTAAGTAGTCCTAGAACTAGTTGCAATTAAGAAAACAAATAATTTGATCAGGATATTTTAGCAAAGAGCTCTTCTATAATGAAGAGCTCTAGTCTTTTCAGCAACTCTTACTGCTGAAAAGTAACTAAAAAGGTTACTATTCAGCAGGAAATCATATACTTTGTCCACATATTTTTAAAATAAGGGTGCAATTTTGCAAGAAATTTTATTCAATGTAAAGCAGATGCACTTTTCCTTGGCTTAGTGATATGGTCTGATGAAGTATGTTTCAAATTGAATAGACTAGTTTATTTTATTGACAGGACTTATTTTTTGCAATAGAACCCTAACAAGTAATTGAGATGTTATTCCTGGTTATTAAACAACCCTTTGTTTTGCATTAGCCATCTCTACATTTTGCAGCAGAATAGGGCTCTTCAAGTTAAATAACACCTTAATAAAAGTTTTTCTGAATGTAAATGATGCCAATTAACATTAAATGAATAGCTACACGATTATACCTTGTGTTTTTGATTTAGTGGAATTGTCTAAGACACTGTTTTCTTCTGATTTGATCTTAACAAGCTATATAAAACTAGTTGATTTTTATAAATCAGGACAAAAATTTATTTGAAAAAAGTAGGTTATTCAGTGAAAACATACTATCATGAATGCTTAAAGCAGAAGCCTGACTCTTTTAACATTTCCTCTGATGATTATTAAAAATATAAAATAAAAAATTTAATTTTTATTTTTATTAACTACTTTCTTAACAGTAATTGGGCAAAATGATGTTTAGTCCAGTATATAAAATGTATTTTTAAATAAAAATTTTAAAATTTAAAAAAATTATGTTATCAATAAAAATAACACTTCCAAGCTAAAAATAAAACCTTAAAAATATTATAATCTAAAACATAAATCAAGTTACATTTTTTCTCCTTTAACTGAATATTTCCAAAAGCAGAAAGTATATTCTTCTTTTTATTTTTTAAAAAGAATAATAAAGAATTGTTTGTTAATAAAATTTGTCTTGTTTTCATATTAATTAATGAATCAATTCTTGAGTTTTATCCTACAAAAACATGTAACTGCTCTTCAATAGTTTAGTTTTTTAATGAATAACAGGGACTTTCATCCTAATTTTTTTAAATAATTAAGCATTTGAATATGTTGAAATTAAATTTATTTTTGAACAAAGTACTTCTGGAAATAAATTTAACATGGTTTCAGCTGCTGATAATTTTTTTAATAGAATAAAAAATAATTAAAAATTTATAAAAGACATGTTTTCTTGAAATCTTTCGATTTCAAACCTCAGGGGATAAAAAGTTTCAAACCTCAGGAGACACTGTTTTTGTAGGATAAAACTTTGGAATTGATTACTAATTAATATGAAAACAAGAAAAGTTTTACCATACAAGTCTTTATTCATAGTCTTGTATAAGGTTTTAAAAAATTTCTGTGATTACAATGAAATAAACGAAATGAAAGTTGAAACCACAATAGATCCTTGTCAGGAATCAAACCTAGAAGACAAAAGAACCTAGAAGACAACATTGTAATTAGCTGTCTCACCAGTACCTTGCGGCAGGATTGACCTAAGCAGGTTAGATTATGTAACTAATAAAGGTAACCTAAATATTAAAGATTAAAATGACATTTTTGTCAATAGTTTTAGAAAATTATAAATAAAATACAGTTTTATACACTGTAGGTCGTGTAACATTTAATGTGCATTAAATACCGCACGAAGTTAAAATATTTCAATAATTGTTCAAAATATAATGAAGTTAAAAACTGTCGGTAAAGTTTAAATAAAATTAAGTATTACGATTAATCTGTCTTTTAAAATAAACTATAATTTTTAATTTGGCGGAAAAAATATCGGTTTTGGAATCTGTACAATAATAAGCAGATTTCAAGTGCACTAGTTTCTTATCAGTAACAAGATAAGTTTGTCGACAACGCAGCGTCAAATCATATTTGTTAAATCAGTTTATTTAGTTTTTTAATCTCAACAGAATAAAACTTAATATCTATTTCCATTGTAAGATATTCTAGATAAGCATTTTAACTTACATCACTAAATCCAAAATATTTTGATTTAACAATACGTGTTTTATATGAAGGGTTCGATTTCTTAGAAGAAGAGTTTCCCATTCATCCAGAGAAAAATTTATAACGTTTTAATTATTGAGGTTCGTTTAACTATTAGTTATAAAACAGAACTAATAATTTTTATAACTAATGTAAATCAACATAACCTCAACACAATTTTTTTTGTTCAGTAACATTGAACAGATAAACCCGATGAACCAGACAAGCAGCTGTTATTTTCTAATGCCCGTAGCCACGGTAGGTTACATAGTTGTTTATATACTTCTTGAAGAAATTCTTGTCATAATAGCAAGTGTGGTGTTAAGTTTAACAGACACTACATATTGGGAAAATTTTCTTATATAACTTTATTTAATTAATTAAACTTAATTTATTTACATGATATTTATATGAAAACGGCTTCGATACCAAATGTTAAGGTTAATTGTGTGCATTAGCAAGTTGGAGTTAATTTTCTTATTGTATAAATTGACACCCTGTTATTTTATTTCTTTTTAGTTTATTTTATTGGAAAGGTAATCTAATGATTTTTGTTGCACGATTACAATGAATAACCTTAGCATGAATTTCGAGGTTATGTTGCTTTATTAGGTTATATGTTTAACTAAGCAAACTTTTATGATAAAATTTAAGGATTTTTAAACTTTTAATTGTAAGTAGCATTGGGTATATAAATACTCCTTTTAAATTAGCATATTACGTGCATGTTTCATGTGGTTCAAAATTTTCATTTAGAATTTTAACTGAACATAATAAATTTATCAAACTTCTTCTTGATCTCTTTCTGCCATGCTAATGTCAGATGTAGTTGAACCGATCAAAACTGTCTGTTATGAAGTTGTAATTCTGCGATTCGAAGAAGAAAGTTGGAGTTTTAATAATTGAAGAAAAAATTTCAACAGTACCTTAATATGAAAAGTCGTATTCAACACTTGAATGAATGAATCTTTTTTAAATAGTGTTGAAAAACTGATCTCTAGTTAAATATAAGTTTATTACATCAAAGGTTGAATTAATTTTTGTAGTCTATTAGAGAGTGAGAAAAATCTCCTAGTAAGTTTTTTACAATTTCCTCTTCAGTTACCCTACATTAAATAAATATCCAAGAGATAAATATCCTGAGATATATTGTGATAGATTATTAGTGTCAACATTGTCTTAAATAGCATTTCTGCAATCATGAAATTCTTTTGAACATTTAACAAAGAAAACGCAACTGATTTACAGAACTGGAGTAATGAAACCATAGACATGTAATGATTTTATGACTAGTCATAAATGATGTAACACAGAAACACACTATTTCCTAAATTATATTTTGTATCTGACATGTCATCAATCATGATATACTAGTATTCAAACCTTACAAAATCAAAATATGGTGTTACAAAATCTTTTGTTGAAAAAAAGATTACATTTTAATTATTGTATATTTTAATTCAATTATTCTACCCAATACATGTAAATCTGAAAACAATAAAAGGCTATAGTATTTTTCATTGTCTCTACTACCTTAATATTAATACTTTTAGCATAACAGTATTGAAGAATTAAAAAAGGACTTATGCTTTGTGTATGTTGATTGATGTAAAAGTTTAAGAATAAAGTAATTCTTAAATTGAAATTAAGATTTATAAATGTAATTAAACAAATTGTACTTGTTTGTTATTGCACCGCCACTTCTTTTAATGCAGCACAAAATGTTTGTTTAGATTATGTTGACCCCGTGTACAGAAAAATCATATGTATGTCAATATTACCTAACCAACTGTAACCTACACTCACTTTGTTCGCTAATCTCATTTAATTAACATTAAATATGTACAACTTATTAACATAACCTTATTGTTCTTGTCACTTTTTTCACTTTGTTATTGCAGTTTATTAGTGTTTTGCAATTATTTTTCATTAAAAAATGTACTCTTTCCACCTTAAATCATTTATTAATTTTGTCATGAAATCTGAAGTTGTTATTGCACCTCCACCTTTTTTTCATGTTTTTTGATGAAAGTACTGAAGAAATTTATAATTTTTAGGCTATTACTGCTAGAAGTATCAAATTTCTTTTTTCATTAACATTTTCCTTCATAGGAACTTTCAAAGCTAATTAATAAAACTTTCACAGAAAGTTTATTAATTTTAAGAATAATAGTGTTAATAAGAATTTTCTGTGAAAAGTTATAGTATTTTGGAAATGTTTGTTTAAACTACTTTAAGAGTGACAGGAGATGAACTATGAATTTTTTCTCAAAACAATTCATATCAAATATTTGGTATGTTTTTAAATGTTTCAATTTGCATTTAGTATAATGCAATTTTCCTTAACAAATTTCCTGGTGTAAATTAAGATTTAACAAATGGGAATTCTTGATAAATCTGTGACTGGGATGTCATGTTATAAAAAATACAAATTTCAGTCATCAACATTAACCAAAAGAATTGGATCAAGATATATTATTTCAAGAAGTAACTGTGAGATTTAAGTTATTCACCTAATTTGGTGTAAAATTTACTTTGAGAGTTCATTTCAGGTTGTTCTCACATCTACATAGTGTATAATCTTTCTTAGACCAGTCATGGCAATTTTTCAGATAAACATTTAACTGGATTAATATTATCAACTTATAGTGGACTGAATATATCACATTTTTCCCTTATTTACTGTAGGCAGTGGGAAAGTGTTGCATTCATGTTTTAGCACCTCGTACAGTGTTATCTTCATATACCAGGTTCAATACCAGTATTGAAGCTTTTTGAACTATTGCACTTAGACAATAAAATAAAAAAAATTTATATTATATAGGCAAAAACTGCTGCAACCTAGATGAAAAGAACCATCATTGTACATCTGTTTTATCTTGTAGATAGCTTCTGTTTAGCAGGCTTAGAATTTATTGTCCAGTGGCTTCACAATAAACCTAATGGCTAAAGTTGGCTGTCAAATGAATCTAGGCCTACTAAAATCAATGTATGCTTATATCCTTTTAAATTAGATGAATCATATAAATTACATTATTTTATACATTGATTTCCTAACTTCTTAAGATGTTTGATAGTAGAAAAAGCAAAATACAATTATGACTAAAACAAATTGATTTATCTGCTTAATTTCCGTTACCTTACATATGAAGTTGTTTATAAAGTTGTACATATAGAGCAAAATTTTTTGAAATTTGCTTTAACAATTAATATTTTGTCTAATGTATTATATACTACAGTACAGAATGATAAAAAAAAATTGTTTCAGATTAATTCATTATATTAAATCATTAACCAGGAGTGATTAAATCATTAAAGATTAAATCATCATGGTTGATGGTGTGACTACTGCAACCAGTGGAGGAAGTAGTAGTGGTACTGGAGTGGTAGGTGGTGGAGTATCAGGTGGAAGTGGAGATCAAGTTATATTAGCTACTGGTGGATATGATTATACTATAAAATTATGGCAAGCACATTCTGGTGTATATCAGAGGACTATGCAACATGCGGATTCTGTATCCTTGTATGAGTAATTTATAGATTTTATTGTTTGGTATTTATTTGTTATGGTATTTCATCTTAACATATTTGTGGCGTTCAAATCCAATACTAAAGATCCTTGCTCAGGCTTGTTAAATTTATAATTGATTAGTTGGTCTACTTTTATCAGAATGAAATTAAGATGAGGTATAATACAAGCTCTTTATACTCCTTCATGAATATGCACATTAAAATAAAATAGTAAATTTTGAGATTGCTATTAGGTTTTGATTGAATGCAGTTTTTGACTAAAAACGTTTGACTATATGCAGTTATTTATTAAAGGGAATTGACAAGCTCTGTGTAGTTGACCTTCTTGATCTACAAAAGCTATTTTATTGAACAGACCTTCCACAGTTCAGAGTTACTCTTTACTATCTGGGACCTTATTTTCTTAGAGGTTTTCATTTGTGGAGATCTGTTCAGTATCATGTTTTTTTTTATAAATAAAAGCTACTAAGATTTTTCCTTGCATCACATCTTTTCATTTTCCCAGATTTTGCTTGTTTAGTATCCAAATTACCTGTTTCAGTACAGAATAAATAAGTATAGCTTGTCCAACCTGAAATGGCACAGATCTGATATGGGTGATGGTTGCCTAGCTAGCGTGGGGCTATAATATGCTACTTGTGGAAGACTGTATACATAACAATATAATAAATTTTACGATATAGATATGGTATAAATTTTCTTTAGTCTTGTAGTAATTTTTTTATACTAATTTGTTGATTATTTAATTTTAAGTTTTTACTTCCTTGTACGAAGTAAAGGAAGTATTGTGACCGCAAAAAATAATGGATATTTCTGTTGAAATATCCATTTATCCATTTTTATGTATCTTGCATAACTCAAAAATGATTAACTGCAGGATGTTGAAATTTTGAATTTAGGACTGTTGTAACATCTAGTTGTGCACCTCTTTTGAACCAAGTGTCCAAAAAACCCAAAATCCCCAAAAAATTGGAATTTGGAAGTTTTTCTTTACTTCAGCAATAAGCCCTTATTTGATGAGAGCTTTTCAATGATGTATCATAAGTGGTACTTATTTTCACTGGTTCCAGAGTTATAGCAAAGTGAAATTTTAATTAATGAAATATTTGGATCTTACAAGGGTTCAAATTAGACTGAACATTTAACATTAAATGATTGAACAGTTAACATTAAAAAAATGTTTCAAACATTTTTTTTAATATTTTGATTTATTAATGATTTAATTAACCTCTGTTAATACAATATTATAATTAAAATAAATATTATAATTTTTTAAAAATGAAAAAAAATTTCATTAATTTATTTTTTTGAAGTAATGTAATTTAATAGGTGCACAAGGAAGTCATGTGGTAGTCCTTGTGCACCATCTGATTTTTTTATACTAATGTTTCTTACAATTAATGAACAAATTCAAATCATAAATTTTTAAATTATTTTTAGATTTTGAAGCACTTCTGCTTATCTATTTGCCGTGAAATTTTGCTTACAAGTTTTCTCCTGGCAACACGTTTTAGCAACATTTTCAAGTCGCTAAGATGCCCCTGAGTTGCTAAGTGGAAAAATGCCCCTTGAACTTTTATGCAACCTCATTTACGTGCATATTTTCTTAGTGAAAGAAATTTTAAGTGAGATATATATTAGGGTATACAGTTGCTACTAGAAATGTTGTACAGCAGCAACTGAAGTTTTGGGAAAATTCTAATCTGAATTTTTGGATGAAAATCGCAAATATCTCAAATGGTTGGTCCTAGCACTAGTTGGTCCTAGTCAAAAAAAAATTTTTTTGACTCCCCTTCATCACTCCCATCTGCTCCTAGTAGTACCTGTTAAAACGGCACCTTTTGACGTCATTTGGAAACTTGGCAACCGCTTGTCTGATTTTCACGATTCAAACAATGTATGTATTCAGCAGGTTCAGTGCTTAATGCTTCAGGTACTCTTGATAGACCAGATCTTGGTTATCCAGAAATTAAATCGTTTAGCTCTTGATTGCATTCGCCCACTGTAAAACGTACCGATCTGATTTTTCAGATCTAATATTAAAATCTAATATTGTGTTAAAGATGGTACACAGATTTATAATATGAAAGGCAAAGTCAAGTGGGTGGAATATATTGTTATACGGAGGAAATGAATTAGAAAATGGTGTTAAATAGGAAGAAGAGGAGATCGAAGAGGATGAAAGGGGTGAAACAATACTGAGATCTGAATTAGATCTGAGAGCATTAGAGTTAAATGGCAGAAAGGCTCCTGGAATAGACATGTTAGTCATAATACCAAAGAAAGCAGGAGCAGATAAATTCTGAATAATTAGCTTAACTAGTCTACTAGTCTTGCACCAAAAATCTTAACTAGAATTCTGTTCAGAAGAATTGAGAGAATGGAAGAAGTGTTAGAAGACAAATTTGGTTTCAGGAAAAGTATAAGGACAGGGGAAGCAATTTTAGCGCTCAGATTAATAGTAGAAGGAAAAAGAAAAACAAACCAACATAACATACTTGGCATTAAAAGACCTAGAAAAGGCATTCACTAACATAGACTGGAATAAAATGTTCAGCATTTTAAAAAAAATAGGGTTCAAATAGAGATAACAATAATACATCAAAGAAGCCGTAATTATATAAAAAAAGCCATAATTTTAGAGGATGTTCCCTATCCCAGTTACTTTTTAACCTTTGCATAGAATGAGCAGTTAATGATGTTAGAACAATTTAGATGGAGTAACAGTACAAGGTGAAAAGATAAAGATGCTATGATTTGCTGATATAGCAATTCTAGCTGAGAGTAAGTAAAAGAGATTTACATGGATGAAGTTCTACGCAAGAACTCCCGCATGAAAATAAACAAAATGAAAGTAATGAAATGTAGAAATAAAGAAAATAGACCACTGAATGTAAAAATAGGAAAAGAAAAGATTATGGAGATAGAAGAATTTAAAATGCCCAAATATTGATATAAAACCAATCAAATAAAGTTGCTTGAGCATATTTTCTTAGATTAGTTCAAAACATTAACTTGTGTAATTAATTACAGAAGATAGCTGCATGTAATCAAGGGACAAAGGTACAGTAATGTTCGTACAATAAAAAATATCGCATAACCCAACAATGTGTGTTTGTTTTAAAAACAACAAACACACACATTGTTGTTTGTGTTATATTTACATATTCAAACATGGCCTGCCTACACAATTTTTCCCTTCTACCTGTCCCTCCAATATTAGTGACTATTCCAGGATGTGTATAATTAAATTTTTTCATTAAATTTTCTGATCTACAGGAACAAATTTCCTAACACAACTTTTGCCATTTGCATTTTTCCTTACTTATAGCTTCAGTTTCCAGTCACAGATTATTTGTCCTTTTCAGTTTTCAATCTTTCCTGTGAATTTGCATGGCACACAGATTTTATGGTCGCCCAGTTGTATGATAATGTGTGTCCGTGTTCTTCTGATATGTTGTTTGGTGGCAATGCATTATGTGATGCACTCCTTTGGTGATTCTAATGTCTACAAACTGGTTGACCACTGTAAGGTTCATTCTCAATATTTGTTTTACCAGCTCGGATGCATAAAATTCTTATTCTTCACTTACTCACTGTACTTTCATTAGCAGTTTCATCATATAAATGGCTTTTAGGTGATGAATATCAGTAGCATTCATTTTTTTCTGCTATTAAAAATTTCACCACTGTCATTTTTAGATGCATTGACTTAGCAAATGACTCCATAATACTGGTAACTGATATAAAATGAGGATGTGGGTCAACAACCTTTGGAATGGTAGTAGCAGGAGATTGAAACTACAAAGTGGGCAGCACCTATTGCAAAAAAACTATTGCTTTGTGTGATGTTTGTTCTGTTACTTAAAGTGTATATTACAATTCAGCTATTATTATTACTGTTATATTCAGCTATTAACTGTATTTTTCAAATTTTTTAACATAACAGGTCATCAACATATTCGTATGTACGACCTTGGTTCTAACAATCCAAGGGCTATCATTAATTATGAAGGAGTTTCCAAGAGGATGGAAAATGGATGTACACTGGTGAAGACTGCAGTGCTCGTATATGGGATCTCAGGTAATTAAGAAGCAAGTATTTACATTATTTTACAGAATTTTAAGTTTGCTTTTTTCATCAATTCTTATGAACGTGATAAAAATTCTAAACTTTACTTTTATGAGTTATCTTTTGCGCTGTAATGTCTGAGAAGTCCATGAACTCTAGAAAATATATATTTTATAAAAAATAAAATATATATATAAAATATATATATATATATATATATATATATATATATATTAATATATATAAAATATATATATATATATATATATATATATATATATTAATATATATAAAATATATATATATATATATATATATATATATATATTAATATATATAAAAATATATATATATATATATATATATATATATATATATATATATATATATATATATATATATATATATTAATATATATAAAAATATATATATATATATATATATATATATTAATATATATAAAAATATATATATATTAATATATATATTTATATACATTTGAACATAGAAATTATTTACTTTTGCGCTGTAATATGTCTGAGAAGTCCATGAACTCTAGAAAATATATATTTTATAAAAAATAAAATATATATATAAAATATATATATATATATATATATATTAATATATATAAAAATATATACATATATATATATTAATATATATAAAAATATATATATATTAATATATATATTTATATACATTTGAACATAGAAATTATTTATACAGTGTATCTGTGTATATGCAATCGTGCCAAATGCACAATCTATTTGTCACCAGGTGGTGTCTATGTCTGATATGTGGTGAATTATCTTCTGAGTTATGATTTAAAAGGCTGCCTCCACACTGTTAAGCAATTCATCTGTTACTTAGATACTTGGGTCTTATTTCCCATAATAATTTGTCAGGTGTACCATAACAATGTGGTCCGTACAAGTATCATGACCCATCCTGGCCCATATCATGACACATGTTGGATTCATTTCTTACTTGCACTCAAATTGAGATTTTTCTTAGGCCAGAAAACCATACTTCTTATGAACTGCTACAAATTGCACATGAAAACGTACAAATTGCACATAACAACTCTTGTACAGGATAACACATTTGGAAATTGCACTAATAAAGCAAAACAGTGCAACCTGTTGTGCTCTTCCATGTCAATATCCAAAAATTCATTCACAAAAGTTAAATCAAATTGGTTTCATATTCAAATCTTTTTAACTATCATGCATTGTTACTATGGTATATAACAAATGCCACTCGTTTATGGATAGATTTAATTGGAGATTGTCAACTGAGGCAGTGACAGTGACATGTTTGCACTTGCTTCTCTTTTATCCCTTATATGACCTACATTTAACATTGTTAGAAGCAAATGCACATTTCTTCCGATCAAGCGTACTTTCTTTACAAGGCAAGTCCTTGAAGTGTTCATGAAACGCACTCATTTCATGACCAAATAATTTCCTTTGGTCATTTGTAAGAGTTAGATGCTGATTGTTTTCTGTGCAGTTTCAATGAGGGTTTTTTATGAAAATGAACTTAGGATGGATTGAAGTGCCTTTCATAATTATACAAAGATAGATATCCCACAAAAGGACTTCACTCTACTTTAATAGAAATTTCAATGACATTTCAAGAACAAATCCAATGTACTTGAACCACTTGAAATGTAAAAACACATAAAATCAAGATTCTAGATGAACAAATGCCACTCAAATTTCACACACACTATGAACACATCATAAACATGAAAGATCTTGGAGAGCTCATTTCAAAGGCACCAGAGCCATATCAAACTGTATCGTAACTGTTCAATACCAATCTGAGATAACCTAGAACAAAAGCTACTCATACACAGGTAGGTAAAATGTTACCTACATTTTACTTTAAAATGTACGTAACATTTTAAAGTTACCTTTAATTAAAAAATTACCTTTAAAAATTACTTTTAAAAGTGTGCTGCAGTAAGTTTTTAATCACTGAATTTTGGGTCTAGAGCTACATTTACTATTTTGTTTTATCTTGAAATAGTAAATAATGTAGTAAATAATATAGTAAATAGTCTCTAGTTAACAAATTCTAGCTGATTAATAGGTAATCATGAACAAAAAGGATAATTTTTATTATAATTTAATGTTATGATCTTCAATATGCATTTGCACATTTTAATTAGGAAGATGAGATGGTTGAAATGGTATGTAAAATAATGAAACCCTAATCAAAAGGTTGCAGAGATTTAAAAATGTTATTCTGGTTTCCAACTATTTATTCATAGACAGTGATACTGTAGGTAATAAGGTAATTTTCATTCCATTCTGGGAGTTTTCAGCTAAATGTCTCAAGAAAAAAAAACCTTCTTTTGTTTAGATCAAGAAATCTTCAATGTCAGAGGATATTTCAAGTTAGTGCACCTGTCAACTGTGTATGTCTTCATCCTAATCAAGCAGAATTAATTGTCGGCGACCAAAGTGGTGTCATACATCTTTGGGATCTAAGAACTGATCATAATGAACAATTGGTAAAAATGTAATATTATAATTTCAAAACAATTTGAAATAAATTTCTTTAGGAAAGCTGAACCTGTTTCAGATAACGATATTTTTCAGAGAAGCAATTTTTTATCAAATCGATTCAAAATCGCAATGTATTGCTCTCATTCTGAATAAATACAAAAACCTCTAAAGGGATTGTAGACAGCGGTTGCCTGATATCTGAAAAGTTCAACTATTTTATTTCTTATAACACCCCTGGTGTCACCTGATGTTTTTAATAATATACCCAAGTTTTAAGTATTTGCCTTGAGCTTGTTGTATCAGAGGGTATGTCTGTGCCATTGTAAGCCAAATTAGTGTATACTAAGATGCTGCATGCTATGTGACAAATCATAACTTATTAGTATAATTTAATTTAACTGTATAATTTGATATATTGTTTGTAGGTTCTGTGTATCTTAGATGCTACACAGAAAGTTACATATTTGCAACTGAGTAATTATATTCTAAAATATATACAATACATTTTGGTAAATACATCTCTATCCATTAGGTAAGACTTATCACATAACTCTGTGTATACTGATGTAAAACTACACTGCAAATTTCATGTGCTACCACCTAGTAGTGATTTTAAAGCTCTCTTAATAATGTTGTATATAATCTGATGGGAGGCAACTTTTATGCACCTGCAAAGAATTATCCTTCCCTGTTCATTGATTGCATAGTAAAATATAAATTTTAGAAGTAGCAAACAAAGGCTTCATGAAATACAAGTAAAGGGCTGTGAAATCAAAAAGAAGCCAAAGCTAACAAAGAAAAACCCAGAACCCAGGGAATGAACCAAAAAGCTAACAAAGATAGATAAAACATTTATTTACCTTGTACATAAAAACATTATTTAATACATGTGTGCATAAAAACAAAGTACTAGTGATGAAATATCAGGAAAATCGAAAATATCAAGAACCATCTCTTGCAGCTCCAACTTTGATTTTCCACCATTGTAGGTTTTATATCATTTATTTTTAATTACTTTTGTTGATTTAGTATTTTTTTTTTTATTAAATTCTGCTTTAAATTGTTTGCAATAGAACCTGAAGCTGAAGCATCAATTCAAGCAGTTACAATAGATCCTGAAGGTGCTTATATGGCAGCAGTTAATAATAAAGGACATTGTTATATATGGAGTTTAACTGGTGGTGTTACTGAAGAACCAACAAAATTAAATCCTAAACATAAGATTGAAGCTCATAGAAGATATGCTCTTAACTGTAAATTTAGTCCTGACTCCATGTAAGTAATTCATTAAAGTATCTAATTAAAAAAAATAACTAATATGAAAAATTTAAGGATTTATCCTCTAGGAGGTAGCAGAAAATTGCTACTGCTGTAGTAGTTGATCATGACATTAGCCTGTTGTGACAGTTATATTAAATAAATGCCAATTATATTAGTACTAATCCTATAAATTGGGCATATTGATTGTTAGAATTAACCAAAACTAAATTTTAAGGTTCTGAAGACCACCCCTATCATATAATGTAATGTCAGACTTATGAAATGTGCAGTAATCAAAATTCACATTTAGCTTTAGTATAATGCTTCACATTATATTTGAGTTCAATTTAGCATACTCATTTCAATAAATTTAATTGTTTTTTTTAAATTTATTCTAGATTTTTGTAGGACATCTATTTCATATATTACTCATACATGTTTCATATATATAATAGCTGGCCCGTCACAGCTTTCCCCATGCTGTATGGTTACTTACATTCCCATTGCAGTGAGGAGAAATTGTGACAGGTCATTTTCCCATCCATTCAGCAGCCTCTGCTTCCTATACCCCTCCTATGTTCATTAAATTCATAATAATAAAGCTTGTTCAGTTTATAAAAAAACTATCGGCAGACTGTTTTGAAACAGTTGGCCTCTAACTTAAAAATATTAGTTATAAATGATTACCCATACTTCATATGAGTAAAAATAAAATGTATTTTTGTTTTTTAGTCAAGTAACTGGAGGCAGTTGCATTGTACATACTGTAACAGTGACTGTTAGTTGAACCACTGTCATACATGGTTACTTTACCAATTTCAAGGTTAAATTTTTAAAAATGTAGAAATTTTCATCAATTTGGTATGGGCATTGATGATGAATAAGTCGGTTAGGATATGTCCTTTATGTATAGAATTTTTTAAAAAATACATGTTGATTTTTAAATATACCTTGTGCACTATACCTTGTTGAATACAAAAATTTCATTCTGAAACTGAATGTGAAGCGAGATAAAATGCTATAATGAACACTGGATTTAGTTTTAGATTTTGGTAAAAAATTTGTTTTATTGTTAATCATGGCTCATTGGTATTGATATAAAGTGCTGGGACATACAAATTGTTGGTAAGTAGAAATTATTATATAATTAAGTTTGTACCAATGATTTATTTTATGTATTGGATTAATTCATAGTCTAACTATTTAGGTACTTGGTAACATCTGCTGATCAGTCTGCAAGAACATGGAAAACAGCTGACTTCTCATTGGTACAAGAATTAAAACATGAAAATCAACGTTGGGTGTGGGATGCCGCTTTCAGTGCTGATTCACAATATATTATTACTGGTAATTATAGAACCAAATGTATGTATATAAAATAGAGCACCTGAAAAGTAGTTTCATCATGTAATAAGTCAATAGGAATCAAAAATGTTTAATCAATTATAAATTACATTTCACAATTAGTTTGTCCTTTATAACGAACTAAATAGAAAAAAAAGATTAGGTTACTAATAGAGATATAATTCATTTCCTCCTACAAATGATTTTCTGTATTATATAAAACATGAAATGGTAAAAATGGTAAAAGCATTAATACATTTGTTTTGTCTATTTATAATTTTTTTACTTTCCCATCTAGATAAGGGAAAACATTGTAATTGATCCAATTTGGGCATATGCGGTTTTCACTGGATCTGCGTGTGCGTGTGCTTGTGTATGTGCGTGTGTGCTTGTGTATGTGCGTGTGTGCTTGTGTGCTTGTGTATGTGCTTGTGTGTGTGCGTGTGTGCTTGTGTATGTGCTTGTGTGTGTGCATGTGTGCTTGTGTATGTGCGTGTGTGTGTGCGTGTATGTGCGTGTGTGCTTGTGTATGTGCTTGTGTGCTTGCGTGTGTGCTTGTGTGCTTGTGTGCTTGCGTGTGTGCTTGTGTGCGTGCATGTGTGCTTGTGTGCGTGCGTGTGTGCTTGTGTATGTGCGTGTGTGCTTGTGTATGTGTGCTTGTGTATGTGCGTGCGCGTGTGTGTGTGAAAATTTTGAAATAAAAAAAAAATGAATTTGTAGTATATGAAAAATGCCAATGCTGACTAGGATTCAAACCCAGGATCTCAAGATGAAAGGCAGAGATGCTTGCCAGTCCGCCAAGGAGATCAGTAATTAAAGTTACTCTACAGTTATTGCCTACAGTTTATAAAAAATTGATATTTAATCACATATTGATTAAATAGGTCAATGAAGAGTCGAAGGATAGTATTAGAGAAACAGAAATAAAGGCAGTTATGGTTTATAAATTGCCTAATAGTTTGGGGAAAATAAGGAAAAAGTTTAGAGATAGTTGGATGAATGGGAAGAAATTACCGCTGTACAGTATGAAATACATCATTAAATTTTTTCAGTATAACTGATGAAATATAATCAAATCAGTTTATCAGTGAAGTGATAAACTTTTCTCAGAAGATAAATGAGGATGATGTATGAATTTAAATGAAGTGTAGTCTTCTACAGTCTCAAGTTGACCATAAGTTTGATCTGAAATACAGTTAATGTAATTAATAAAGGAAATTTGCTCATGTTGCACTCATGTTGTACATGAGTGCAAACTTTTGAACGAAGCCTTATCATATTATTCGTGGACAATGATTGCAGTAATCAGTTAATATAAATACAAATTGATAAGCGATTTAGATTAAAATAATGAAGCATAGTTTCTCTCGTTATGAAAAGTACTGGTTCATGAAAGATATTAAAGGGTAGAGATATTAAGGTATTAATGTTTTGTGGAACTATATATTTTTGAGACAATAGACTATTTAATTTATAATTTAGAGGTGATTTTCATTAAAAGTTATTGATTTGCTGTGGTATGTTTATTAAGCCTGTGCAAATAACTGAGGACAGGTCGCTTTTAAATGAATCACTGTAGTATTTTATGAATTGGTTAGAAAAATGATTCATATTTTTACACATTTTAGTGTTATAAATCGTAATTAATGAAAAATAGATAAAAATTTTAAGTTCTACTAAAAAACTATGTTTTATTTGTTCAGTTGGATGAATAATTTATTTAGATCATTTATATTAATAATACATTTAGATCTTATATTCTGTATCTACTCTATCAATACAATTTTTTTCTGAAATTTGTAGTAATCATTAAATTTCAATTAAACTTTTTTTTTTAGCTTCATCTGATGGTGCAGCTCGTTTATGGAATATAGAAACAGGAACTGTTGAACGTGAATATAGTGGACATCAGAAAGCTGTTACTGCATTAGCATTTTGCGATCAGATGACACAGTTGAAAGTCAATCTAATTCATAAATTTTGTATTAAAAAGAATTTAAACTATTTTTAATTAATAATTATTTTTCTTTTTAATCTGCTAACAAGCAGATTAAAAAATGTCCAAATGTATAAAACCATTTTTATAAATTTTAAATTTATTATTTAATAAATTTAAATAAGTGATCAGTTTGATAAGTGATTAGTGTAGAAGTAATCAGATAAAACATTCAGGACAGATGAATACACTTGAATTTCTGAACTCATGTTCATTTATATAATATTTTAAAGTTCATTTATTATTTTTATTATACATTAACTTTAAAATATTGTATAAATGAGTTCAGCAATTCAAGAGTATTCATCTGTCCTGAATGTTTTATCTGATTAGTGTAGAAGTAATCAGATTTACTTCTACACTTATCAAATCTTATGAAAAGATTTACTTCATCACTTATGAAATTTGTATAATTTTTTAAGCAGAGACTTGAAGATGTAAAATCAATAAAGCAAAATATAAATTAATAATCACAAAAAATGTTACTTAGAATCTAAACCTAGATTGACATTTCAATTATTAAACTCACTGTTAGTAGACACATAGAAAAAGATATATTTAAAAAAGAAAAAGAATAAAGAAAAGGCAGAATAAATAACAGAAATCACCAGTTCTATTGTGACTTATTACTAAGAAACTACAGTTTCTTTGAAAGAAACTGTAGTTTCTTAGTAATAAGTTACTACTGGTGAAAACTAAGAGTAAGCAAGCAAATCCTTGGGTTTGCTTACTAGCAAATAAGGAACTTAAATAGGTTTGCAATTGATCTTAATAAAATAAGATGTAACAAGGATTATAAAAATAAATACAAAAATCATCAATAATAAAAACATTAAAATATTTACTAGCTTGTTTTTATTTAACATTAGCTCTTTAACATTTATTATTTAACAATTTAAAGAGATTATCATAATTTTTATTGATAAATGTTTCTATTCTCAAATTATCTATATATTGGATTATCCAATAGCTAATTTGAGAATAGAATCAATAAAAGTTCCCTCCATTAACATCTGCAGATCTTGAGCAGATAAAAGCTCATTCCAATCTTGTTTAGGGTCAGAAACGTCCATCATCCATTCCTCTCCTGAGGTGGAATACCCTAGGGTATGGATAGATGGAAAATCCAAAAATCCAAAATTTCAAAAGCCAAAATGACAATTTGGAGGTATGCACTTTTCAAAGTGGAGGGTTATGTCACATGTAGTGCTCAGTGTTGCACAGAGCACTAGCATGGTGGGCCATGTTCAAAAATGGGAGAGCTTGTGCAATTAAACTGTGCATACTGTCTCCCTATATGTATGCTGGGGCTACAGGAGAAGCATGGCTGAAAGAATTAAGCATTCTAACCCATAACACTATGGAGGCTTATGCTGCAGAATGAAAGTGGACCTGGCCTACAGTGTCAAGGCTGGTGTCAGCAAACACCACTTTTTATGATATAAACATGTAAAATTTTGTCAATTGTACGTTACAACATCATATCTGCAAATGTATATTGTTATGAAGAAAAATGCTGAAGAAATTGCAAGATGCTTGCATTATAACTACATCTACTGGCTTGGTACAGATGCCATCATATATTGTTAATCATTAGTTTCCAGTGCATGTTTAAAATACCTATTGACTGTATAAACAGTACTGCTGATAGTGATTTCTTACCCTTTAGATATTTATGGCAGTGAAAATTCAGTCCCATGGTACAAGAGTGTGTATGCTTAGTGTATTGCTGTCAGCTGCTGCTGGGTAAAATGACTGGGGAAACAGGTGTTTTGAATGTTCCTTTGCTGTAGCCTTTTCCTTCCAACATGCTGCGATCATTCTGATTTCTGCCTTTCTGTATAGTGTTGTTCAGTATTTTTGCAATGAAAAAATACAAGCTTGAACAAAAGTTGATTTGTTATACTGCTGGTAATAACAGTAATTTTCGTGAAGAGAAAGGGGAATTCAAATGTATTCAGTTTAAGTGACGTAGGTAGACCTATTTTATGAATTAGCATGTGATTCTCTACGCCTGTATGAGTAACAAAACTTCTGTGAATTTGTGGAAAAGTATATCTCATAGCAGCACAAGGTTCCTTGGTTTGTTACCTGCAATAGAAAGAATTCTTTCAGTTTTTGATGTCCTAAAATCATTTCTATTTTGTGACAAATGCCCAAAATTATTTAATTTTTCTGAATCTAGAAAATTAAATTTGACGTTTTTATATGGTACTCTACAGTTATTTAATAATGTAGTTCTGAAATTGGAAGCTAATTCTTGTCACAGCAACGGAAGCATTTCAGACATATTCTGAATTAATTTGTCAACTTCAGAAAAAGAAAAACCCATAAATTTATACAATCTTCTGCCAAAGAAAATGATGTTCAGGAACAAAAAATTCTTAAGCGTAGACAATTTTTATTCTAGTATCCAGTACTTGTGTAGAACTAGTTTTAATAAAGTTAGCAGGTTTCAGTGGATAGATACAAACTGAAATTGCCTGGTCTGATTTATAAGAGACTGCACAAGTTGTTAATGAGATTATAGAAGATTCCATAAATATTGATGACCTATTTGATGATACCTATTTGATAGGTCATTTGATGACCTATTTGGTTCAACCATGATTACATTGTTGAACCAAGTAATTCAAAACCAAAGGATAGGTTGTGGTTCAAGTTCTGAAAAAATACCAGATAATTTTGAAAAGTGGAAAGTACCAATTTTATTTTGCTAACCAGATTTTTTCTCTAGATTACTTTGTATGTTTCTTACAAAAAAATACAAAAGTATTACCAGGAGCTTTGCAGCTATGGTCACCTGGTGTTAAGTTAAATTTTATCTTTAAAAACATTTTAAAATACTTTAGGTTTATGATGAGAAACCTTGCAAGTTATATACATTTTATAACGCAACATCTTTCATTCATACAGTTTTACGTATACATATATTTATATTCATACTATTATGTAATCGAAAAGGACAGTTATACAGTCACTAGCATTTTGTTGCTGGAGTAATGAATATTAAGTTGAGGAATTAATGTATTAATAGAATATTTTTATGTTTTGATTACTTATTTGTTTAAGTCTTTCTGCAATAAAAAATATAAACAGGGTACTGATAATTAAGGAAATTATATTTTGCAGGAAGTTGAACATATGGTAAGTAATTTAACGATTGTTGGTATCACTTTTTTCATGTAACCTTTGCAGCAGTCAAAATGGCGTTCCTGGGAAGAATGTTTCGTCGTGGATTTCAGTCTTCTAGAGTCTAAAAATTCGAAGAAAAACCATTTCATAAACATGCTGGTAATATTTACTTATAAGTATTTAATAAAAATATGAAGTATTCATATTGCATTTGTTGTTGTACTGCCACTATCACGTATAAGAAATGTGGTATTAGCTATCTTTTTTCTCAAGTACTGTAAAAAAAAAAAAGTTGTATATTGTGAACAACTTTTTTCAACAGAAAAAAATTAGGGATTTTTTTTATTCATTTCTGCATTTTTAAATAAATGGGACTATTCATGAGTTTGATGGAAAAATTTTTCCTTTTAGTACATACTACAAAGTCATTTTAGAAGTAGCTTATTTTCTGATTTTTAATGTTCTTTTACTACCATTGTTCTAATAAGAAATTTTTGGGCAAAATTGTGCTGTTCGTAAGGTGATTATCTGTCGTACCCTTGACTAATAGTGCAAAACTTGGTGTATTTTCTCAATATTTTAGTGACTATATTTTCGTGCGTAATTTCAAAAAAAGTGTGAAATTGTGTTAGTTTGCCACAAGTTGGTAGTTTATGCCTAATTTTTCTCTTTACAAAAGTCTTAGTAACTGTTTTCTACAAAATTGATTTGTTCCTGAACATTTAACTCAAAACTGATAACTAGTTGACTAATTAGCCAGTCAAAGTCTGTAGTGCAGACTTTGCACAGGTCACCTGTGGTCAAAACTCTGATATTTATATCTTGTTTTCTTGATCCCTAGCATATGTTATATTAAAAAATAAGCAAAATCAAGTTTATAAAGTAATTGCTTAGCATTACTAATTATTGAATTCTCTTAATTTGTATTAATTGATAAACAAAAAAATGTAACCATTAGTAAGCTTAAGTAATAATGTGCAGTTACTTAGCCTTATGTAATGGCATCCATTGTAATTAATAGGAAATGTTTTGTTAATGCACTGATGGTTTCATCTATTGGGATTTATCCTTGCTTTACAATGTAATAATAAAGATGCCACTCTTTGAGATGTTCCTACTATTGTAGTGTGCAATCTCTCAAGAGCTTAAAAAACTTCTATTAAAAAAATATTTGTGTATAATTGTAAAGTACAAAGTATAAAACTGCATTTTGATATAGTATATTAGAATTAGTTTAATTTCCCTGTGTATAAATTTTTTTTTTTGGATCATCAGTTATATGATTAATTGTAATGTTATTCTTTGTTCCTTTTTGCTCTTTGGTTAACTTTTAAAATTTTTACTACCTACCGCCTGATCCTTCAATATGTAAGTGGCTCTTGACTCCCTCCTTAAGTGATTTTTTCTCCAGTTAGTTCACAATTAATATTCACTTTATTTCATCGCCAGAATTTAATTTATGCCTGTAATGAGTGCTAGTATCATCTTTCTTCTCAGTTTGAGCAGAATCCATTTACTACTTATTCTCTTGTAATTCAGCATTACACAGTAGTCTTAACCTTACATTCACTTGTAACCTTTAATTTTTCTTAGATTAATGCACATGATCTTTGCTGTAAAATTAATTCTAAATTTTTCAATAGATTTTTCTATCAGTTAATTTGAAAAACAAGAAAAGTTAATGTAAACAATTGACGGATACAGGGGAAAAAACAATCTGTTACAAAAAAAAAAAAACAAAATTGAGATATTTTATCACTGAATAGCCTTTTTAATGCTCTACAACACAACAGAATGAAATCAGTAAAAGAATGATCGTAGTCCAAGAAGAATGCATTTGAAATATTGATGTACAGGGAAAGACTGATCAATTTTCCACCCTTTGTATAAAAAAATGATCATCAAGGAAAACATTTAGCAGTCAAATCTGAAGAACTATTCGGGTATATTTTATTATATACATTTTGTATTTACACATTTAGTTAAAGTACTAACAATCCATTTTTACTAATCAGAGCCCTAATTATTACTTGTCATTATAACTGAATACTTGTGTTGCATACTATTGGACCATGATCATTTTTTCAAAAATTATGAAAGCGACTTCAATATCTTTGTCATGGTTTTTGCAAAAATATGTTGAAAAACCATATTATTATTAAACTTGCTTTTCAAAAATGTGTATTCTATTTTATCTACAATTTGACAATGAAAACTAAATTATAATTTTTTCAAATTTGTATTTAAAGTTTTTTTTCTATTTCCCATAAAAAATGTTTTTGTGCTTTTGACTGTTCTTTCCTTGTGCCCTTCAATTTTAAAAACTACACAAATACATGTTGAACATAGGCATTATTAAGACCTGGGAGAAATGTATTTAATAACACCCAAAATATTTTTGAGCCTTTTTCAAACTTATAAAAAACTTAAAATTTCAAATCTCTATACACTCAATTTGCCTCTCATTGTAATTTTTAAAAATTTCTGAACAGTGCATGCAGGATTGTTTTCCAGCTCTGGTCACATTTGGTGCTCTGAAAGATAAATTATCTATTTATACTGTTCAAAATCTGCAGTAAAATTGATATATGTATGTTGAATGTTGAGGTTGTGTATAGTAATGGTGCATATGATTGATGGCTAAAAAGGTTTTTTTATATTGTATTCTCTATCTGATGTGAAAGGTGCATTTTTACAGTGAAATACAAGAGAAATTATGTATTCTTTTACCAGATGGGAGTTGAAATCAGTAGTAGTTAAATCTGAAAATTAAATAAATCTATGAACTTGACTATAATATTAATGTTAAATTTAATTCTACAATGAAAAAAGTTTTATTAAATGAAAATTTCAAAATGACTGAGCTTGGTATGAATTCTAATTTCTTAGGTGTAAATGTCAAACAAGATTTATATAGAGAAAGGAAACAGTTATTGGTCTAAGGTAATACTTGAAAAATGTACTTCAAAAGTAAAATATGCTAGATTGTAAACCATTGATATGTACAATTTGATATAAATTTTAAATATGATTTAAAGAAACAGGGAAGATCTGAAAGCCCAGTAAGAAGTACAAATAATTGGTAGTCTATGTTTGCAGGAATGGGTTCAAGGCCAGACATATATTGTACTATTATGATTTTGAGTTGTTTCAAAATGCTGCCAGAAAATTATTGTATAAAACACTGAATTGTGTTCTTTGTTATAGAAGTTCTTTGAAATTAGGTTTAGTTTACAAACAGATAGAGACTGATGCGGTGCTATGATATGTGGATGCTTATTGGGGCGGTGATTGTGATAGAAAATTGACAACTTGTTACTGCATTAAAATTTTTGGAACTCTAGTATCATGTTCAAAAAGTACTAGTATCAAGTAAAAAGCCAAATATGTGGTGTCAAGAACAGCAATTAGTGAAGCTTTTGGTTAAGAAATATTTTATTTAATTTTTGTGTTTTAAAAATACAGGAAAATCCTGTCTTGATTTATGAGTATAATCAGTCTGTGATTAATGTTAGGTAATGCTGAAAATTATATACAAATGAAACACGCAGTTACGATATATCATTTCATCAGAGAAAAGATTGCTGATTGTACTGTTGCAGTAAAGTATTAAAGCAAGTGACAAGTTTGAGATTTATTTGCTAAGCATTAGGCAAAGAAATGTTTGAATGTCTTTTTATTATATCATTCAATTGATTACTTTTATATATACAGATGTGAATAATTTCATTGAGGGGGTGTATTGAAAGTTGGCCATAAAATTTTGATAATGTGTTCTAAATTCAAGGTTGGCAAGATTGATATATTGTATTGAGTTGCTAGTGTATAGTTAGTATCAGTGAAACCCACCAGGTTGGTATAGTGGTGAACATGTCTTCTCAAATTAGCGATTTGGAAGTCGAGAGTTCCACTGTTCCAAGTCCTAGTAGAGGTTTGGATTTGAGTACTACTTTTATTTGGATTTGAATACTAGATTGTGGATACTAGTGAGTGTTCTTTGGTGATTGGGTTTCAATTAACCATAAATCTCAGGAATGGTCGAACTGAGACTGTACAAGGCTACACTTAAGTTACACTCATACATATCATCCTCTGAAGTAATACCTGAACAGTAATTCCTGGAGGCTAAACAGGAAAAAAGAGTTAGTATCAGTATGTGCAGTTGATGACTAAAAAGGGTTTTTATATCATTAACTGCATTAAATAAATATATGTGCACTTTTAATTTTATTTTCAGTATATCCAATTCTTGTGTTCCTTTTACATTTTTCCATTATTAAACATGACTGCTTTAATGTATGACTTGCTAACTTAGTTCTTTTTAAAAATTCTACCTCAAACTTTTTACTTCTATCTGCATAAAGATCTCATCATTTGGAATTTGATTAACTGATCTGATTTTCAGCATCTTATTGTAGTCTATTCTTTATCACAAACTATTAACTAACCTCCAGACAATTAGATTCTTTAAAAACATGTTTAATTCACTTAAAGTGGTCTTATGTATTAGGCCGATGATTCCATGATTTTGTCAGTTAATTATGTGGACTTAATTATTAAAAAATTTAATAATTCTTACTATTGTTTCTTTAAATTATTCTCAGTGTAGTTAATAAATGTTCTATACATTTTCTCAGAGGAAGGCGTTAAATTATGGAGGAACTTGACATTTTTTGTTTCATTCCCTGGTATTGCCTTAGCAATGGCAAATACATATATCAGTCATACTGCTCATCATGAAGAGCGACCAGAGTTTATTCTATATGAATACATGAGAATACGAACAAAGGTATTTTAAATAATTTATAGTTTATTTATGTATATCTGTCATTAGAAAGATAATTTAGTAATGTATGTATAACGCAAAAATGGTAAAAAAAAGGAGAAACTTGCTTTATTATTAACTCATCATAAAATTACCATCTTCATGATGGTAATTCATCACAGAAAGATGGATTCTACTGTGATGTTATTTGATTTTGTTTGTAATCATTTTAATATATACACATATAAAAGTAGAAAGATTGGTAAACCTTGTAATGTTATTTTTTATGCTGTTTTGACTGAAATTCAAAATGCATCCAAATTTTTACTTTTGATTGTAACATTTTTGCTTTCACTGGATGGTAAATAAACACTTTAGTTCAGAGTGTCTGAAGAAGTCAAGTTTTTCTTGATTCATTGTGTAATCCTGCTGAACAGTTCTATAATTATTGTGTCTGATGCACAGTTTTAAAATAGAAAATATCTAGCACTTTTGGTGCTAGATATTTTCTGGTCACAATTTGTTATATGTGAGTTACCTTTTTTTAATATTTACCTTTTAAAAAATATTTACACAAATTAGACTAATAATATAGAATACTTTGAAGAGGCATTCTCTTCAAAGAATTCTGTACTATTAATTCACTACTCAGCATTTTTAAAATTATTTTATACGTTTACTGAATAATGTATAAATACTGCAGACATTGATTTTAACATAGATTAAAAGCAAAAATCTTTGCTGTGGATTCATCTTTAGAAATGAAACTAAATCTCAAAATGTGTGAAATCTGGTGAAAAAGTGCTTCAGAATTTTTTATTTATTATAAAACATGACAAAACTAGCTAAAGCACAAAAATTAACCTGGTACACCTACAGTTAAAAATGTGTATCCATAAATGCAAAATAAGACACTATAACACAATTATAAAACTGGAAGCCACATATGCAGTGGAAACACTTTTCCACATGAACAAACAAATGGACAGACTAGAAAATTGAAATAATTGGAAGAACCTGGATCAATGAAAAGTACGAAGGTGTAATTTAATTTTGTTGCAACTCTTTGCATTTAATAACTGTTCTGTAATCCATTTGTAGCGTATTGCAGTCTTTTTTTTGTATGATTCTCTTATTAATCCTTCAATTATAAATTTTTGTTCTCTTAAATTTTGATTTTTAATTTTATCTATTTTGTGAAAAATTTTGATTGATCCTTTCAATGTGAAAACAAACTTCTTTAAATTTATTTGTTATATGTAATTTACATGTAGTTTTGTAACAAAATGTCAATCCCATAATCTCAGTAGACTCCTGTTATTTATTTACTCCTATTTTCATGCTGTTTGAGCAAAGCCATGTATTATATTATTAATGATAAATTACAAACAAGTGTGATAGCATTTTCATAACTTGCTGTTTTGCCTTAACATCTCTAAAAATTTTAGATATTCTTTTAACAGTACAAAAAGATCTAAATACTTCATTTGCCAATTAAAAGTTTACTTTTCATTTTTATTCATGACTGAAGAAATATTGTCATTCTTGTTATATACTAAAAAAAACTTGTAAACAACTAAAATATATTCTGTTTACATAATGAATAAGTGCACACACTGAAGTCATGTGTGAAAATGGAAAAATAAAAATCTTCATACAAGAACAAGGTTGTGTAATATTTAATTAATAATTTATGTTGTATATGATAATGTTTACATCTTACTTTGAACTATTTAAACAGTTGTCACTTTAAAAGATTTAGGTGGTTTTATCTTTTTTTTTTTTGCAGAAGTTTCCTTGGGGAGATGGCAACCACAGCTTTTTCCATAACAAAGAGCTTAACGCCTTACCTGAAGGTTATGAAGAGTAATTATCTTCTTTAGTGTTATATCTGTTCAGTAATTAATATTATTTAGGACAAAAATAATTTTGTCAAAAAAATCTGTTATTGACAACAATTTTATTTGGTCCATTGTTATTAATAAATCTATTATTTGTATTTTGAATTGTAAAAAGTAGTTCATTAAACTAATAACCTTAATTATGAGTTGATTTAATTTTTCCTGAATCTTTCTTTTCATTCATCTGGAATGTTAATAAAGTTATTTTTACTTTATTTTTTCTTCGTTGTTACGGCATACAATTTAAATGTTATTACGCATCTTATTACTTAAACAAATTTATTTGAAATTCACCTTTATAAATCATTTAATAGAATGAAAAGAAACTTAAGTACAAAAATGTTATAAATTTTTTCAAATTCTGTATTGATGAAAAAGTTAATATCATAAACAAAAAAAACCTGATTTTATGGTTCTTCATAATTTCTGTTTTTAGAGATTGTTCTCAAAATATGCTCAAAGGTAATTGGTGCCTGTTTTACAGCAGACATATTTCCCTTCAAGTTAGTCAGAATTGAAACCCAGAATTATTAATCAAAAATCTATTTTTAAGATGTTGATTGCAGGTTACATTCAGTGTTAACATAAGTGTTATGTATGATGCCCAACATTAATTAACCATAGGATTTTACAGCAAATAGAGGCTAACATTGTAATTACCTCATGTGTCAAGACAGTATACAAAAACTGTTGTGTTTAGCAACAGAATAAGTTGTTATTTATTAGTAATGTTACCTTCCTTTCTGTTGAGTCTTCTAATTGCTTTTTTGTATTTAGTTTTTATATTTATATTAATAAAATTGATTATGTAATATATATAGTTTTCAAACTTAAACTTATACAATAAATATTATATATATATATATATATATATATATTCAGGAATATATATATATATTTTTTTTTTGTCTTCAGTCATTTGACTGGTTTGATGCAGCTCTCCAAGATTCCCTATCTAGTGCTAGTCGCTTCATTTCAGTATACCCTCTACATCCTACATCCCTAACAATTTGTTTTACATATTCCAAACGTGGCCTGCCTACACAATGTTTCCCTTCTACCTGTCCTTCCAATATTAAAGCGACTATTCCAGGATGCCTTAGTATGTGGCCTATAAGTCTGTCTCTTCTTTTAACTATATTTTTCCAAATGCTTCTTTCTTCATCTATTTGCCGCAATACCTCTTCATTTGTCACTTTATTCACCCATCTGGTTTTTAACATTCTCCTATAGCACCACATTTCAAAAGCTTCTAACCATTTCTTCTCAGATACTCCGATTGTCCAAGTTTCACTTCCATATAAAGCGACACTCCAAACATACACTTTCAAAAATCTTTTCCTGACATTTAAATTAATTTTTGATGTAAACAAATTATATTTCTTACTGAAGGCTCGTTTAGCTTGTGCTATTCAGCATTTTATATCGCTCCTGCTTCGTCCATCTTTAGTAATTCTACTTCCCAAATAACAAAATTCTTCTACCTCCATAATCTTTTCTCCTCCTATTTTCACATTCAGTGGTCCATCTTTGTTATTTCTACTACATTTCATGACTTTTGTTTTGTTCTTGTTTATTTTCATGCGATAGTTCTTGCGTAGGACTTCATCTATGCCGTTCATTGTTTCTTCTAAATCCTTTTTACTCTCGGCTAGAATTACTGTATCATCAGCAAATCTTAGCATCTTTATCTTTTCACCTTGTACTGTTACTCCGAATCTAAATTGTTCTTTAACATCATTAACTGCTAGTTCCATGTAAAGATTAAAAAGTAACGGAGATAATAGGGAACATCCTTGTCGGACTCCCTTTCTTATTACGGCTTCTTTCTTATGTTCTTCAATTGTTACTGTTGGTGTTTGGTTCCTGTACATGTTAGCAATTGTTCTTCTATCTCTGTACTTGAACCCTAATTTTTTTAAAATACTGAACATTTTATTCCAGTCTACGTTATCGAATGCCTTTTCTAGGTCTATAAACGCCAAGTATGTCGGTTTGTTTTTCTTTAATCTTCCTTCTACTATTAATCTGAGGCCTAAAATTGCTTCCCTTGTCCCTATACTTTTCCTGAAACCAAATTGGTCTTCTCCACTCTCCACTTCCTCCACTCTCCTCTCAATTCTTTTGTATAGAATTCTAGTTAAGATTTTTGATGCTTGACTAGTTAAACTAATTGTTCTGTATTCTTCACATTTATCTGCCCCTGCTTTCTTTGGTATCATGACTATAACACTTTTTTTGAAGTCTGACGGAAATTCCCCTTTTTCATAAATATTACACACCAGTAATCTATCACACCAGTATAATCTATCAATCGCTTCCTCACCTGCACTGCGCAGTAATTCTACAGGTATTCCGTCTATTCCAGGAGCCTTTCTGCCATTTAAATCTTTTAATGCTCTCTTAAATTCGGATCTCAGTATTGTTTCTCCCATTTCATCCTCCTCAACTTCCTTTATAACACTATTTTCTAATTCATTTCCTCCGTATAACTCTTCAATATATTCCACCCATCTATCGACTTTACCTTTTGTATTATATATTGGTGTACCATCTTTAACACATTATTAGATTGAAATTTATGTACCCCAAAATTTTCCTTAACTTTCCTGTATGCTTCGTCTATTTTACCAATGTTCATTTCTCTTTCCATTTCTGAACACTTTTCTTTAATCCACTCTTCTTTCGCCAGTTTGCACTTCCTGTTTATAGCATTTCTTAATTGCCGATAGTTCCTTTTACTTTCTTCATCACTAGCGTTCTTATATTTTTATTTTTTTCTACGTTCATCCATCAGCTGCCATATATTGTCTGAAACCCAAGGTTTTCTACCAGTTCTCTTTATTCCGCCTAAGTTTGCTTCTGCTGATTTAAGAATTTCCTTTTTAACGTTCTCCCATTCTTCTTCTACATTTACTACCTTATATTTTTTACTCAGACCTTTTGCGATGTCCTCCTCAAAAATCTTCTTTACCTCCTCTTCCTCAAGCTTCTCTAAATTCCACCGATTCATCTGACACCTTTTCTTCAGGTTTTTAAACCCCAATCTACATTTCATTATCACCAAATTATGATCGCTATCAATGTCTGCTCCAGGGTAAGTTTTGCAGTCAACGAGTTGATTTCTAAATCTTTGCTTAACCATGATATAATCTATCTGATACCTTGCAGTATCGCCTGGCTTTTCCAAGTGTATATTCTTCTATTATGATTTTTAAATTGGGTGTTGGCAATTACTAAATTATACTTCGTGCAAAACTCTATAAGTCGGTCCCCTCTTTCATTCTTTTTGCCCAGCCCGTATTCACCCACTATATTTCCTTCCTTGCCTTTTCCAATGCTTGCATTCCAATCTCCAACTATTATTAAATTTTCATCTCCTTTTACGTGTTTAATTGCTTCATCAATCTCTTCGTATACACACTCTACCTCATCATCATCATGGGTGCTTGTAGGCATATAGACGTTAACAATTGTTGTCGGTTTAGGTTTTGATTTTATCCTTATTACAATGATTCTATCGCTATGCGTCTTGAAATAATCCACTCTCCTCCCTATCTTCTTGTTCATCACGAAACCTACTCCTGCCTGCCCATTATTTGACGCTGAGTTAATTACTCTAAAATTACCTGTCCAAAAGTCGCCTTCCTCTTCCCACCGAACCTCACTAATTCCTACTATATATATATTTCTTAACCGAGATGACTAACTGTTGTGGTCGAATTGTGTCTCTGCTTTTTGTCTGGTGGTTGTGGGTTCGAATCCCGTTCAAGCATGGCATCTTTTCTCTACGCTAAAGATCATTCATTATATCCATAATTAGCCTCAAGAAAGTCTGAAGTGCAATAAAATTAAAAAAATAAATTAACTGAGCTGCTGTTTATTCCATGTACAAATTTTATTGTAGCCTATTACTGAAGATTATTCATTGTATGCAATTACTATTGTGTAGTAATTAGTATTGCATATTTACGCATGACAGTAAAGCAGAACAATAGATTTTCTTTAATTTCTGTTCTACTATACGCATAAAGATCAATCTGTATTTTGTGACTGTATCTGCAACAATGTAATGTGTTGTATTTTTTTACTTGTACGTATTGCATTGTGGTTATTGTTATAATGGCTAGTTATAGCAAAGATATTACTAATACAAAACATAAACTGGTGGTTGCAATGGATAAAAAATTAGAAGCAATTTAAACAGAATTGATTAAAAAAATTGCTTATGAATTTGGTGTTGGAGAAACAACCATTGGCAATTGGAAATGGAACAAAAAACAAATTGAAGAATACTGTTAAAAAAGTGCAAGAAACGTTTTTAAACATTCTATGCTAAAGAATCCTGTCTAATGATGCTTTAGATGATGTTTCCTTGTGGTCAGGCAATAACCTTTGGGGTACCAGTATCTGGCCCTATTTTGCAAGAAAAGGCTATTCAGCTTAACAAAAATGTGAATGGTCCAGATAAATTTTCTTCCTGGAAAGGCTGGCTGGAGAAATGTAGAAATTGTCACTGCATAAGACAACTGTATCAGAGGAAGAATTATCTGCAGATAATGACAATGCTGCTAATATCAAAAAATTTTTTGTTCTTGTTCAGTCAGAAAATCTGTGGCAGAACAAGTATATAAGCAGATGAGGCAGGATTGAAAACACTAGCATCAACGGAAGAAGCTTCTGCAAGTGGCTTTAAAATTAGAAAAGAGTGAGTAACTGTTCTTGTCTGCAGTAATGCTAGTGGTGACAACAAAGTACCTCTTATGATTAGCAAAGCTGCTAAACCTAGGGCATTAAAATGTTTAAAATTAGATTCATTGCCTGTTAAGTAGGCTAGCCAAAAATTGGCATGGATGAGTGCAAACATTTTTGAGAATCTGTTTAACTATAGTTTTGTTCTGCATGTGAAAAATTATCTACAAGTAAAGAAATCTGGAAAAACAATTCTGTTGTTGGACAGTGTGCCCTGCCATCAATCTGAAGATGTTATAATTTTTGGGAACTTAAGACAATTTTTTTCCATCAAATACGAACACCCATTTATTAACCTGTGGATCAGGGTGTAATAGCAGCAATAAAAAAATTATAAAAAAGATGTTCTCATATTCTAGCATCAGAGCTTCAAATTATGCCTGCATTGACCGTAAAACATGTAATTTACATGTCAGCAGAATCATGGAATTCAATCAATAAATCTTTTGGTAGGTTAACAACAATCAGAAATTTTTGTGTACTATACAATTGATGAGTTTTTTGCTTTATTAGAAAATATACCCGGATGTGAAAATGTAAAGGTAAATGAAGTGCAAGAGTGGTTAGAATCAGATTCAAGGGAACCAATATTTAAAATTTTTGATGATATTGTGAAAGTTGTGATGGAAGAGTTTAATGATATCTCCAGTGTCAAAGATGAACTGATTAATCAAAATTAAAAAAATAACCACAATGAAGAACTGTATTTTTCACACAAAGCGCTCAATATTTAGAACAATGAAACGATGTTTCTTTCCTTGACTTAGTGGTAGTATGAAACTGGTGTGATCGTGCTGCTACAGACTTGTATTAAGTCAAAAGAAGGTGACAGATGTTTTTGTTAAAAAAATCAAACTAAGTTTATGCGAGTTGATGCAGAAGTGATCAGTGACTAGTCATTTTATTATAATAAATACAGTAAAATAAAATAATAATAATAATTTTAATTTGTATCCTATTCTGCTACCAATTTAATAGTATGGTTTGTTGCCAGAATTTATGAACAATACTTAAGGTCTCTGTTAACTGTGGATTCTGTTATTTGAACCAGCACCACTCCTAATTACCTCTGTTAAGAGAGGCCCTACTGTAAAACATCTAAAGCTGACCCTACATCTAAAACTGACAAGAATAGAAATTAATATTACAATTTTTAAAAATTATGTTCAAAAAAAATGATTTGTTAATGACAGTTCAGAGGTATTATATGGTTAATGTAATATTTGGTTAATTTACTAAGTATTCAGTTTTTAATTCACATGACAGTTCTTTCTATTTTTTTAACTTTGTAACATTTAAAACACTGTTCCTGATGTATATACTATTTTATAATAGTATATACTATAAAATCGCTTATTGAATATGAAAAAACATATTAAAAGTTATTAGACTTGTTTTTTTTTACATGGAAACTGTTCCTCTGTGTCCAGTAGCTACCCACTTGCAGACTACTTAACAAACAGAGCAGAATCAAAAATACATTAGTGATGTATAACAGTGTTAACATATACTCGTATTACCCAGCAATATCTTGCTGGTTAAGGAAGGCAAGGTCACCATACTTGCTGATTATCAGGATTTGCATCGCAGAATCCAGATAATTTAAAATTAATTGTTCATCATATATACTGGACAAATCATGTTACATGTATTGCACATAATAAAAAGACAAAATTGTAACAAAATAAATATATTTCAGTAAAAATTAAAAAGATATTATGTACAGTGTAATAAAAAACAAGTACAGTAATGTGTTTCAAAAAATCCAATGAGTAGAATAGAAATTGTTAATAAAAGAATCAGAATTTATAAAAATCTATCTAAAAATAAAATTTACTACCCTACTGTTTTATTATTAAAAAAAACTTTAAAACTATGTTGAATAGAAATTGAGGTAAGTTACTGTATGTCATAAAAAATACAATTTCATAAAAATTACAAAAATAATTGTTTGTTTAATAGAATAAAACTTATTAGTAACTTATTAATTAAAATGTAATGTTTTTAAACCATTACTTCTTTTTAAAAAATCTATCTTTAAAATCTGTAATCTGAGGTTGCTACAAGTATGAGCTGCAAGATCACGTAATCATTTTAAACAAAAGAATTTTTGTATAATCGCATTCTTTTTCACACTCCCACCAGTCCATATCAACTTCATAACCCTAGATGCAAATCATTACATCATAATTCATTTTTGACAAATTAATATTTTCCATCACAGTTTTCAGAAGTTAATTTTATTAGTTTAACACAGGCATAATTTATGTATGTTTTCTGTTGTATAAATTGAAAAAAGAATTAACAAACCCAGTAAAATTAAGGATTGATAAAAATATATTTCCTGTTGAAACAAAGCTTTTTTTTATTTATTTAATGTCGCATCAACCTTACTGGTCATTAGTGACACCTAGTGTAATACATTTAATTACATGTTTTACACTAGGATATTACATGTATTACATCTATTACATATACACGCAATTATATCATATGTATATAAATAATTACTAATTACTTATAATTCACACTTAAATAATTATAATATTGAAATTTCTAGTCCTTTAGATAACTTTGAGTTTTCTCACAATTTGTCACTTTAAGCATTTTTCTAGATCTTGTGTATCATTCCTTACTATTTGTATTATGGACAATTGGTAATAATGTATTTACTGATAGATTACCCTGGCAATATTCACATAAATTTTGCTCCTTTTTCACTATGAGATGTACAGGACTGAAGTTAGCGTGTCCTATTTTCTCAACCGAATTATGATTACTTGTTTCCTGGGAAATGAGCATGCAGGATTTTCTTCAAAAATATTTTTTTTTGAGGTAGATATCTTGCTATTTTCTGTTCCAGCTATTAATTCCTTTCTTTTTGGGAAATTTTTGAACTTCTTTAAGCACAAATTTTTCATTTTTGTAAAATGCTAAATTGCACAGATTGTACATGTGATTCAGCAGCTTGTTTAGCCAACTTATAGTTAAGATTTTTTTTTAATAGAGTATTAAGTCTTCTTTAAATGCCTTATGTGGATGTAAGCAGTCCTGATAGTTAGACATCTGGAAAATTGGCACCCACTGTATTTCATGTTGAAAACTACATAAAATTCAAATGTTAATACAGCAATATTCAGTATTAGACAAATCAAACTGGAGTGATAACACCAAATAAGAAATTGGATGAGACTGTGCAAGTTCATCCAAGATTTAAATAATTCTATAATCAACATCAAACTTATACAGAAAAATTCCTTGACTATGGCAAAATGTGATTTAACTTATAACTTTTTTAAAATATTACATGTATAAATTTGCTTTCAACCTCTGGAAAAAAAAATTCTAACATTTGGAAAAATTATCTAATAAAAATAGAACATGTACAATGTATTAATTTTGTATGTAGTTTATAAAAACTAGATTTTAGCAGACTTGAACAAAACATTTGACAAATAACAGTTTTAATGAATAAACAAAACATAAATTGAATTTACGCTTCAATTATCCTGAAAGTGTCTCCTACTCATTTTTAAAATGGGGCCCATCAACATTGCTAAGTTCTTTCTTTTTCCTGTTTAGCCTCTGGTAATTACCATTCAGATAATACTTCAGAGGATGAATAAGAATGATATGTATGAGTGTAAGTGAAGTATAGTCTTGTACAGTCTCAATTCGACCATTCCTGAGAGGTGTGGTTAATTGAAACCCAACCACCAAAGAACACCGGTATCTGCGATCTAGTGGATACCAGTTAGCAGTAGAATACTGCTAAACTACATTGTAGTAACCACACTGAACAAGTTTGTGTTAATTAACTCTGAAAGGGTAACAAAAGAAGCGGTTCTGTAGAATTTCCAGTATTTTGAAAGCGAGTTGTTTTTATTTAAATAACACATACAGGCAGTATACATAACAGAATCAATCTATACACACATTAATTGAACATGCAATTTTTAACATATAATATGAAAATTATCTAGCACTAGAACAATATGAAGTTCATGTAAACGCATTAAATTTGACAAAAAGTTACTTCAAAAGAACAAATTTAACACATTCCTAAATATATTATTACCTGACTATGTAGAAAGAAGTTTACTAACAGTTTTAAAATAAGCACCATTAATAATGGTACATCTTGTAAATACATTAAGAAAGGAAATTTTTAATTTAGTAAAACACTTTTTCTTCAAAAATGTTCTCCATTCAATATACAAAACATTTTAAAAAATATATAAATTTTATAACATTCTACAGATCCTGGTTAGGCATGGCATATTTTCACACACTACCAATTTTCATCGGGCTAATGACCATAGGTGTTGATGCCCGCCCTTTCATAACAAAAAAATAGAAGAATTCTACAGAGTTAATTTGAATTCATTAACTGCTGTAATTATACATAGGAATATTTGTAACTGTAAAAGTTGACGAGTTAAGGAAACTGAGAAATGCCTATCTGATAAGGTTACTTCAAGTTTGTTTAATTACTAGGGCTTGAGTGAACATGTTAAATGTATTGGAATCTTTATCTCATTACTTTCGTTAATGTTATAACAGGACCAGGGTAACTGATTTCTTCCATTTGAGAAAAAAGAATGAGAAAATAATGAAAAGAAGAATCCAGAAGGAACTAAAAGGAATTCCTTTCTCAGACTAACAGGTCCGTTTAACTATCTGTTCTTTGTAATACAGACAGTGGACCCTCCAAATTCTGTTGTTTGACCAGTGGGGTTACCGGACCAGAATAAGAATTTATAGAAAAATGTAAGGGGGCAAACTATGAAACTTATTTTGCTTAAGAGATAAGGTGGGTACTGGTTGTGCAGGCCAGGGTGTATAAATACTGCTGGGACCAGCAGGAACAGTCAGTATTTCCTGCTGTGTTTGGCGTAGTCATGATAAGCGATAGTTTCACAAGTCTGAGTTCATCATGGTTGTGGTGATGGCGATATCAGTAAGCATGTGGTAACAACAAATAGAGAATAGGTCATGAGCATTCCATTGTGAACAGTGGTGAATGCAGGAAGTTGTTCAGTAGTTATTAGCAGATAGTAGTGAAAGTGATAGTATTATATTCATTAATAAAGTGTAGGGTAGTTTTACTGTAGACAGTAAAAGTAATAATATTTGCAGAAATTGAATTGTATGAACTTTAGACTTTTTAGTGTTATTTTGTTAATGTCAATATTAGGCATTAATAATAGTGGTTATTATAACACTTTTAGCAAATTGGACTGTATTCGGGTTTTTATAATTTAACTGTCTTTAAACAAATCTTATTTTATTTGTATTATATTTTCTATGTCATACAATTATTTATTTTGTTTATATGTCTTTAGAGTAATAAATTGTATTTATAAGAAATTTTTAGTGTGTTAGTCTCTCAGTACCCTGGTTGAACTGTGAACACACGACAATGTATTACTATACCACTCAAGTTGGGCTCTATCATATAACAAGTAATAAGATCCCCAAGATGGATTCAAAACAATCTTGAATGGTTCTTAATTAGAAAATTTCTGCATAAAACTGATATTTATTAAAACTATTATTTATTTCCATATAAATTATTCAAGCAATATAAAAGAAGTTTTAACTGGCAAAAAAAATTATTTTTTAAACCCTAAATTCAACAATCTGTGAAAAGCATCAGGCATCTGAAGTGAAATTTATAAGTGAATTTTAAAAATATTATGTACCGGTTAGGTGGCAATTAGAATGGACAAATTGATACAGATTGGAAGCAAGAAGAAATTGTGGGAACACTTTAAGATTTGGAAGCTATATCTTGGTCAGTCATATAAAGGAAAAAATATTTTATTTAGAAGTGATAATTTAAGTAGAGATCCAAGGAAGGAGATATATAGGAAGAGGAGGAATATTATGTCTTTTTAATATGAGATAGTGATTTTGATGTTTATTTTCTAGTTTTCCATATAGCTTCTTCTGTTATTAAAATTGATATGCTATTTGTAAACCTCTGGTGAGGAGACAATTTGTGAAGAAGAAGAAGAAGGAACAAATTACAAATTCTACTGCAGCAGTTCAAAAAATAGAGTTCATTTGTAAAAACACAATTAAGCTTGGTTCACATTGTAATTGCTGATTATCTTAAATATTTATTTATATGTTAATACGTGTATTGTGTTATAATTCTTGTTTTACGTAAGGTTAAAATGTTTCAAAAATGTGTTGCTGGGTACATCTTGGAAGTAGTAAGATAAAGGAAGGATTAAGACAACTACAGGTATCAAAATATTTTTTCTTCAGCTGGCAAGGAAATTTCAGTACATCAGAAGATATACAAATGTAGAAAGTTGCTAAAAGTTTAATATTTTTTGTGGAGAGGAATTTTTAATAAATAAATTTATTTAGGATGAAATTTAATATTTTTATAAAACCTATTTCTTTTACAGACAATGTACAACCTCTATAATTAAAGATAATTTTGTAGTAGCTGTTTTAGTAAATAGATGTAAAATGGACATTTACGATTACAGAAAAGTTTTATCAGAAAATTAATTAAGTTTCCCACCAAATAGCTCAGATATGGAGACTTAAAAAAAATTAATTAAACATTTTTATTCTATGTCAAAATTTTAAAATAATATTCCCTATTCACCATTTTGGATCTAACTACACTTTAATAAACGACGATATGAAAAGCAGATAGTCCTATTAGAAACCATTTTTCTTTTCAGTTATAATACCTCATTTTATAACAAGGACATTATATATTTATTTTAATTAATACCGTTAAAATTTACAAATACATTGGGAGTTAAAGGTTTTTTCGTTATTTAGTAAAGTACGGTTTCTGATGTGTTTTGGCCTGATTACTCAATTAAACTAAATATTTATCTTTTTATTATTTTGGATAGTTTTTTTTTAAATTGCAGCCTAATGAAGAATTAGTTTATATAAGACAATTTTTTTTGTTTAACCAACCGGTCCAGCGTTAGGTATTGCTTTACAGGATGAGATGAATGATTTGTAGCGTGTGTGAAAATGCCATGCCTGACTGGGATTCGACCCTGGGACCTCTGGATGAAAGGCCGAGACGCTACCATTAGCACCACGGAGGCCGGATATATGACAATTACCGGTACATATGTTCACCTTAAAATAAAGTGCACATCTACTAGTAAATATTTAAAATAATTAAAACTTACGAATTAATTACAAAACCATTAATTTCTACCATAAGTAGAAATAAGTATTCGGATCTTCTCGTAATACGTCGGAGTATTTCGTAAGTTCATGTAGCAATGGTTTATTCAAACGGTAGCTAATCAACTACAAGTTCGGGCACAATCGTGTTCGTAATTCGAAACGGCTCTGCATTCGTGACGATCGGCGCCACAGTTCGCTTGAGTCGTTACGTAAGAGCGCGGTACTATATGTTTATTTCTAGTGATCTTTGTAAAATATTTTTAAGTGTATACATTTAACTGCTGTTCTGCTAAATAATGGTAAGTTATTGTAAGTTGAAATAAATTATCTAATTTTTACATTTCAGTCTCTTCTGCTTACAGGTTGAAAATTTTTCTAAACTGTTATGTATGGTGTCCCTATAGAAGTAACCGGGAAATTCTATTTTTAAATGACTGAGTAATTTACTAGAACTGTATTGTGTTTCTTCATTTAAGATGTTAGTTTAAAAAAAAATTATTACACATCAGAATTCTGTATGTTGAAAATTGGTGCTAGTAATCAGATTATTGGAAAACCAACCTTAGTAGTACTTGAACTTTGGGTAAAAGGAAGGTTCTTTTTTAACAAATCCCTGTCAAATTTGACTTTCATATAAACAAGACCATTACTTATACAATATATCTCATCGTGTTATTTTCATCTCATACAGTGGTGGTTAAAATTAGGGGCAGTAAATATAACAAATCAGAATATATTATTTATTTTTTTATGTACAAAAATCAACTATTAAGTATCATTTATACATTAACATGTTTTAAGATTTGAAAAAAAAAATTAATTAAAACTAAGTGATTTGATATTGTTTTATTTAAAAAAATTAAAGTTAGGTTATATTATAAAAATATTTAAATTATTTTTAAAAAATTATCTTCAATGATACAATAATTTTTTTATTACATCTTCATTTTTGTCTGAAAAATAAAACTTGTATTAAAAACAGTATACTCATAGATCTATTAGTTATGGACTTGTATATTTAAAGTTACTATTTTAATTGCAACTGCTTTTTCTTTAATGATAGGATTAAGATAAATACTTGAGTATATTCCATTAATTTACAACTGATTAAATGTGGCTCAAAAAAGTGATATATAGAGTTAACAATAGCCTTCATGCTTTTGTTAAATTAGAGAACGTTATTCAGCCTTCTGAAGGTTTATTGAACATCTAAAATTAAAGTTAGAGGAGCTTATGCTCAGTGAATAAACAAATCTTATTGCTGTTTGTAGGTAGTTTAAGAGGTTTACTCATAACAGTGTTATTAACCAGCTGTGTTTTGCCAGCTTTCATTAAGAGAGCTTAGTTTAATTTAATGCTTTAATAACTTTTATTAAAATGTTAAACATATGTATGTAAAATATGCTATAGTACAATTTAAAAAAAAAAAAAAATGTACTATGTAAATGTACTATGTACTAAGATGTAAAATCTTATTAAAGATAAATGTACAGCATATACAAAAAAATTATATATTTTTAATTTTTTTGTTTTGAATTTTTATTTTTCATGTCTATATGTAGATAGGTTTTTAATAAGTAAGATAGTAGTTGCAATTAATAAATGGTGTAAGTTTTATTTTATGTTCTTCATTGTAATCATAAGTGGATGTAAATGACATATCTAAGCTACTGAGATTGTTAAAAGTGTTGCATATCAGTAATTCAGTCACTGTGGATTAATCATTCATTGTTTATTGAAAATTATATTTAGTAATTTGCTACCATTATAATCTACAAAGCTGTGGTGTGCTTTTTTTTTGCAAGTATAACATTGTCTTATACTGGTTTATTTTGGCACATAATAACAGGGGAAGTAACCTTATTAAAAAATAATAAAATATAAAAATATGGTTGCTACTAAAATTGTGTGTAGTGAGTTAAAGTCATCTATGATCATTGCTAACAGCTGCTATTTTGGATTGTCCAGGATCCAAATTAAGGAACTGGTAATTCGAAATGCTAGGTAATTATAATTACTTTTGCATATGTACCTTTAAATGGGAAAAATATTGAAAAACAATGCAGATTTTTGTACAGGGACAAGACTTGTCTGTGCGTTCATTTATTTATTAAATTTTCAATAAAAAAAGTGAGTAGAATTGTTTGTTTATTTCTCTGTTTATACAAACATACATTTTTGAAATGTCTATTAGTTTTACAGTCTTATCATAAATTGTAATTCATGATTCAAGTGATTAGTTTTTAATTAGATTTTGAACAAAAGTACGGTATTACTTTCGATCACATGGTAGGAGTGGGGGGGAGGTAAAATGATTTTTTTTTTTAATGTTTTGAGGTATGAGGAGTATAAAGATACCATTCACTTAAATTGGGATTTCCATATATATAGGCATATGTATAAAATTTTGTGGCTCAAAAATCTCCAAAACTACTTCAGTAATTTCCTTGAAATTTATATATGCTGTAGTAGTTTATCTGAAGTTGTGGATGTGAAAATTTGTTGAAGATTGGTTGGTTCTGGTAACCCGATGGATTCAACAATAATTGTTCTTGACGACAACACTGATGAATGTTTTTTCATCTCAAGGTATCCAAAGCGATTAAACTTATTGCAAAAAAAACTGTACAAAAATAGCATAATAATATCAGAGATGACGGTGATAAACATAATTATTATGATAAGGGTAGTAATGGTAGTAGTATAAAAGAAATAATGCAGTTGCTAATAGTAATTAGATTAAGAAAAAGCAATCTTTGTTAGAAACCAATTATAATGATAGGGTCTAACTATATTAATTTAATACTTTGAATACCAACCTTAATTAAAGAACAAACGTTAAGGTTCTTAATTAAAGGACCTTCTCCCAGTGAGGGAAATCCTTTAATTAAATTGCTGACTGTGTTTAGTGTATTTTAAAACTTTGCTAAAAACCATAAGAAGTTAAAAGGATAATTCTTACATTGTATGCAGTTTATTATCCTCAAAATGTTTGATTATTACTTTCAATATGTAAAAATCTCAATTCCTCAAGAAAGAAATACACAACTATTAGATGATTTTCATTTAAAAAAGTTTTGTATAAATTCAAATAAAAAACTTTAATTACAATTTTTTTAAAGGATTTCCATATAATTCAATTTATCTGGTGATGTATGCTGAGACATTTTCAGAAAAAAAAAATTATTTTTAGTCAATTTTTATACTGTATATTACAATTCTATTTTTTTACTCTTATAAATTTAAAAAAAATAATTGTACAAGAAACTTCAAAAATAGTGCAAAATACTTAAAAATGATAAAATACAAACAGATATAAAACGTAATAATACAAAGGAATTATATAAATTACTAAAAAAAAATTATACATATTGTCCTTAAATTCTGACTTATACAAATCAGCGCTAAATTAAAAATTAAAAAATTATTAACCCTAAATTTAATGCCAAATAAAAACTTTAAATTTTAATATGGAGATTTAAAACAAGATTAATTTTTATCTATCTTTTTATTTCTTTTTTAAGTTAATCTTTAAAATGTAAATATATATATATATATATATATATATATATATATATATATATATATAAAATATCATTTAAATTGTTAAAAATTAACATCAGAGTAGAGCTTCTAACTTTAATGTCCAGTTGGGAAGGAAACAGAATTTGACTTTCAGAAAAAAATGGATTAAAAATAAATATTTCATTATTAAAATTAAAGGTTTTGTTTATAAGTAATAACTTTTGATTGGTTAAACTGTGGCAATACTTAATTTAAAAAAAATCAAATCGGCTAATGAAACCTTAAAAAAAACAAATAACCTTATAAAAATCAAACAACCACCACATTACTTCATTCAATTGCTGAATAAACAGGTTAATAAGAAAACTGTTTCTCAAGATATAATTATAAAAATTTGAATGATCATATTATAAACTAATATGACTGAAAATTTTTTGTTTGACTCTTATTGAATTAAAACAATTTATTTGGTTTTCACCCATTTTCTACAAATTTACACATTTTGACTTTAATCTGAGATTACTTTGAAAAAATTGGCAAAGGATAATGGAATCAAACTTATTCTAAATTAAAATATGCTCCTTATAAATACATTGATAATATTCTTAAAATCATCTTCACAGATAATTATCAGATTTTTGTAACTACTAAAAATACAACAGAATTATTGAAATTTATGTTAATTTATACTTTAAACATAAATTATAGAGGTTACAATTAATTAAATATAACTTTTCTGGGTTACTACCATTACTGCTTATAGAAATTATTTTTAAATGTTATTAATTTTAAAATTTTATACGGTATTATGAAAACCAGTTTAATAATCTGGTTACTTCTAATTTAAAGAAAAAAAAAATTACCTCAAAATTTATTTCATTTTTCTTTTTTATTTTAAATTCTGGAAGAAAAGCAGATTCGATGTGCGGTACTGGCCATGCTGTTTTACATGCTTCTAATGTATTACTTAGAGTTGACTGTCGCAATCTAAAAGAAAATATGAAATTATTCAGAATCATAAAAAATTGGGTTAAATTTCCATTTCAAAATTACAATATTTCTTAAAAAGTTGGTCTCTTCATTTATTCCTCAGCAGTTACCTATTCACCTTCATAAGCAGAATTACATGATGTAGTGTAGTAACTATGTTGATAAGGAAGCTTGTCTAATTAATAGCTTTAAGTATCTTCTGGAGTATAAATTTAACAAACTTCTAAAATTCAGCAAGATCTCAATACAAATCTTGAGTCTAATTAAAATACAATTAGTTTACTTTAGTGATTTCACCCTTGTTACTTAGAAAATCTGAATGTCTCTCTTAAACACTCTGGTAATGGGTCACTTCGCTTTTATTATTATAATGATGCAACATAATAATTTTTAAAATGTAAATGAATATCAAAGGTACTTCGTTGTTATATCTACATAATTAATAACACTTACAGCAGACTTACCTGCATACCATTCTGTTGAATTTCTGAACAGTACAGGTGATTTTTTTTAGGTATCATAGGATTATCACAGAACATTTATAAACTAAATTTTAATTAGCATTCAAATCATTAGCTGTTGCCTCCAACAAAAATTGTACACTGTTGGAATTAACAAGTTAACAGGTTATAGTATTCAATTGAAGATGAATGCCATTGAATTGTATCAGTGGGTACTTATAAAAAAAGTGTATTTTGAAGTAAAGCCTGTACCAGTTAGCAATCCAATGGTAATCCCTCCCAAAATTGTCAATTTGCTATACTTAGATGTTAACTAGAAGATATAGTAGATGTTAACCAGGGGTATTAGTAAACTGTTTTCTTCATAGGTTCGAATATATTTTCAGGCAATCAAATAAACTTTAATAACAAGATCAGCTAAGCTAAACTGCCAGAAAAAAGAAATGATTAGTAAAACAAGCAGATGCAGAAATTATTCAACATATAAACTATAATTGCTATCCAAATATTCTCAAAAAAGCATTTTTTGAGAAATGAATTATTCATTCTAGTTGTCAGTCTGCAATTTTCCCAGAAAGATCCAGCTCCCTTCAACAGGTAACTAAACAGAGAACATAAGGTAGAAGGTTTGAGCTTGTCACAAACAAGTAAGTCTGTAACACAAAAAACTAATGGAGCAACAAACCCCAAAAGGCATATAAATTAAGTTTTTTCTTCTTAAAACTTAAAATGCTAATTCATATTAATTTAAATCATAGACATTTATTAATTCTTATAATTAAATTTGATGTAGACTCAATTAATATATATGAATGGCATTAGCTGAATCTTTCTGGAGAAGGGAACGTGTTAATAAAGATACATTTAGAATACTGTTAAGTAATAATTATCATTTACATGAAAATTAACTACACAAGACTACTGCAAAACAAAGTAAATTTTAATCAGAGAATACCGTAATACTAACTTATTCCGAGAAACTCTTGACCACGGTCTTGTAGCACTGTATGCTGATTTTTGAGTAGTACTACTTGTAAATGAAAGGCTGCTAAGGTTACTAGTAAAGTTCACCAAGGAAAACTAAAACACAAGAAACATTTTTTTATAAGTCGAAATAATAAAATAGTAAAACTAATTTTATGGTAATAGCAAAACATGTATATTACAGGGTATACAAAAATAATAAATTTAACAGATAAATTTGATTATATGTAGAAATATGATTTCTTTGGTCCAAAATCTCATCAGATGAAGGCAATCTGTTATGAGACAAGATGTGATCAAGAACTACATTTATCCCATCCCAAGAATACTAGAAAGAAAGTGAAGAATGAATTGGATTTTTGATGCCTATTTACTGCCAATACACTATCAGCATGTAAATGATATTAAAGTCCTAGATGAATTGAAAACTGGTTGTATAACAAAAGATCAGAACTTCAGTAGTACCTATCACACCTCATGTATATTGCAGCCATAAAATAGGGATAGAATAAAATTTAAACATTGCTTTATATAATATGGTGGGCTAAAAATCAATTTCCCTTGCATATGGATTAAAGTTCTGCAACAGATCAAAAATTTTGGTTTTGTAGTTGTTCATGATAAGTAATGTAGCTTCTATTCAATTGTTCTTTACTTCATGTTTTTATATACTGAGAATTATGGTGTTTAATTACAGAAAACAACAGTTTAGATGTCAAAATAACAATAATACAGCTGCCATCCTTGAAAAATCTCTATTCTCTGCTGTTAGTTTGCATAATAGAATTTAAAATTTGAAAATAATAAAGAAATGCTTCATGATTAAGTAGTCCTAGAACTAGTTGCAATTAAGAAAACAAATAATTTGATCAGGATATTTTAGCAAAGAGCTCTTCTATAATGAAGAGCTCTAGTCTTTTCAGCAACTCTTACTGCTGAAAAGTAACTAAAAAGGTTACTATTCAGCAGGAAATCATATACTTTGTCCACATATTTTTAAAATAAGGGTGCAATTTTGCAAGAAATTTTATTCAATGTAAAGCAGATGCACTTTTCCTTGGCTTAGTGATATGGTCTGATGAAGTATGTTTCAAATTGAATAGACTAGTTTATTTTATTGACAGGACTTATTTTTTGCAATAGAACCCTAACAAGTAATTGAGATGTTATTCCTGGTTATTAAACAACCCTTTGTTTTGCATTAGCCATCTCTACATTTTGCAGCAGAATAGGGCTCTTCAAGTTAAATAACACCTTAATAAAAGTTTTTCTGAATGTAAATGATGCCAATTAACATTAAATGAATAGCTACACGATTATACCTTGTGTTTTTGATTTAGTGGAATTGTCTAAGACAGTGTTTTCTTCTGATTTGATCTTAACAAGCTATATAAAACTAGTTGATTTTTATAAATCAGGACAAAAATTTATTTGAAAAAAGTAGGTTATTCAGTGAAAACATACTATCATGAATGCTTAAAGCAGAAGCCTGACTCTTTTAACATTTCCTCTGATGATTATTAAAAATATAAAATAAAAAATTTAATTTTTATTTTTATTAACTACTTTCTTAACAGTAATTGGGCAAAATGATGTTTAGTCCAGTATATAAAATGTATTTTTAAATAAAAATTTTAAAATTTAAAAAAATTATGTTATCAATAAAAATAACACTTCCAAGCTAAAAATAAAACCTTAAAAATATTATAATCTAAAACATAAATCAAGTTACATTTTTTCTCCTTTAACTGAATATTTCCAAAAGCAGAAAGTATATTCTTCTTTTTATTTTTAAAAAGAATAATAAAGAATTGTTTGTTAATAAAATTTGTCTTGTTTTCATATTAATTAATGAATCAATTCTTGAGTTTTATCCTACAAAAACATGTAACTGCTCTTCAATAGTTTAGTTTTTTAATGAATAACAGGGACTTTCATCCTAATATTTTTAAATAATAAATTGAATATGTTGAAATTAAATTTATTTTTGAACAAAGTACTTCTGGAAATAAATTTAACATGGTTTCAGCTGCTGATTTCAAACCTCAGGGGATAAAAAGTTTCAAACCTCAGGAGTTACACTGTTTTTGTAGGATAAAACTTTGGAATTGATTACTAATTAATATGAAAACAAGAAAAGTTTTACCATACAAGTCTTTATTCATAGTCTTGTATAAGGTTTTAAAAAAATTTCTGTGATTACAATGAAATAAACGAAATGAAAGTTGAAACCACAATAGATCCTTGTCAGGAATCAAACCTAGAAGACAAAAGAACCTAGAAGACAACATTGTAATTAGCTGTCTCACCAGTACCTTGCGGCAGGATTGACCAAAGCAGGTTAGATTATGTAACTAATAAAGGTAACCTAAATATTAAAGATTAAAATGACATATTTGTCAATAGTTTTAGAAAATTATAAATAAAATACAGTTTTATACACTGTAGGTCGTGTAACATTTAATGTGCATTAAATACCGCACAAAGTTAAAATATTTCAATAATTGTTCAAAATATAATGAAGTTAAAAACTTCATTATAAAAAATGTTTAAATAAAGTTAAGTCGGTAAAGTTTAAATAAAATTAAGTATTACGATTAATCTGTCTTTTAAAATAAACTATAATTTTTAATTTGGCGGAAAAAATATCGGTTTTGGAATCTGTACAATATTAAGCAGATTTCAAGTGCACTAGTTTCTTATCAGTAACAAGATAAGGTTGTCGACAACGCAGCGTCAAATCATATTTGTTAAATCAGTTTATTTAGTTTTTTAATCTCAACAGAATAAAACTTAATATCTATTTCCATTGTAAGATATTCTAAAGCATTTTAACTTACATCACTAAATCCAAAATATTTTGATTTAACAATACGTGTTTTATATGAAGGGTTCGATTTCTTAGAAGAGTTTCCCATTCATCCAGAGAAAAATTTATAACGTTTTAATTGAGGTTAGTTAAACGAACTAATAATTAAAAAATAAAAATAAAAACTAATTTTTATAACTAATGTAATATAATCAACATAACCTCAACACGATTTTTTTTGTTCAGTAACATTGAACAGATGAACCAGACAAGCAGCTGTTATTTTCTAATGCCCGTAGTTACGGTAGGTTACATAGTTGTTTATATACTTCTTGAAGAAATTCTTGTCATAATAGCAAGTGTGGTGTTAAGTTTAACAGACACTACATATTGGGAAAATTTTCTTATATAACTTTAAACTTAATTTATTTACATGATATTTATCATATGAAAACGGCTTCGATACCAAATGTTAAGGTTAATTGTGTGCATTAGCAAGTTGGAGTTAATTTTCTTATTGTATAAATTGACACCCTGTTATTAATTTATTTCTTTTTAGTTCATTTTATTGGAAAGGTAATCTCTAATGATTTTTGTTGCATGATTACAATGAATAAACAGAGCATGAATTTCGAGGTTATGTTGCTTTATTAGGTTATATGTTTATGATGGTTATGATGGTTATATGTTTATGTAAGCAAACTTTTATGATAAAATTTAAGGATTTTTAAACTTTTAATTGTAAGTAGCATTGGGTATATAAATACTCCTTTTAAATTAGCATATTACGTGCATGTTTCATGTGGTTCAAAATTTTCATTTAGAATCTTAACTGAACATAATAAATTTATCAAACTTCTTCTTGATCTTTCTGCCATGCTAATGTCAGATTTAGTTGAACCGATCAAAACTGTCTGTCATGAAATTGTAATTCTGCGATTAGATTCTTTGATATTCTGTAATATAACGTCTATTAGAGAGTGAGAAAAATCTCCTAGTAAGTTTTTTACAATTTCCTCTTCAGTTACCCTACATTAAATAAATATCCAAGAGATAAATAAATATCCTGAGATATATTGTGATAAATTATTAGTGTCAACATTGTCTTAAATAGCATTTCTGCAATCATGAAATTCTTTTGATAGTAACATTTTCACATTATTGTAGTATGTTCTGTAAGAACCACAATTACAAAAAGTATTTACATAATAGTTAAATACTATTATGTTAAAAAAAAGTCAATTTTATTTTACTGATAATAAATTTATAAAATATTATTTAACAAAGAAAATGCTCATACACAAAAACTGATTTACAGAACTGGAGTAATGAAACCATAGACATGTAATGATTTTATGACTAGTCATAAATGATTTCCTAAATTACCTAACCAACTGTAACCTACACTCACTTTGTTCGCTAATCTCATTTAATTAACATTAAATATGTACAACTTCATAACCTTATTGTTCTCGTCACTTTTTTCACTTTGTTATTGCAGTTTATTAGTGTTTTGCAATTATTTTTCATTAAAATAATTGGTGGAGGTGTTATTGCACCTCCACCTTTTTTCATGTTTTTTGATGCAAGTACTGAAGAAATTTATAATTTTTAGGCTATTACTGCTAGAATTATCAAATTTCTTTTTTAATTAACATTTTCCTTCATAGGAACTTTCAAAGCTAATTAATAAAACTTTCTGTGAAAGTTTTATTAATTTTAACAATAGTGTTAATTAATAAGAATTTTCTGTGAAAGTTATAGTATTTTGGAAATGTTTGTTTAAACTACTTTGATTAAGAGTGACAGGAGATGAACTATGAATTTTTTCTCAAAACAATTCATATCAAATATTTGGTATAAAATTTGGTAGACATGTTTCAATTTGCATTTAGTATAATGCAATTGAGTCAATCAGGTGGATATTTTTTTCATTCTTTTTAGCCATTTTGTTTTTTCAGTCATTTGAAAGTACTGTGCACAACTGTTTGCAATCAAATTTTCTTTCAAATTAAACAATACATCCACTTTTTTTAAACAAATTTTTAATAATTTGTAACGATTCTCAAGTTTATTAAAAAAAAAATTTGAAAAACACAACTCATGATACTGCAAAATAGCAACTGAGAGATATTATTTAGTTTGTGATTTTAGAAACTTTCTGACAGAGTAAACCTTTCAAAATATGAATATAGATTTTAATTTAAGAATAATTGAAAAAGTTAAAAAATAGTGGTCTGGACTTATGTGTAGTAAAATATTTAAAGAAAAATGTACTAACATTTTTCCTTAACAAATTTCCTGGTGTAAATTAAGATTTAACAAATGGGAATTCTTGATAAATCTGTGACTGGGATGTCATGTTATAAAAAATGACAAATTTCAGTCATCAACATTAACCAAAAGAATTGGATCAAGATATATTATTTCAAGAAGTAACTGTGAGATTTAAGTTATTCACCTAATTTGGTGTAAAATTTACTTTGAGAGTTCATTTCAGGTTGTTCTCACATCTACATAGTGTATAATCTTTCTTAGACCAGTCATGGCAATTTTTCAGATAAACATTTAACTGGATTAATATTATCAACTTATAGTGGACTGAATATATCACATTTTTCCCTTATTTACTGTAGGCAGTGGGAAAGTGTTGCATTCATGTTTTAGCACCTCGTACAGTGTTATCTTCATATACCAGGTTCAATACCAGTATTGAAGCTTTTTGAACTATTGCACTTAGACAATAAAATAAAAAAAATTTATATTATATAGGCAAAAACTGCTGCAACCTAGATGAAAAGAACCATCATTGTACATCTGTGTTATCTTGTAGAGAGCTTCTGTTTAGCAGGCTTAGAATTTATTGTCCAGTGGCTTCACAATAAACCTAATGGCTAAAGTTGGCTGTCAAATGAATCTAGGCCTACTAAAATCAACATATAATGCTATATCCTTTTAAATTAGATGAATCATATCAACAATTACATTATTTTATACATTGATTTCCTAACTTCTTAAGATGTTTGATAGTAGAAAAAGCAAAATACAATTGACTAAAACAAATTGATTTATCTGCTTAATTTCCGTTACCTTACATATGAAGTTGTTTATAAAGTTATACATATAAAGCAAATTTCAAAAAAATTTGCTTTAACAATTAATATTTTGTCTTGCGTATTATATACTACAGTACAGAATGATAAAAAAAAATTGTTTCAGATTAATTCATTATATTAAATCATTAACCAGGAGTGATTAAATCATTAAAGATTAAATCATCATGGTTGATGGTGTGACTACTGCAACCAGTGGAGGAAGTAGTAGTGGTACTGGACTGGTAGGTGGTGGAGTATCAGGTGGAAGTGGAGATCAAGTTATATTAGCTACTGGTGGATATGATTATACTATAAAATTATGGCAAGCACATTCTGGTGTATGTCAGAGGACTATGCAACATGCGGATTCTGTATCCTTGTATGAGTAATTTATAGATTTTATTGTTTGGTATTTATTTGTTATGGTATTTCATCTTAACATATTTGTGGTGTTCAAATCCAATACTAAAGATCCTTGCTCAGGCTTGTTAAATTTATAATTGATTAGTTGGTCTACTTTTATCAGAATGAAATTAGGTATAATACAAGCTTTATACTCCTTCATGAATATGCACATTTAAATAAAATAGTAAATTTTGAGATTGCTATTAGTTTTTGATTGAATGCAGTTTTTGACTAAAAACTTTTGACTATATGCAGTTATTTATTAAAGGGAATTGACAAGCTCTGTGTAGTTGACCTTCTTGATCTACAAAAGCTATTTTATTGAACAGACCTTCCACAGTTCAGAGTTACTCTTTACTATCTGGGACCTTATTTTCTTAGAGGTTTTCATTTGTGGAGATCTGTTCAGTAATCATGTTTTTTTTTATAAATAAAAGCTACTTAAGATTTTTCCTTGCATCACATCTTTTCATTTTCCCAGATTTTGCTTGTTTAGTATCCAAATTACCTGTTTCAGTACAGAATAAATAAGTATAGCTTGTCCAACCTGAAATGGCACAGATCTGATATGGGTGATTGATGGTTGCCTAGCTAGCGTGGGGCTATAATATGCTACTTGTGGAAGACTGTATAGATAACAATATAATAAATTTTACGATATAGATATGGTATAAATTTTCTTTAGTCTTGTAGTAATTTTTTTATACTAATTTGTTTATTATTTAATTTTAAGTTTTTACTTCCTTGTACGAAGTAAAGGAAGTATTGTGACCGCAAAAAATAATGGATATTTCTGTTGAAATATCCATTTATCCATTTTTATGTATCTTGCATAACTCAAAAATGATTAACTCCAGGATATTGAAATTTTGAATTTAGGACTGTTGTAACATCTAGTTGTGCACCTCTCTTTTTGAACCAAGTGTCCAAAAAAACCCAAAATCCCCAAAAAATTAGAATTTGGAAGTTTTTCTTTACTTCAGCAATAAGCCCTTATTTGATGAGAGCTTTTCAATGGTATTATCATAAGTGGTACTTCTTTTCACTGGTTCCAGAGTTTTAGCCAAGTGAAATTTTAATTAATGAAATATTTGGATCTTACAAGGGTTCAAATTAGACTTTTTCAAATGTTTCAAACATTTTTTTTAATATATTTTGATTTATTAATGATTTAATTAATTAACCTCTGTTAATACAATATTATAATTAAAATAAATATTATAATTTTTTAAAAAAGAGAAAAAATTTATTTCATTAATAATTTATTTTTTTGAAGTAATGTAATTTAATAGGTGCACAAGGAAGTCATGTGGTGGCCACATCTGATTTTTTTTTATACTAATGTTTCTTACAATTAAATTATTTTTATATATATTTATATAAAAAAATATATAAATTCATGACTGATTAAACAATACACATATAATTAGCTAACTTATTTTTACCACTATTATATTAACTCTCTCTTGGTGTATGTGAGTTCATGGTACAGAACTGTCGAATTTTGAAGCACTTCTGCTTATCTATTTGCCCTGAAATTTTGCATACAAGTTTTCTCCTGGCAACACGTTTTAGCAACATTTTCAAGTCGCTAAGATGCCCCTGAGTTGCTAAGTGTAAAAATGCCCCTTGAACTTATGCAACCTCATTTACGTGCATATTTTCTTAGTGAAAGAAATTTTAAGTAGATATATATTAGGGTATACAGTTGCTACTAGAAATGTTGTACAGCAGCAACTGAAGTTTTGGGAAAATTCTAGATCTGAATTTTTGGATGAAAATCGCAAATATCTCAAATGGTTGGTCCTAGTCAAAAAAAAATTTTTGACTCCCCCTCATCACTCCCATCTGCTCCTAGTAGTACCTGTTAGAAGGTATTTTCAAGTGCCCTTAGGACGTCATTTGGAAACTTGGCAACCGCTTGTCTGATTTTCACGATTCAAACAATGTATGTATTCAGCAGGTTGAGTGCTTAATGTTTCAGGTACTCTTGATAGACCAGATCTTGGTTATCCAGAAATTAAATCGTTTAGCTCTTGATTGCATTCGCCCACTGTAAAACGTACCGATCTGATTTTTCAGATCTAATATTAAAATCTAATATTGTGTTAAAGATGGTACACAGATTTATAATATGAAAGGCAAAGTCAAGTGGGTGGAATATATTGGAGTTATACGGAGGAAATGAATTAGAAAATGGTGTTAAATAGGAAGAAGAGGAGATCGAAGAGGATGAAAGGGGTGAAACAATACTGAGATCTGAATTGGATCTGAGAGCATTAGAGTTAAGTGGCAGAAAGGCTCCTGGAATAGACATGTTAGTCATAATACCAAAGAAAGCAGGAGCAGATAAATTCTGAACAATTAGCTTAACTAGTCTACTAGTCTTGCACCAAAAATCTTAACTAGAATTCTGTTCAGAAGAATTGAGAGAATGGAAGAAGTGTTAGAAGACAAATTTGGTTTCAGGAAAAGTATAAGGACAGGGGAAGCAATTTTAGCGCTCAGATTAATAGTAGAAGGAAAAAGAAAAACAAACCAACATACTTGGCATTAAAAGACCTAGAAAAGGCATTCACTAACATAGACTGGAATAAAATGTTCAAATAGAGATAATAACAATAATACATCAAAGAAGCCGTAATTATATAAAAAAAACCATAATTTTAGAGGATGTTCCCTATCCCAGTTACGTTAATGATGTTAGAACAATTTAGATGGAGTAACAGTACAAGGTGAAAAGATAAAGATGCTATGATTTGCTGATGTAGCAATTCTAGCTGAGAGTAAGTAAAAGAGATTTACATGGATGAAGTTCTACGCAAGAACTCCCGCATGAAAATAAACAAAATGAAAGTAATGAAATGTAGAAATAAAGAAAATGGACCACTGAATGTAAAAATAGGAGAAAAGATTATGGAGATAGAATTTAAAATGCCCAAATATTGATATAAAACCAATCAAATATAGTATAATATATATATATTATAGTATAATATATATATATATTAATAAAATAATTTATATAATTTTATAATTTCATTTCTTAGCTTACAACTAAGAATTCTTTCCATAGTACTAAAGTATTTATTGTTCCTTAATATTTTCCTCAGCAAGTAAATGCTATTGAAATAACACCAGACAAACAGTTACTAGCAGCTGCAGGTAAATAATTTTTTGTTATTAATTTGATACTATTTTGTTTTTGCTGATCAGGATGACAAAATGTGATTTTTAAAGATTCATTTTAACTTTTATGCAGCTTACAATGGCTGTCGACAGCTATCAATGGTTTTGCAGGGACTAGTGTTTATTTGATAAACACTAGTTCAAATATGTTCAAATGACATATTTGATCTGTGTTTTATTTGCTGTTAGCATTTTTTTTGTCAAATATTGTATGCTTGTAAATCTCATATTGTCTTAGTATATTGAATTAATAGTTTTATGTACTCTTTGTAAAATTGTTATTCATGTTTTTGTGGCATTATCTAGCCACTGAGAAATGCTAACAGCATTTAGTGAACTTCATTAAATTTTCTGATCTACAGGAACAAATTTCCTAACACTACTTTTGCCATTTGCATTTTTCCTTACTTATAGCTTCAGTTTCTAGTCAGATTATTTGTCCTTTTCAGTTTTCAATCTTTCCTGTGAATTTGCATGGCACACAGATTTTATGGTCGCCCAGTTGTATGATAATGTGTGTCAGTGTTCTTCATATGTTTGTTTGGGTGGCAATGCATTATGTGATTCACTCCTTTGTTGCTTCTAATGTCTACAAACTGGTTGACCACTGTAAGGTTCATTCTCAATATTTGTTTTACCAGGTCGGATGCATAAAATTCTTATTCTTCACTTACTCACTGTACTTTCATTAGCAGTTTCATCATATAAACAGCTTTTAGGTGATGAATATCAGTAGCATTCATTTTTTTCTGCTATTAAAAATTTCACCACTGTCGTTTTTAGATGCATTGACTTAGCAAATGACTCCATAATACTGGTAACTGATAAACCTTTGGAATGGTAGTAGCAGGAGATTGAAACTACAAAGTGAGCAGCTCCTATTGCAAAAAAACTATTGCTTTGTGTGATGTTTGTTCTGTTACATTAAAGTGTGTATTACAATTCAGCTATTATTATTACTGTTATATTCAGCTATTAACTGTATTTTTCAAATTTTTTAACGTAACAGGTCATCAACATATTCGTATGTACGACCTTGGTTCTAACAATCCAACGGCTATCATTAATTATGAAGGAGTTTCTAAAAATGTTACTGGTGTTGGTTTCCAAGAGGATGGAAAATGGATGTACACTGGTGGAGAAGACTGCAGTGCTCGTATATGGGATCTCAGGTAATTAAGAAGCAAGTATTTACGTTATTTTACAGAATTTTAAAAGTTCAATTCTTATGAACGTGATCGTACAAGTATTCTTATACGTACAAGTATCATGACCCATCCTGGCCCATATCATGACACATGTTGGATTCATTTCTTACTTGCACTCAAATTGAGATTTTTCTTAGGCCAGAAAACCATACTACTTATGAACTGCTACAAATTGCACATGAAAACAAATTGCACATAACAACTCTTGTACAGGATAACACATTTGAAAATTGCACTAATAAAGCAAAACAGTGCAACCTGTTGTGCTGTTCCATGTCAATATCCAAAAATTCATTCACAAAAGTTAAATCAAATTGGTTTCATATTCAAATCTTTTTAACTATCATGCATTGTTACTATGGTATATAACAAATGCCACTCGTTTATGGATAGATTTAATTGGAGATTGTCAACTGAGGCAGTGACAGTGACATGTTGCACTTGCTTCTCTTTTATCCCTTACATGACCTACATTTAACATTGTTAGAAGCAAATGCACATTTCTTCCGATCAAGCGTACTTTCTTTACAAGGCAAGTCCTTGAAGTGTTCATGAAATGCACTAATTTCATGACCAAATAATTTCCTTTGGTCATTTGTAAGAGTTAGATGCTGATTGTTTTCTGTGCAGTTTCAATGAGGGTTTTTTATGAAAATGAACTTAGGATGGATTGAAGTGCCTTTCATAATTATACAAAGATAGATATCACACAAAAGGACTTCACTCTACTTTAATAGAAATTTCAATGACATTTCAAGAACAAATCCAATGTACTTGAACCACTTGAAATGTAAAAACACATAAAATCAAGATTCTAAATGAACAAATGCCACTCAAATTTCACACACACTATGAACACATCATAAACATGAAAGATCTTGGAGAGCTCATTTCAAAGGCACCAGAGCCATATCAAACTGTATCGTAACTGTGTTCAATACCAATCTGAGATAACCTAGAACAAAAGTAAATAGTCTCTAGTTAACAAATACTAGCTGGATTAATAGGTAATCATGAACAAAAAGGATAATTTTTATTATAATTTAATGTTATGATCTTCAATATGCATTTGCACATTGAAATAGGAAGATGAGATGGTTGAAATGGTAGGTGAAATAATGAAACCCTAATCAAGTTTGCAGAGATTTAAAAATGTTATTCTGGTTTCTAACTATTTATTATTCATAGACAGTGATACTGTAGGTAACAAGGTAATTTTCATTCCATTCTGGGAGTTTTCAGCTAAATGTCTCAAGAAACTAACCTGATTTGAGGGAACCTATTTTTTTGCACAGTTATTTTTTTACATAGTTGTGGTCTTGTTTGTAACAAAGATATTAAACTTTTTGTTTTGTTTAGATCAAGAAATCTTCAATGTCAGAGGATATTTCAAGTTAGTGCACCTGTTAACTGTGTATGTCTTCATCCTAATCAAGCAGAATTAATTGTCGGCGACCAAAGTGGTGTCATACATCTTTGGGATCTAAGAACTGATCATAATGAACAATTGGTAAAAATGTAATATAATAATTTCAAAACAATTTGAAATAAATTTCTTTAGGAAAGCTGACCTGTTTCAGATAACGATATTTTCAGAGAAGCAATTTTTTATCAAATCGATTCAAAATCGCAATGTATTGCTCTCATTCTGAATAAATACAAAAACCTCTAAAGGGATTGTAGACAGTGGTTGCCTGATATCTGAAAAGTTCAACTATTTTATTTCTTATAACACCCCTGGTGTCACCTGATGTTTTTAATATATCCAAGTTTTAAGTATTTGCCTTGAGCTTGTTGTATCAGAGGGTATGTCTGTGCCATTGTAAGCCAAATTAGCGTATACTAAGATACTGCATGCTATGTGACAAATCATTAACTTATTAGTATAATTTAATTTAACTGTATAATTTGATATATTGTTTGTAGGTTCTGTGTATCTTAGATGCTACACAGAAAGTTACATATTTGCAAATGAGTAATTATATTCCAAAATATATACAATACATTTTGGTAAATACAACTCTATCCATTGGTGGTAAGACTTATTACATAACTCATCAGTGTATACTGATGTAAAACTAACTGCAAATTTCATATGTGCTACCAACTAGTAATGATTTTAAAGCTCTCTGAATGTTTTATATAATCTGATGGGAGGCAACTTTTATGCACCTGCAAAGAATTATCCTTTCCTGTTCATTGATTGCATAGTAAAAAAGGTTTGTAATATACACAATATAAATTTTAGAAGTAGCAAACAAAGGCTTCATGAAAAAATACAAGTAAAGGTCTGTGAAATCAAAAAGAAGCCAAAGCTAACAAAGAAACCCAGAACCCAGGGAATGAACCAAAAAGCTTAAAGCTCTCTGAATGTTTTATATAATCTGATGGGACGCAACTTTTATGCACCTGCAAAGAATTATCCTTTCCTGTTCATTGATTGCATAGTAAAAAAGGTTTGTAATATACACAATATAAATTTTAGAAGTAGCAAACAAAGGCTTCATGAAATACAAGTAAAGGTCTGTGAAATCAAAAAGAAGCCAAAGCTAACAAAGAAAAACCCAGAATCCAGGGAATGAACCAAAAAGCTAACAGATAGATAAAACATTTATTTACCATGTACATAAAATAAAAACACAAAAGTACTAGTGATGAAATATCAGGAAATATCGAAAATATCAAGAACCATATCTCTTGCAGCTCCAACTTTGATTTTCCACCATTGTAGGTTTTATATCATTTATTTATTTTTAATTACTTTTGTTGATTTAGTAATTTTTTTTTTTATTAAATTCTGCTTTAAATTGTTTGCAATAGATACCTGAAGCTGAAGCATCAATTCAAGCAGTTACAATAGATCCTGAAGGTGCTTATATGGCAGCAGTTAATAATAAAGGACATTGTTATATATGGAGTTTAACTGGTGGTATTGCTGAAGAACCAACAAAATTAAATCCTAAACATAAGATTGAAGCTCATAGAAGATATGCTCTTAACTGTAAATTTAGTCCTGACTCCATGTAAGTAATTCATTAAAGTATCTAATTAAAAAAAATAACTTAATATGAAAAATTTAAGGATTTATCCTCTAGAAGGTAGCTGAAAATTGGTACTGCTGTAGTTGATCATGACATTAGCCTGTTGTGACAGTTATATTATATTCATGCCAATTATATTAGTACTAATCCTATAAATTGGGGATATTGATTGTTAGAATTAACCAAAACTAAATTTTAAGGTTCTGAAGACCACCCCTATCATATAATGTAATGTCACTTATGAAATGTGCAGTAATCAAAATTCACATTTAGCTTTAGTATAATGCTTCACATTATATTTCAGTTCTATTTAGCATACTCATTTCAATAAATTTAATTGTTTTTTTAAATTTATTCTAGATTTGTGTAGGACATCTATTATTTCCTGGGTGTTTATGAATTACTCATGACATGTTTTATATATATAATAGCTGGCCCGTCACAGCTTTCCCCATGCTGTATGGTTACTTACATTCCCATTGCTTTTTCCCATCCATTCAGCAGCCTCTGCTTCCTATAACCTCCTATGTTCATTAAATTCATAATAATAAAGCTTGTTCAGTTTATAAAAAACTTCGAAACAGTTGGCCTCTAACTTAAAAATATTAGTTATAAATATTACCCATACTTCATATGAGTAAAAATAAAATGTATTTAGCCTGGTTCTTACCTGACTTTTAGTTTTGTTTTTTAGTCAAGTAACTGAAGGCAGTTGCATTGTACATACTGTAACAGTGACTGTGTTAGTTGAACCACTGTCATACATGGTCAGACCACTTAAAAAAATTGAAAGATTATATTTACTAGCCCCAATTTAGTGAACATCCCATCTAATGTATAAATTTTCTTTTACTTTTACCAATTTCAAGGTTAAATTTTTAAAAATGTAGAAATTTTCATCAATTTTATCAGTAGTTTCTTTGCTGGGATGGGCATTGATGATGGAATAAGTCGGTCAGGAAACTGAATGTGAAGTGAAATAAAATGCTAAAAATAATGAACACTGGATTTAGTTTTAGATTTTGGTAAAAAATTTGTTTTATTGTTAATCATGGCTCATTGGTATTGATATAAAGTGCTGGGACTTACAAATTGTTGGTAAGTGGAAATTATTATATAAAGTTTTTTCCAATGATTTATTTTATGTATTGCATTAATTCATAGTCTTAAAACTATTTAGGTACTTGGTAACATCTGCTGATCAGTCTGCAAGAATATGGAAAACAGCTGACTTCTCATTGGTACAAGAATTAAAACATGAAAATCAACGTTGGGTGTGGGATGTCGCTTTCAGTGCTGATTCACAATATATTATTACTGGTAATTATAGAACCAAATGTATGTATATAAAATAAGCACCTGAAAAGTAGTTTCATCATGTAATAAGTCAATAGGAATCAAAAATGTTTAATCAAGTAATCATCTTAATATACATTCACAATTAGTTTGTCCTTTATAACGAACTAAATAGAAAAAAAAAGATTAGGTTACTAATGGAGATAATTAATTTCCTCATACAAATGATTTTCTGTATTATATAAAACATTTGTTATGGTGGTGGTGAGGGTGTGGGTGTGGGTGTGGGTGTGGGTGTGAATTGGCCTTTGAATCACCTAATGAACTACTGGACTGATTTTGACCATTATTAGACCATTATTACTTTCTAAATATTTATTACTTTCTATATATGGCTATCTCTTATTTGTCAATTAAAAAATAACAGTATTTACAAAAAAGTTTGCAGAATTGCACAACCACCCTAAAAAATGCTGTTGCAGTCATCTGCTATGTTGTGAAGTCACAGGTGAGCAGAAGAATTAAAAAGATTATTAAAATGTAAAAAGTACATCTGTCTGGCTGGGTCTTGAATTTGATTGCCCAGTCAACTCAGTACCTGGTGTGTTAAGCCTACATAGAACAAATTTTGCTTGAAGTGGTGAAACTACATTAGTTTTTGTGCCAATTGCACCACCACACCCCTGCACGAATTAAATACATGTGTGCATGCTATAGTTAAAATCATTGATTTAAACATTAAATCATTTTATTTAATAACGATATTTAAGCCGTGCCATCAGGAACATCCCACAGTTGGACTTTCCCAGAACATGGCTTCAGCTGCATGAAGTGGGAATATGAAATGAAAATTTTGTAGTATATGAAAATTGCCAATGCTGACTAGGATTCAAACCCAGGATCTCAAGATGAAAGGCAGAGATGCTTGTGCCGGTCTGCCAAGGAGATCAGTAATTAAAATTAGTTTATAAAAAATTGATAATATTTAATCACATAGTGATTAGTGAAGAGTAGGTCAATGAAGAGTCGAAGGATAGTATAAGGAAGGAAGAGTCGAAAAGGAAAATAAGGAAAAAGTTTAGAGATAGTTGGATGAATGGGAAGAAATTACCAATGTACAGTATGAAATACATCATTGACTTTTTTCAGTATAACTGATGAAATATAAATATCAGTGAAGTGATAAACTTTTCTCAGAAGATAAATGAGGATGATGTATGAATTTAAATGAAGTGTAGTCTTCTACAGTCTCAAGTTGACCATAAGTTTGATCTGAAATACAGTTAAATGAATGTTTCAACAATTTGAATGAAGGCAAATGTAATTAATAAAGGAAATTTTCTCATGTTGTACATGAGTACAAACTTTTGAATGAAGCCTTGTCATATTATTCGTGGACAATGATTGCAGTAATCAGTTAATATAAATACAAATTGATAAGCGATTTAGATTAAAATAATGAAACATAGTTTCTCTCATTATGAAAAGTACTGGTTCATGAAAGATATGGAACTAAATATTTTTGAGACAATAGACTATTTAATTTTTAATTAGAGGTGATTGATTTGCTGTGGTATGTTTATTAAGCCTGTGCAAATAACTGTAGACAGGTCACTTTTAAATGAATTGATAAGCGATTTAGATTAAAATAATGAAGCATAGTTTCTCTCATTATGAAAAGTACTGGTTCATGAAAGATATGGAACTAAATATTTTTGAGACAATAGACTATTTAATTTTTAATGTTTAATGTTTATTTTTATTTTATTTAATGTTTTATTTTTATTTTTAATGTTTATTAAGCCTGTGCAAATAACAGTAGACAGGTCACTTTTAAATGAATCACTGTAGTATTATTTTATGAATTGGTTAGAAAAATGATTTTACACATTTTAGTGTTATAAATCGTAATTAATGAAAAATAGATAAAAATTTTAAGTTACCTATGTTTAGTCATTTACTTTTATGACTCGTCTACTAAAAAACTCATGTTTTATTTGTTCAGTTGGATGAATAATTTATTTTCTCATTAACATTTAGATCTTATATTCTGTATCTGCTCTATCAATACAATTTTTTTCTGAAATTTGTAGTAATCATTAAATTTCAATTAAACTTTTTTTTTTTAGCTTCATCTGATGGTGCAGCTCGTTTATGGAATATAGAAACAGGAACTGTTGAACGTGAATATAGTGGACATCAGAAAGCTGTTACTGCATTAGCATTTTGCGATCAGATGACACCAGTTGAAAGTCAAACTAATTCATAAATTTTGTATTAAAAAGAATTTAAACTATTTTTAATTAATAATTATTTATCTTTTTAATCTGCTTGTTAGCAGATTGAAAAATGTCCAAATGTATAAAACATTTTTACATTTATTTAAATTTATTAATTTCATAAGTGATTAGTGTAGAAGTAATCAGATAAAACAATCAGGACAGATGAATACTCTTGAATTTCTGAACTCATGTTCATTTATATAATATTTTAAAGTTCATTTATTATTTTTATTATACATTAACTTTAAAATATTGTATAAATACATGAGTTCAGCAATTCAAGAGTATTCATCTGTACTGAATGTTTTATCTGATTAGTGTATAAGTAATGAGATTTACTTCTACACTTATCAAAAAGATTTACTTCATCACTTATGAAATTGATGTATAATTTTTTAAGCAGAGACTTGAAGATGTAAATTCAATAAAGCAAAATATAAATTAATAATCACAAAAATGTTACTTAGAATCTAAACCTAGATTGACATTTCAATTATTAAACTCACTGTTAGTAGAAAAAGGTATATTTACAAACTATATATATATATATATACATATAGTTATATTTTCAAGATAAAGAAGTTAGAATAGCCACAGATCCAGTCACCAGTTCTATTGCGACTTATATTACTAAGAAACTACAGTTTCTTTGAAAGAAACTGTAGTTTCTTAGTAATAAGTTACTACTGGTGAAAACTAAGAGTAAGCAAGCAAATCCTTGGGTTTGCTTACTAGCAAATAAGGAACTTAAATAGGTTTGCAATTGATCTTAATAAGATAAGATGTAACAAGGATTATAAAAATAAATACAAAAATCATCAATAATAAAAAAATTAAAATATTTACTAGCTTGTTTTTATTTAACATTTATTATTTAACAATTTAAAGAAATTATCATAATTTTTATTGATCAATAAAAGTTCATTAACATCTGCAGCTTTCATCCAAGAAGATACACAAATATTCATGATCTTGAGCAGATAAAAGCTCATTCCAATCTTGTTTAGGGTCAGAAACGTCATCATCCATCCCTCTCCTGAGGTGGAATCAAAAATGCTGCATTCCTTACTGCGGAGTTATTTCAAAGGCCAAAATGACAATTTGGAGGTATGCACTTCAAAGTGGAGGGTTATTGTCACATGTAGTGCTCAGTGTTGCACAGAGCACTAGCATGGTGGGCCGTGTTCAAAAATGGGAGAGCTTGTGCAATTAAACTGTGCATACTGTCTCCCTATATGTGGATGCTGGGGCTACAGGAGAAGCATGGCTGAATGAATGAAAGTGGACCTGGCCTACAGTGTCAAGGCTGGTGTCAGCAAACACCACTTTTTATGATATAAACATATATGGCCTACAGTGTCAAGGCTGGTGTCAGCAAACACCACTTTTTATGATATAAACATATAAAATTTTGTCAATTGTATGTTGCAACATGTATATTGCAAATGTATATTTTTATGAAGAAAAATGCTGAAGAAATTGCAACTGGTTTAGTAGTTTCCAGTGCATGTTTAAAATACCTATGACTGTATAAACAGTACAAGGAAGCTGCGCATTTTCATACCACACTGTAGACACACAACCTTCAAAACATCAAAATGCAGATCTAAAAGGTTATTATATTAAATATATGACCCAAAATTTTCATATGGTAGAACCATATGAAACCATATTATCATATTTTGCTATGACAAACATCAATTTTGCATCGTTAAACTGTTTCATAATTAATCTTAATCTTAATGTTAATCTTTTAATGTTTTGCAGTGTGTGAAAAAATACAAGCTTGAACAAAAGTTGATTTGTTATACTGCTGGTAATAACAGTAATTTTCGTGAAGAGAAAGGGGAATTCAAATGTATTCAGTTTAAGTGACGTAGGTAGACCTATTTTATGAATTAGCATGTGATTCTGTGTGCCTGTATGAGTAACGAAACTTCTGTGAATTTGTGAAAAAGTATATCTCATAGCAGCACAAGGTTTCCTTGGTTTGTTACCCGCAATAGAAAGAATTCTTTCAGTTTTTGATGGCCTAAAATCATATCTTTTTTGTGACAAATGCCCAAAATTATTATTTGATTTTTCTGAAAATCTAGAAATTTAACTTTCTGACATTTTTATATGGTACTCTACAGTTATTTAATAATGTAGTTCTGAAATTGGAAGCTAATTCTTGTCACAGCAACAGAAGCATTTCAGACATATTCTGAATTAATTTGTCAACTTCAGAAAAAGAAAAACCCATAATTTTATACAATCTTCTGCCAAAGAATTGCTATGCGCTCTAGAATAAACTAATGATGTTCAGTAACAAAAAATTCTTAAGCGTAGACAATTTTTATCATTCTAGTATCCAGTACTAAATAGTTAGCAGGTTTCAGTGGATAGATACAAACTGAAATTGCCTGGTCTGATTTATAAGAAGACTGCACAAGTTGTTAATGAAATTATAAATTAATGAAATTATAAAAGATTCCATAAATATTGATGACCTATTTGATGAATGTACATTGTTGAACCAAGTAATTCAAAACCAAAGGATAGGTTGTGGTTCAAGTTCTGAAAAAGTCTGTAGAAAGGGGTAGACTTTCAGTATCTACTGTTAACATCAGCTAAAGGTTTAAATTAATTTCTTGTAAATTTTATGAGTTCTAACTGCTTATTCAGCTATCCAACCAAGAAAGTCTTTAGAACTTTATAGGAGTGTAGAACATTATATGAACTGTATATGAGTGTTAAGAGAGCAAAAGGAGCCATTTATACTGTGTTCTTCATTACAGTGGTAGATAGCATTATAATGGAATGAGGAGGTTACTGGATACCGTAATGTGTAAAAATAATCAATCTCTATACAGTGCAGAATTGTTATGGATAAATCTGATGGTTACAGTGAATTTAAATATATTTAATATTATATGAAATATAAATCACCAAAATACAGTAATCAGATAAGTTAAACTTACCTTATTGATTTCTAATAACCGGTTTTCGTGGTATCCCACATCTTCAGTTGTTATTAAATTCTATTTTTATTACAATAAAACTTTTATTAAAATAAAACTTATGCTTTCAAATAACTTGTGTCCTCTTTTTGAAAATTATAATATTTTCTATTAAAAAATTTTAAATGATATAAATGTACATGTATTTGTGCTATCCAGTACTGGAATAATTTAGTCTTTAAAATGTAGTATTTTACTTTGTTCTATAGTCTTTATTGCTAACTGTTAGATTGTATCTATTATACTGTTAAGTAAATCATCATCTTCGAATGTGATCTGGTCATTCATCATTTTATATTTTTATTTATATTTATAAATATAATATTTCTTGAGTATATTCATTTTTTATCATTATCACAAATCTCCAAAATCTCTAATTGTTTTTATAATCTGTAATACTATTTTTGCATTCTAACAGATGTTCAGCTATAATAGGTATACCTCATTTTTTTATTTTTGTATGCTGTGTAATGTTCTGTAAATCTCTTTTTAAATATCTGTTGGTTTTACCTATAAAAATATTTTTACATTCTTTGCATTTATTTGTACATATTCCTCTCTATTACTTTTATTATTGTTATTTTTTAAATATTTCATAATGGGATTGTTTGGTTTGTATGCTCTTGTTAAAAGCATATGATTTATCTACTTAACATTTTGCAGTTATCCACTAACTTTTTATATTTATTTTTATCATATATGTTAATATTTTTTTAAATTATTTTATTTGTGTAATTATATTTTAGGTTTAAAACTTTTTGATAAATTATGGAAATATAAAACCGCCCCCACACATAAAACAAGTAAAGGAAGAACCATATAAAGCAAATACTGAAATAAAAGATTGTCAAGATAGAAAAAAAATTACAGAAAAATCTGCAAAATAAAGGTTCTTGTGAATGCAAAACAGAAAAAAGAGTAATTAATGAAATTAATTAGAAGTACTATCCACTTTCAACTGCTACATGTTTTAGGCTGTTTTAAGTTCTATTTCTGATATTAACACAAATTTAGAAACATTAAAAATTAATAAAGATATCATAAAATTAAATATATTAGAAAATATTATATATATAAATTGAAAATTTCAATTTTATAAATCATCAGACAGCATTTGAAGGAAACAATCTTATAAAATCAGCAACAGATAGCAGCACTCGTGTAAACTAATATGCAATTTTCATTATTTTAGTAGTTTTATTTTTAAATTTTTATTATGTAACAACAGAATTATTTCAATCATGATTGAGAATGTGGGATCCTGCAGAAGTACTTTCATGAAAAATTAAATTAAGATATGTCTTATCTCAATATTCTGTACTAGGTGGCTTATTTAATAGAATTTAAATATAATTTAATGGTACAGAGGAATAATATGAATCTTAAAATAATTAATTTCAGTAAAAAATTATAATTGTTTTATACATATTTAAAGTTAGATAGTTACAACCCATCCAATGAATAATTTTCTTTCAACTCTGAATACAGAATTTCTTAATTATAAAGGCTACTTACTACTACTTTTAATTTCATATTTACAGAAGAATTATACCACATTAACCAGACATAATAGGAACTAAATTACTTACAATTTATAAAACAAGTTAACAAAGAAAAGATTTACAAATACAAACCTATAAGTATTTTCTTCTTAGTCTGCCAAAAATAAGGACAATTAACAATAAATGGATTATGTCCACATGTTGATTGAATTCTAACTTCATCTTTTACTTGTTGAACTCCATTTTCAGAAATAATCTGAAAATGAAATTATAAATTAATTATTATAAATTATAATCAAATACTTTAGAATAAAAATAAAGCAATAATAACTCAATTCTCAAGATAAGAATGTTCATACCACTGAATTTGAACCAAGCAAGACTGATTAGAAAAAATAAGATCAAGTAGGTCTTAAATAGAAGGTCTCGAAAAATATTAAAGTCTACTAAATATTAAAATACAAAAAACAAAAATATTAAAGTCTTCAATCAGATGGAATTTGATATTCTATTACAAAAAAAAATATGATCAGTTGAATATTATTGATACCCATTAGAACTGCTAAAGCAGGGAGTGAATAGCTATGTGTTTCCCAAGTAAAGGCTAAATTTATAGTGAGGTGAGATAATGATGATTGAATAAAAACATCATCCCTATTTAAATAAATATATAATATTTATAAAGACTAATCTTTAAAATTTATTCTCTTGTTATTTCAAAAACACTTATTTCTTAATGTTAGGATTGGGAAAAAATGTTGTAGATTTATTGTAACTTATTGTCATGAAAAGCAAATTTACCCTAGGTAAATAAGATCAACCAAAAATGCATTTTACATTTCATTATCATATCTCAGCCATCTGTAATTAGATGTTCTATTTTTGCTTTTTCTTTAGTTTTGTTTTTTTCCTTTCATAAGTTTCAAGAAATTTATTCAACTTTTTTATGTAATGTTTCAATCTACAAGGATGAATTTTTTAAATTGTGTAAATGGTTTTTCCTTTACAATGTTATTATATAAAGTAATACATATAAACAATGTTATGCATGATTACTTTTATTCTGTCATACATGGGCTACTTTTCAGTAATAAAATCTATTTTTTTCAATTTTATTAATGAATTAACCTCTTTTTCAATAGCCTGATTTAGAGTTGAAAATCCATTTTCAAATTCAGATTATTTAAAGATGCACAAATTGATGAAGCCTTTTTTTCATGAAGTAACCTCATTATTTCTCTTGGTAACAATATTACTTAATAATAATGAATGAATCCATCATTCAATTCAGTATTTAATAAAATTTCATTATATCATCATGAACTGATCATATAACAGAAATAAAAATGGAAGACCGCTACAGTGGGATCACCAACACAGTTTACGTATAGCACTCAATAATAGTTACAGATAATAGAAAGATGATTTTCTTCAGCATAATTTTTTTTGTTAAATTAACCAGTCAAAAATGGATCTTCTCACAAGTACTTATAAAAATGTGTTTCTAATTCTTATATTTATATAATACTGGCAGACTTATTTTTTTCCTGAAAACTATTTTGCTTATGCTAGTCTGCTTTGCATCTCTAATTTATTTTGATTTCCTTCTGTAATTCTATTACCCAAATAATACAATTTTCCAATTTCTAGGGTGATATGTTCCTTTATATTAATATTTAATTCCTTATTATCCTCCTTTCTGTTACATGAAAATAATTAATAAAACATTACCTTTTAAAAGGTTTTTTATCTTTTATTTACTTTTATTTATTTTCACACTAATTTCTCCTCTAGTAATTAATTCATGCCATTTGAAATTTCTTCTAACAATTTTAATTTTTTCCAAAAGAATAATGACATCCGCAAATCTCAACATTTTTATTCTTTCTCCTTAAACAGTTACTCCACTCAATTTTTTTGTTCTCCAATATGGGGGAAACAGACTTCATTTTTGTCTCACTCCTGAAAAAGAGCCTTTCTTTCTTCATCTTCAACATTTATGACTGCTATCTGATTCTTCAAGAGATTATGTACATTTCTTCTTTTTCAGCATCTCAGTACAATGTGATTTACACATGTAAGCATTTGAACTGCCCTAATCAAATAAAAATTACTGAATTTATAATGAGCATAAAAATAATGGATCTTCAAAGGAGACAATTTGTAAGCTTCATCTGCATTAGGAGCCTGAGTAGAATTAATTTAATTGAAAGATTAATAATTTCATGATAATTTAAATATATTTTTTTTTAAACCAAAGGGCACCTTCAATCAAAAAAATACCATGCACAGGAAGACATGCTCTATGTTGAAATTCAATGCACTATTCTTCATGAATAACTAGGTTATTTATAATTAGTTAGGTAAATAATTAAAATTTACGTAATTAAATAATTAATATTATTACTGCGTTATAGGGTAAAATGTAAGTCATTACTTAATTTTGTTAAACTTTCTAAACTGAAAGTAAAATGTAAGAGTAATTATTTAAAAGTCTACATTTTCTTATAAATTCAGTTTTGTCAACTTGTGTATCCTGAAAAATACAATTATTTCTATACAGTTAAAATATCACACTGTAATAAATAGCTATTTTCACAAAATTACTTAATTTAACAAAGTGAATTTTAGAACATGACCAACCTAATTATCTATACCACTTTGATATTGTTATGAAAATCTATCAGTTGCTACTTAAATTCATTTACCTCCAGAATAGTTTTACAATAAAATGAATTATTTTTTTTGCTTTTGGATGATGAATTAATTTCTTTTTTTTTTGTTTGTTGGAACTAATAAAACTTTAGACACTCAAAAAAGATATTATAAAAAGTCCTTAAATTCAGAAAATAATTATAATACTGTGTAGAAAGTACATAAATTTTTATTCATTTAATTTTTTTTTTAATGTTACTATAATCTCCATTATTATTATTATGCTTTTACGGCCAACATGGGACCACTTAAGTCAATTTTAGTTGGATCTTTTCTGAGAAAAGCGTGTTATTTTACTCTTCCGAGCTGCCCAGTATTTCTTCATCCGTTCAGATCTTGCTTTCTTTTCTTCATCCGTAAATACCCTCTTCGTTGTACCTTGTCGTTTGTCTGTCTTTAGTTTAAATCTATTGCTTTTGTCTTTTAGCTTTGTAATTTTTCCAGTTTTATTCTGTAGGTCAGTCAGGGAAATTCCCAATTCTTTCATATCTTCTCTAATTTCTTTGATCCATCCTACTTCTAGCTTTTGGAACCAGAGCTTTTCAATGATATTTCTTGACAGTCTTGATTCCGGTGTCCGTATGAGATGACCAAAGAAAGAGATTCTTTTTTTCCGCATAGTATCAGTAACAGGCTCTATTTTTTTGATACACCACCTCATTTGGCACAATCCACCATTGGCCTTCTTTTTGGTGTTTTTTATTGATACACGTTCTGACAATTCTCCTCTCTATTTTCAGAATTTTTTCAATTCGGTTTTTCTGAGTGATTTTGAAAAGGGTCTCGCTTCCGTAGGTGACTTCTGGCTGTACTACAGTTTTATAATGTTTAAGTTTTGTTTTAGCAGAAAGGCATTTTTTGTTATATGTTGACCAAGTTAATTTTTGGGATTTAATCATTTTATTTGTCCTGTTTTGCCATGTCACTTTTTCATTTAAATTATAAGTTATTATTTCCCCTAGATATTTAAATTGTTTTACTATTTTAATTTTCTGATTGTTTACCGTAATGTGCTCTATTACCAGAGGATCTATGGCCATTAGTTCAGTTTTTTCGAAAGAGATATGAAGCCCTATCTTTTGTGCTAGGTTTTGAAGGCTCATGATTTGCGTTTTGGCTTCTTGAATATTATTTGCTAAAAGAGCGAGGTCATCTGCAAATCCTAGGCAATTTAGTGTGATGGAGTTTTTCTTAGTACCCATTTTTATATTTTTGGGATTTATTTCATACCATTTTCTCATGACAAATTCGAGGGCGCAGTTAAAAAGGAGTGCTGAGAGGCCGTCTCCTTGCCTCAATCCAGTTTTTATGTAGAAGGGTTGAGAGAGTTCACCTCTGAATTTCACTCTGGACTGGGTATTGGTTAAAAAGTTAATTTTATCATGTTTACGAGTTTAGGGTGAAGGCCCAGGTTTCTCAGAATATTCAGCATGGATGGTCGGTGTATACAATCATAGGCCCTTTTAAAGTCGACGAAGGTGATTATTAGTTGTTTTTTCCGTCTTTTATATAAGTCCATCATAAGTTTTAGGGATATTATTTGCTCCAGGCAACCTCTCCATGGCCTAAATCCCCCTTGGTATTTCCCCAAGTTCCAGTTCAAGTTGGTCTTTGCATCGGTTGTATATGATTCTCGACAGGATTTATGTGCAATCCAGGAGAGATATGCCTCTGTAGTTTTCCGGATTAGTTTTATCCCCTTTTTTATGTAATGGATGAATGAGGGCTGTGGTCCAGTGTTCTGGAAGTTTTTCTTCGTTCCATATTTTCACGAGGCATAGATGTAGGGAAGTTTTGACTGAATAAACTGATGAGTGTTTCCAGAGTTCTGCGAAAAGCTGGTCTTCTCCGCTTGCTTTGTAGTTTTTTATTTCATTTAAGGCTGCGAGAACTTCTTGAATTGTTGGCGGGTTGATATTTACCGGTGAAGTTTTAACTGGAGTTTCAGTATCAATCTCAAAAAGCTCTGGGGAGTCGTCACAGTTGAGGAGTTTATTGAAGGTTTCTGCCAAAATTTCAGCATTTTCTTTATTGGTGTGGGCCATATTTCCTTTTTTCCTCTCAGCATAAGGGTGGGTGGTTCATATCTTTGAAGAGCCTGACCAAAAATTTTATAATAATCTCGGGAGTTAGTTTTCTTGGAACTTTCTTCTATTTGCTGAATAAGTTTTTTGGGCTTGTCGTTTGGTTCCTCTTATAATTTTCTGAGTTATTTCCTTTGTTTGGTGAATTCATGGTTAGATTCTTCAGTTTTCCGGGTTTGGTGGTTGATCCAAGCTCGGTGTCGGTCTTTGAATGCTTTGTCACATTCTTCATTCCACCATTGGTGTTTTTTTCTTGGGTTTATAGGGGCTAGTTCTTCAGCTATTTCTTTCAGTTGGGATGTCAGTTCTTTTAAATTATTAGTTAATTTGATTTTTTTTGTTGTTTCTTCAAAGATGGCATTGTTTATTAATTTATGTGGATCATAAGCTCTTTTGTTTTTAGGTTGGGATTTTTTCTTTTTATGCGGGGTGAATTTTATTTTAACTTTAATTAAGTAATGGTCCAATCCAGTATCTGTTCCTCTCAAGACTTTTACATTATAAATCTCGTTGTGATATTTCCGGTCCATGCAAACATGATCGAGTTGCCATACCCCTTTTTTCCAATCTGGGTGTTTCCAAGTCTTCAATTTGTTTGGTTTTCTCATAAAATAGGTGGATTTTGAGATCATATTATGGTTTCTGCAAAATTCGACAAGTCTTTGGCCGTTCTTGTTAGTTTTCTTCTGGGCAGGCCATTTTCCGATAATATCATGATATCTTCGTTCTTTACCAAGTTGGGCATTAAAGTCCCCTATTAAAATCTTGGTGTGGGTCTTATTTGTGTTGTTTGCAGTTTGGTCAAGAAGTTCCCAGAATTTGTCCATCTCTTCTCTATCTTTTTTAAGATTGTTTTTGTCATTGGTGGGAGCATGGACATTTATTATGGTGTAGAATTTATTGGCTGATTTTAGGGTTAAGGTTGAATTCTATGACTGAGTCAATTATTTTAAGATTGATTGCAAATCCTGTTCCGAACTGTGGGCAATTCTTCATCACACATTTCCCGGGATTCCTTTGTAAATTCTGTAACCCTGAGATTCAAACGGCTCTCGATCGGTGTTTCTCATTTCTTGAAGTCCTGCGATTAGGAATTTTTATCTATCTTTTTAATTTCTTTTTTAAGTTAATCTTTAAAATGTTAAAATATATATATATATATATATATATATATATAAAATATCATTTAAATTGTTAGAAATTAACATCAGAGTAGAGCTTCTAACTTTAATGTCCAGTTGGGAAGGAAACAGAATTTGACATCATTGATTCAAACTGACTTTCAGAAAAAAATGGATTAAAAATAAATATTTCTTTATTAAAATTAAAGGTTTTGTTTATAAGTAATAAATTTTGATTGGTTAAACTGTGGCAATAATTAATTTAAAAAAAATCAAATCGGCTAATAAAACCTTAAAAAAAACAAATAACCTTATAAAAATCAAACAACCACCACATTACTTCATTCAATTGCTGAATAAACAGGTTAATAAGAAAACTGTTTCTCAAGATATAATTATAAAAATTTGCATGATCATATTATAAACTAATATGACTGAAAATTTTTTGTTTGACTCTTTTTGAATTAAAACAGTTTATTTGGTTTTCACCCATTTTCTACAAATTTACACATTTTGACTTTAATCTGAGACTACTTTGAAAAAATTGGTAAAGGATAATGGAATCAAACTTATTCTAAATTAAAATATGCTCCTTATAAATACATTGATAATATTCTTAAAATCATCTTCACAGATAATTATCAGATTTTTGTAACTACTAAAAATACAACAGAATTATTGAAATTTATGTTAATTTATACTTTAAACATAAATTATAGAGGTTACAATTAATTAAATATAACTTTTCTGGGTTACTACCGTTACTGATTATAGAAATTATTTTTAAATGTTATTAATTTTAAAATTTTATACGGTATTATGAAAACCAGTTTAATAATCTGGTTACTTCTAATTTAAAGAAAAAAAAAATTACCTCAAAATTTATTTCATTTTTCTTTTTTATTTTAAATTCTGGAAGAAAAGCAGATTCGATGTGCGGTACTGGCCATGCTGTTTTACATGCTTCTAATGGATTACTTAGAGTTGACTGTCGCCATCTAAAAGAAAATATGAAATTATTCAGAATCATAAAAAATTGGGTTAAATTTCCATTTCAAAATTACAATATTTCTTAAAAATTTGGTCTCTTCATTTATTCCTCAGCAGTTACCTATTCACCTTCATAAGCAGAATTACATGATGTAGTGTAGTAACTATGTTGATAAGGAAGCTTGTCTAATTAATAGCTTTAAGTATCTTCTGGAGTATAAATTTAACAAACTTCTAAAATTCAGCAAGATCTCAATACAAATCTTGAGTCTAATTAAAATACAATTAGTTTACTTTAGTGATTTCACCCTTGTTACTTAGAAAATCTGAATGTCTCTCTTAAACACTCTGGTAATGGGTCACCTCGCTTTTATTATTATAATGATGCAACATAATAATTTTTAAAATGTAAATGAATATCAAAGGTACTTCGTTGTTATATCTACATAATTAATAACACTTACAGCAGACTTACCTGCATACCATTCTGTTGAATTTCTGAACAGTACAGGTGATTTTTTTTAGGTATCATAGGATTATCACAGAACATTTATAAACTAAATTTTAATTAGCATTCAAATCATTAGCTGTTGCCTCCAACAAAAATTGTACACTGTTGGAATTAACAAGTTAACAGGTTATAGTATTCAATTGAAGATGAATGCCATTGAATTGTATCAGTGGGTACTTATAAAAAAAGTGTATTTTGAAGTAAAGCCTGTACCAGTTAGCAATCCAATGGTAATCCCTCCCAAAATTGTCAATTTGCTATACTTAGATGTTAACTAGAAGATATAGTAGATGTTAACCAGGGGTATTAGTAAACTGTTTTCTTCATAGGTTCGAATATATTTTCAGGCAATCAAATAAACTTTAATAACAAGATCAGCTAAGCTAAACTGCCAGAAAAAAGAAATGATTAGTAAAACAAGCAGATGCAGAAATTATTCAACATATAAACTATAATTGCTATCCAAATATTCTCAAAAAAGCATTTTTTGAGAAATGAATTATTCATTCTAGTTGTCAGTCTGCAATTTTCCCAGAAAGATCCAGCTCCCTTCAACAGGTAACTAAACAGAGAACATAAGGTAGAAGGTTTGAGCTTGTCACAAACAAGTAAGTCTGTAACACAAAAAACTAATGGAGCAACAAACCCCAAAAGGCATATAAATTAAGTTTTTTCTTCTTAAAACTTAAAATGCTAATTCATATTAATTTAAATCATAGACATTTATTAATTCTTATAATTAAATTTGATGTAGACTCAATTAATATATATGAATGGCATTAGCTGAATCTTTCTGGAGAAGGGAACGTGTTAAATAAAGATACATTTAGAATACTGTTAAGTAATAATTATCATTTACATGAAAATTAACTACACAAGACTACTGCAAAACAAAGTAAATTTTAATCAGAGAATACCGTAATACTAACTTATTCCGAGAAACTCTTGACCACGGTCTTGTAGCACTGTATGCTGATTTTTGAGTAGTACTACTTGTAAATGAAAGGCTGCTAAGGTTACTAGTAAAGTTCACCAAGGAAAACTAAAACACAAGAAACATTTTTTTATAAGTCGAAATAATAAAATAGTAAAACTAATTTTATGGTAATAGCAAAACATGTATATTACAGAGTATACAAAAATAATAAATTTAACAGATAAATTTGATTATATGTAGAAATATGATTTCTTTGGTCCAAAATCTCATCAGATGAAGGCAATCTGTTATGAGACAAGATGTGATCAAGAACTACATTTATCCCATCCCAAGAATACTAGAAAGAAAGTGAAGAATGAATTGGATTTTTGATGCCTATTTACTGCCGATACACTATCAGCATGTAAATGATATTAAAGTCCTAGATGAATTGAAAACTGGTTGTATAACAAGAGATCAAAACTTCAGTAGTACCTATCACACCTCATGTATATTGCAGCCATAAAATAGGGATAGAATAAAATTTAAACATTGCTTTATATAATATGGTGGGCTAAAAATCAATTTCCCTTGCATGTGGATTAAAGTTCTGCAACAGATCAAAAATTTTGGTTTTGTAGTTGTTCATGATAAGTAATGTAGCTTCTATTCAATTGTTCTTTACTTCATTTTTTTATATACTGAGAATTATGGTGTTTAATTACAGAAAACAACAGTTTAGATGTCAAAATAACAATAATACAGCTGCCATCCTTGAAAAATCTCTATTCTCTGCTGTTAGTTTGCATAATAGAATTTAAAATTTGAAAATAATAAAGAAATGCTTCATGATTAAGTAGTCCTAGAACTAGTTGCAATTAAGAAAACAAATAATTTGATCAGGATATTTTAGCAAAGAGCTCTTCTATAATGAAGAGCTCTAGTCTTTTCAGCAACTCTTACTGCTGAAAAGTAACTAAAAAGGTTACTATTCAGCAGGAAATCATATACTTTGTCCACATATTTTTAAAATAAGGGTGCAATTTTGCAAGAAATTTTATTCAATGTAAAGCAGATGCACTTTTCCTTGGCTTAGTGATATGGTCTGATGAAGTATGTTTCAAATTGAATAGACTAGTTTATTTTATTGACAGGACTTATTTTTTGCAATAGAACCCTAACAAGTAATTGAGATGTTATTCCTGGTTATTAAACAACCCTTTGTTTTGCATTAGCCATCTCTACATTTTGCAGCAGAATAGGGCTCTTCAAGTTAAATAACACCTTAATAAAAGTTTTTCTGAATGTAAATGATGCCAATTAACATTAAATGAATAGCTACACGATTATACCTTGTGTTTTTGATTTAGTGGAATTGTCTAAGACACTGTTTTCTTCTGATTTGATCTTAACAAGCTATATAAAACTAGTTGATTTTTATAAATCAGGACAAAAATTTATTTGAAAAAAGTAGGTTATTCAGTGAAAACATACTATCATGAATGCTTAAAGCAGAAGCCTGACTCTTTTAACATTTCCTCTGATGATTATTAAAAATATAAAATAAAAAATTTAATTTTTATTTTTATTAACTACTTTCTTAACAGTAATTGGGCAAAATGATGTTTAGTCCAGTATATAAAATGTATTTTTAAATAAAAATTTTAAAATTTAAAAAAATTATGTTATCAATAAAAATAACACTTCCAAGCTAAAAATAAAACCTTAAAAATATTATAATCTAAAACATAAATCAAGTTACATTTTTTCTCCTTTAACTGAATATTTCCAAAAGCAGAAAGTATATTCTTCTTTTTATTTTTAAAAAGAATAATAAAGAATTGTTTGTTAATAAAATTTGTCTTGTTTTCATATTAATTAATGAATCAATTCTTGAGTTTTATCCTACAAAAACATGTAACTGCTCTTCAATAGTTTAGTTTTTTAATGAATAACAGGGACTTTCATCCTAATATTTTTAAATAATAAAGCATTTGAATATGTTGAAATTAAATTTATTTTTGAACAAAGTACTTCTGGAAATAAATTTAACATGGTTTCAGCTGCTGATTTCAAACCTCAGGGGATAAAAAGTTTCAAACCTCAGGAGTTACACTGTTTTTGTAGGATAAAACTTTGGAATTGATTACTAATTAATATGAAAACAAGAAAAGTTTTACCATACAAGTCTTTATTCATAGTCTTGTATAAGGTTTTAAAAAAATTTCTGTGATTACAATGAAATAAACGAAATGAAAGTTGAAACCACAATAGATCCTTGTCAGGAATCAAACCTAGAAGACAAAAGAACCTAGAAGACAACATTGTAATTAGCTGTCTCACCAGTACCTTGCGGCAGGATTGACCAAAGCAGGTTAGATTATGTAACTAATAAAGGTAACCTAAATATTAAAGATTAAAATGACATATTTGTCAATAGTTTTAGAAAATTATAAATAAAATACAGTTTTATACACTGTAGGTCGTGTAACATTTAATGTGCATTAAATACCGCACAAAGTTAAAATATTTCAATAATTGTTCAAAATATAATGAAGTTAAAAACTTCATTATAAAAAATGTTTAAATAAAGTTAAGTCGGTAAAGTTTAAATAAAATTAAGTATTACGATTAATCTGTCTTTTAAAATAAACTATAATTTTTAATTTTTTTATTTTTTCATTAACATTTTCCTTCATAGGAACTTTCAAAGCTAATTAATAATAAACATTCTGTGAAAGTTTTATTAATTTTAAGAATAATAGTGTTGATTAATAAGAATTTTCTGTGAAAAAAGTTATAGTATTTTGGAAATGTTTGTTTAAACTACTTTGATTAAAGAGTGACAGGAGATGAACTATGAATTTTTTTCTCAAAACAATTCATTGCACATCAAATATTTGGTATAAAATTTGGTAGACATATTTCAATTTGCGTTTAGTATAATGCAATTGAGTCAATCAGGTGGATATTTTTTTCATTCTTTTTAGCCATTTTCTTTCAAATTAAACAAATAATACATCCACGATTCTCAAGTTTATTAAAAAAAAAATTTGAAAAACACAACTCATGATACTGCAAAATAGCAACTGAGAGATATTATTTAGTTTGTGATTTTAGAAACTTTCTGACAGAGTAATCCTTTCAAGATATGAATATAGATTTTAATTTAAGAATAATTGAAAGTTAAAAAATAGTGGTCTGGACTTACATGTAGTAAAATATTTAAAGAAAAATGTACTTTAACATTTTTCCTTAACAAATTTCCTGGTGTAAATTAAGATTTAACAAATGGGAATTCTTGATAAATCTGTGACTGGGATGTCATGTTATAAAAAAATGACAAATTTCAGTCATCAACATTAACCAAAAGAATTGGATCAAGATATATTATTTCAAGAAGTAACTGTGATTTAAGTTATTCACCTAATTTGGTGTAAAATTTACTTTGAGAGTTCATTTCAGGTTGTTCTCACATCTACATAGTGTATAATCTTTCTTAGACCAGTCATGGCAATTTTTCAGATAAACTTTTAACTGGATTAATATTATCAACTTATAGTGAACTGAATATTTCACATTTTTCCCTTATTTACTGTAGGCAGTGGGATAGTGTTGCATTCATGTTTTAGCACCTCGTACAGTGTTATCTTCATATACCAGGTTCAATACAAAGTTATATTAGCTACTTGGTGGATATGATTATACTATAAAATTATGGCAAGCACATTCTGGTGTATGTCAGGACTATGCAACATGCGGATTCTGTATCCTTGTATGAGTAATTTATAGATTTTATTGTTTGGTATTTATTTGTTATGGTATTTCATCTTAACATATTTGTGGTGTTCAAATCCAATACTAAAGATCCTTGCTCAGGCTTGTTAAATTTATAATTGATTAGTTGGTCTACTTTTATCAGAATGAAATTAGGTATAATACAAGCTTTATACTCCTTCATGAATATGCACATTAAAATAAAATAGTAAATTTTGAGATTGCTATTAGTTTTTGATTGAATGCAGTTTTTGACTAAAAACTTTTGACTATATGCAGTTATTTATTAAAGGGAATTGACAAGCTCTGTGTAGTTGACCTTCTTGATCTACAAAAGCTATTTTATTGAACAGACCTTCCACAGTTCAGAGTTACTCTTTACTATCTGGGACCTTATTTTCTTAGAGGTTTTCATTTGTGGAGATCTGTTCAGTAATCATGTTTTTTTTTATAAATAAAAGCTACTTAAGATTTTTCCTTGCATCACATCTTTTCATTTTCCCAGATTTTGCTTGTTTAGTATCCAAATTACCTGTTAAAGTACAGAATAAATAAGTATAGCTTGTCCAATCTGAAATGGCACAACCTGAAATGGCACAGATCTAGCTAGGCAACAATCACCATCTGGGTGATGGTTGCCTAGCTAGCGTGGGGCTACAATATGCTACTTGTGGAAGACTGTATACATAACAATATAATAAATTTTACGTCTTGTAGTAATTTTTTTATACTAATTTGTTTATTTAATTTTAAGTTTTTACTTCCTTGTACGAAGTAAAGGAAGTATTGTGACCGCAAAAAATAATGGGATATTTCTGTTGAAATATCCATTTATCCATTTTTATGTATCTTGCATAACTCAAAAATGATTAACTGCAGGATGTTAAAATTTTGAATTTAGGACTGTTGTAACATCTAGTTGTGCACCTCTCTTTTTGAACCAAGTGTCCAAAAAATCCCAAAATCCCCAAAAAATTGGAATTTGGAAAGTTTTTCTTTACTTCAGCAATAAGCCTTATTTGATGAGAGCTTTTCAATGGTATCATAAGTGGTACTTATTTTCACTGGTTCGAGTTATAGCCAAGTGAAATTTTAATTAATGAAATATTTGGATCTTACAAGGGTTCAAATTAGACTTTTTCAAATGTTTCAGACATTTTTTTAAATATATTTTGATTTATTAATGATTTAATTAACCTCTGTTAATACAATATTATAATTACAATAAATATTATAATTTTTTAAAAATGAAAAAAAATGTATTTCATTAAATTTTATTGAAGTAATGTAATGTAATAGGTGCACAAGGAAGTCATGTGGTGGCCACATCTGATTTTTTTATACTAATGTTTCTGACAATTAATGAACAAATTCAAATCATAAATTTTTAAATTATTTTTAGTCTTATATTTATATAAAAAAATATATAAATTCATGACTGAATAAAACAATACACATATAATTAGCTAACTTATTTTTACCACTATTATATTAACTCTCTCTTGGTGTATGTGAGTTCATGGTACAGAACTGTCGATTTTGAAGCACTTCTGCTTATCTATTTGCCCTGAAATTTTGCTTACAAGTTTTCTCCTGGCAACACGTTTTAGCAACATTTTCAAGTCGCTAAAGTGGAAAAATGCCCCTTGAACTTATGCAACCTCATTTACGTGCATATTTTCTTAGTGAAAGAAATTTTAAGTGAGATATATATTAGGGTATACAGTTGCTACTAGAAATGTTGTACAGCAACTGAAGTTTTGGGAAAATTCTAGATCTGAATTTTTGGATGAAAATCGCAAATATCTCAAATGGTTGGTCCTAGCACTAGTTGGTCCTAGTCAAAAAAAATTTTTTTCACTCCCCTTCATCACTCCCATCTGCTCCTAGTAGTACCTGTTAGAAGGTATTTTCAAGTGCCCTTAGGACGTCATTTGGAAAATTGGCAACCGCTTGTCTGATTTTCACGATTCAAACAATGTATGTATATTCAGCAGGTTGAGTGCTTAATGCTTCAGGTACTCTTGATAGACCAGATCTTGGTTATCCAGAAATTAAATCGTTTAGCTCTTGATTGCATTCGCCCACTGTAAAACGTACCGATCTGATTTTTCAGATCTAATATTAAAATCTAATATTGTGTTAAAGATGGTACACAGATTTATAATATGAAAGGCAAAGTCAAGTGGGTGGAATATATTGGAGTTATACGGAGGAAATGAATTAGAAAATGGTGTTAAATAGGAAGAAGAAGAGATCGAAGAGGATGAAAAGGGTGAAACAATACTGAGATCTGAATTAGATCTGAGAGCATTAGAGTTAAGTGGCAGAAAGGCTCCTGGAATAGACATGTTAGTCATAATACCAAAGAAAGCAGGTGCAGATAAATTCTGAACAATTAGCTTAACTAGTCTACTAGTCTTGCACCAAAAATCTTAACTAGAATTCTGTTCAGAAGAATTGAGAGAATGGAAGAAGTGTTAGAAGACAAATTTGGTTTCAGGAAAAGTATAAGGACAGGGGAAGCAATTTTAGCACTCAGATTAATAGTAGAAGGAAAAAGAAAAACAAACCAACATACTTGGCATTAAAAGGCATTCACTAACATAGACTGGAATAAAATGTTCAGCATTTTAAAAAAAATTAGGATTCAAATAGAGATAATAACAATAATACATCAAAGTAGCTGTAATTATATAAAAAAAAAACCATAATTTTAGAGGATGTTCCCTATCCCAGTTACTTTTTAACCTTTGCATAGAACGAGCAGTTAATGATGTTAGAACAATTTAGATGGAGTAACAGTACAAGGTGAAAAGATAAAGATGCTATGATTTGCTGATATAGCAATTCTAGCTGAGAGTAAGTAAAATACATGGATGAAGTTCTACGCAAGAACTCCCGCATGAAAATAAACAAAATGAAAGTAATGAAATGTAGAAATAAAGAAAATGGACCACTGAATGTAAAAATAGGAAAAGAAAAGATTATGGAGATAGAAGAATTTAAAATGCCCAAATATTGATATAAAACCAATCAAATAAAGTTGCTTGAGCATATTTTCTTAGATTAGTTCAAAACACAGATTAACTTGTGTAATTAATTACATAAGATAGCTGCATGTAATCAAGGGACAAAGGTACAGTAACGTTCATACAATAAAAAATATCGCATATTTTTAAAACACAGATTATTTGACCTTTTCAGTTTTCAATCTTTCCTGTGAATTTGCATGGCACACAGATTTTATGGTCGCCCAGTTGTATGATAATGTGTGTCCGTGTTCTTCTGATATGTTTGTTTGGGTGACAATGCATTATGTGATGCACTCCTTTGGTGCTTCTAATGTCTACAAACTGGTTGACCACTGTAAGGTTCATTCTCAATATTTGTTTTACCAGCTCGGATGCATAAAATTCTTCTTCACTTACTCACTGTACTTTCATTAGCAGTTTCATCATATAAACAGCTTTTAGGTGATGAATATCAGTAGCATTCATTTTTTTCTGCTATTAAAAATTTCACCAATGTCGTTTTTAGATGCATTGACTTAGCAAATGACTCCATAATATACTGGTAACTGATATAAAATGAGGGTGTGGGTCAACAACCTTTGGAATGGTAGTAGCAGGAGATTGAAACTACAAAGTGAGCAGCTCCTATTGCAAAAAAACTATTGCTTTGTGTGATGTTTGTTCTGTTACATTAAAGTGTGTATTACAATTCAGCTATTATTACGGTTATATTCAGCTATTAACTGTATTTTTCAAATTTTTTAACGTAACAGGTCATCAACATATTTGTATGTACGACCTTGGTTCTAACAATCCAACGGCTATCATTAATTATGGAGTTTCTAAAAATGTTACTGTGTTGGTTTCCAAGAGGATGGAAAATGGATGTACACTGGTGAAGACTGCAGTGCTTGTATATGGGATCTCGGGTAATTAAGAAGCAAGTATTTACGTTATTTTACAGAATTTTAAGTTTGATTTTTTCATCAATTCTTATGAACATGATAAAAATTCTAAACTTTATTTTTATGAGTTATCTTTTGCGCTGTAATATGTCTGAGAAGTCCAACAAACTCTGGAAAATATATATTTTGGACTTTGTACATATTTATATACATTGTGTATACACATTATGTATATACATTATTTATATACACAGTGTATCTGTGTATATGCAATCGTGCCAAATGCACAGATCTATTTGTCACCAGGTGTGGTGTCTATGTCTGATATGTGGTGAATTATCTTCTGAGTTATGATTTAAAACGCTTCCTCCACAATAATTTGTCAGGTGTTGTAAGGTTGGGGCTCTGTAGTAGTCGTTTCAATGGGGATGGTAATGCTTGTAAACCATAAATTGTAAGTTAAAAAAATGGTGCATTAAAGAGAAAATTGAGCTAGAGCCCCAGTCTTCCTGTGATCCACACTCATTCTGTGGGGTGCCCTTCTCTTGAAGTTAAGGCCACTCTTAGTCGCCTTAACTAATCATTTATCATTCATACCATAACAATGTGGTCCGTACAAGTAACATGACCCATCCTGGCCCATATCATGACACATGTTGGATTCATTTCTTACTTGAAAAATCTAAAAAAAATGGTCAGACCACCAATTATATTTACTAGCGCCAATTTTATTCACTAAATTGGCATTCAGCAGCCTCTGCTTCCTATACCCTCCTATGTTCATTAAATTCATAATAATAAAGCTTGTTCAGTTTATAAACTATCGGCACCGACTGTTTCGAAACAGTTGGCCTCTAACTTAAAAATATTAGTTATAAATGATATTACCCATACTTCATATGAGTAAAAATAAAATGTATTTAGCCTGGTTCTTACCTGACTTTTAAGTTTTGTTTTTTAGTCAAGTAACTGAAGGCAGTTGCATTGTACATACTGTAACAGTGACTGTGTTAGTTGAACCACTGTCATACATGGTCAGACCACTTCTAATCACATCTAATGTATAAATTTTCTTTTACTTTTACCAATTTCAAGGTTAAATTTTTAAAAATTTATCAGTAGTTTCTTTGCTGGGATGGGCATTGATGATGGAATAAGTCGGTCAGGATATGTCCTTTATGTATAGTATTTTTTAAAAAAATACATGTTGATTTTTTAACTATTCCTTGTTGCACTATACCTTGTGCACTATACCTTGTTGAATACAAAAATTTCATTCTGAAACTGAATGTGAAGTGAGATAAAATGCTAAAAATAATGAACACTGGATTTAGTTTTAGATTTTGGTAAAAAATTTGTTTTATTGTTAATCATGGCTCATTGGTATTGATATAAAGTGCTGGGACATACAAATTGTTGGTAAGTGGAAATTATTATATAAAGTTTTTTCCAATGATTTATTTTATGTATTGCATTAATTCATAGTCTTTAAACTATTTAGGTACTTGGTAACATCTGCTGATCAGTCTGCAAGAATATGGAAAACAGCTGACTTCTCATTGGTACAAGAATTAAAACATGAAAATCAACATTGGGTGTGGGATGTCGCTTTCAGTGCTGATTCACAATATATTATTACTGGTAATTATAAAACCAAATGTATGTATATAAAATAAGCACCTGAAAAGTAGAATAAGTCAATAGGAATCAAAAATGTTTAATCAAGTAATCATCTTAATATACATTCACAATTAGTTTGTCCTTTATAACGAACTAAATAGAAAAAAAAGATTAGGTTACTAATGGAGATAATTCATTTCCTCCTACAAATGATTTTCTGTATTATATAAAACATGAAATGGTAAAAATGGCCTAATAGTTTGGGGAAAATAAGGAAAAAGTTTAGAGATAGTTGGATGAATGGGAAGAAATTACCACTGTACAGTATGAAATACATCATTAACTTTTTTCAGTATAACTGATGAAATATAATCAAATCAGTTTATCAGTGAAGTGATAAACTTTTCTCAGAAGATAAATGAGGATGATGTATGAATTTAAATGAAGTGTAGTCTTCTACAGTCTCAAGTTGACCATAAGTTTGATCTGAAATACAGTTAAATGAATGTTTCAACAATTTGAATGAAGGCAAATGTAATTAATAAAGGAAATTTTCTCATGTTGTACATGAGAAAATCATATTGTTCGTGGACAATGATTGCAGTAATCAGTTAATATAAATACAAATTGATAAGCGATTTAGATTAAAATAATGAAGCATAGTTTCTCTCATTATGAAAAGTACTGGTTCATGAAAGCTATGGAACTATATATTTTTGAGACAGTTATAAAATATATATTTTCATTAAAAGTTATTGATTTGCTGTGGTATGTTTATTAAGCCTGTGCAAATAACTGTAGACAGGTCACTTTTAAATGAATCACTGTAGTATTATTTTATGAATTGGTTAGAAAAATGATTTTACACATTTTAGTGTTATAAATCGTAATTAATGAAAAATAGATAAAAATTTTAAGTTACCTATGTTTAGTCATTTACTTTTATGACTAGTCTACTAAAAAACTCAAGTTTTATTTGTTCAGTTGGATGAATAATTTATTTTCTCATTCACATTTAGATCTTATATTCTGTATCTACTCTATCAATACAATTTTTTTCTGAAATTTGTAGTAATCATTAAATTTCAATTAAACTTTTTTTTTCAGCTTCATCTGATGGTGCAGCTCGTTTATGGAATATAGAAACAGGAACTGTTGAACGTGAATGTAGTGGACATCAGAAAGCTGTTACTGCATTAGCATTTTGCGATCAGATGACACCAGTTGAAAGTCAAACTAATTCATAAATTTTGTATTAAAAAGAATAATTAGTGTAGAAGTAATTAATAATCACAAAAAATTGTGACTTAGTACTAAGAAACTACAGTTTCTTTCAAAGAAACTGTAGTTTCTTAGTAATAAGTTACTACTGGTGAAAACTAAGAGTAAGCAAGCAAATCCTTGGGTTTGCTTACTAGCAAATAAGGAACTTAAATAGGTTTGCAATTGATCTTAATAAGATAAGATGTAACAAGGATTATAAAAATAAATACAAAAATCAATAATAAAAAAATTAAAATATTTACTAGCTTGTTTTTATTTAACATTTATTATTTAACAATTTAAAGAAATTATCATAATTTTTATTGATAAATGTTTCTATTCTCAAATTATCTATATATTGGATTATCCAATAGCTAATTTGAGAATAGAATCAATAAAAAGTTCATTAACATCTGCAGCTTTCATCCAAGAAGATACACAAATATTCATGATCTTGAGCAGATAAAAAGCTCATTCCAATCTTGTTTAGGGTCAGAAACGTCATCATCCATCCCTCTCCTGAGGTGGAATATACCCTAGGGTATGGATAGATGGAAAATCCAAAAATGCTGCATTCCTTACTGCGGAGTTATTTCAAAGGCCAAAATGACAATTTGGAGGTATGCACTTATCAAAGTAGTCACATGTAGTAGTGCTTGCTCAGTGTTACACAGAGCACTAGCATGGTGGGCCATGTTCAAAAATGGGAGAGCTTGTGCAATTAAACTGCATACAGTCTCCCTATATGTGTATGCTGGGGCTACAGGAGAAGCATGGCTGAAATAATTAAGCATTCCCATAACACTATGCAGCTTATGCTGCAGAATCAAAGTGGACCTGGCCTACAGTGTCAAGGCTGGTGTCAGCAAACACCAGTTTTATGATATAAACATGTAAAATTTTGTCAATTGTACGTTGCAACATCATATATGCAAATGTATTCCAATATTTTTATGAAGACTACATCTTGGTACAGATGCCATCATATATTGTTAATTTCCAGTGCATGTTTAAAATACCTATGACTGTATAAACAGTAAGATTGTGTTTACGTAACATTAATATTTTTAAAACTTGGTTATACAAAATTCTTTTTGTGGTGAATTTGTTTGGACTTTCAGTGATTTTGTAAACTGTTCAAACTTTGCAGAAAATAGTGCTTATGTGATCTCTGATTCTGAACATTCAACATTAGATGAGGCTGTCTAAAGGAAAGTGAAGATGAAAACAGCTAAACATAGTGCTGGGAATAGTGATTGGGAATAACAATCAAAATGGGAATAACAATAACTGATCTGGAATGTGCTGCTAAGGAAGCTGCATTTTCATTTCATGAAAAAAACCAAGGCAGTTATTGTTAATATATTTTGCTATGTGTTGCCTTCTTGGAAAACATCAATTTTGCATCGTTAAACTGTTTCATAATTAATGTTTTAAATTGAAGTAAAACATTGTTCCAATTGATATTTCAGCCTGGAATTCAAGTTAATCTTTTAATGTTTTGCAGTGTGTGAAAAAATACAAGCTTGAACAAAAGTTGATTTGTTATATTGCTGGTAACAGTAATTTTCTTGAAGAGAAAGGGGAATTCAAATGTATTCAGTTTAAGTGACGTAGGTAGACCTATTTTATGAATTAGCATGTGATTCTGTGTGCCTGTATGAGTAACGAAACTTCTGTGAATTTGTGAAAAAGTATATCTCATAGCAGCACAAGGTTCCTTGGTTTGTTACCTGCAATAGAAAGAATTCTTTCAGTTTTTGATGGCCTAAAATCATATTTCTTTTTTGTGACAAATGCCCAAAATTATTATTTGATTTTTCTGAAAATCTAGAAATTTAACTTTCTGACATTTTTATATGGTACTCTACAGTTATTAATAATGTAGTTCTGAAATTGGAAGCTAATTCTTGTCACAGCAACAGAAGCATTTCAGACATATACCCATAAATTTATACAATCTTCTGCCAAAGAATTGCTATGCACTCTAGAAGAAACTAATGATGTTCAGTAACAAAAAATTCTTAAGCGTAGACAATTTTTATCATTCTAGTATCCAGTACCTGCTAACTGCAGGTTTCAGTGGATAGATACAAACTGAAATTGCCTGGTCTGATTTATAAGAGACTGCACAAGTTGTTAATGAAATTATAGAAGATTCCATAAATATTGATGACCTATTTGATGAATGTACATTGTTGAACCAAGTAATTCAAAACCAAAGGATAGGTTGTGGTTCAAGTTCTGAAAAAGTACCAGATAATTTTGAAAAGAAGTGGAAAGCAATTTTTAAGATGTTTCAAAAGAAAGATGTTGCAATATTTTTAAAATGACTGAGTTTGCGATGTCTTTGCCTGGGACATCTGCTCCAGTTGAGAGAGTACTTTCAGTTATGGGGAACATTTGGTCTGTAGAAAGGGGTAGACTTTCAGTATCTACTGTTAACATCAGCTAAAGGTTTAAATTAATTTCTTGTAAATTTTATGAGTTCTAACTGCTTATTCAGCTATCCAACCAAGAAAGTCTTTAGAACTTTATAGGAGTGTAGAACATTATATGAACTGTATATGAGTGTTAAGAGAGCAAAAGGAGCCATTTATACTGTGTTCTTCATTACAGTGGTAGATAGCATTATAATGGAATGAGGAGGTTACTGGATACCGTAATGTGTAAAAATAATCAATCTCTATACAGTGCAGAATTGTTATGGATAAATCTGATGGTTACAGTGAATTTAAATATATTTAATATTATATGAAATATAAATCACCAAAATACAGTAATCAGATAAGTTAAACTTACCTTATTGATTTCTAATAACCGGTTTTCGTGGTATCCCACATCTTCAGTTGTTATTAAATTCTATTTTTATTACAATAAAACTTTTATTACAATAAAACTTATGCTTTCAAATAACTTGTGTCCTCTTTTTGAAAATTATAATATTTTCTATTAAAAAATTTTAAATGATATAAATGTACATGTATTTGTGCTATCCAGTACTGGAATAATTTAGTCTTTAAAATGTAGTATTTTCCTTTGTTCTATAGTCTTTATTGCTAACTGTTAGATTGTATCTATTATACTGTTAAGTAAATCATCATCTTCGAATGTGATCTGGTCATTCATCATTTTATATTTTTATTTATATTTATAAATATAATATTTCTTGAGTATATTCATTTTTTATCATTATCACAAATCTCCAAAATCTCTAATTGTTTTTATAATCTGTAATACTATTTTTGCATTCTAACAGATGTTCAGCTATAATAGGTATACCTCATTTTTAACAATCTTATAAAAACAGCAACAGATAGCAGCACTCGTGTAAACTAATATGCAATTTTCATTATTTTAGTAGTTTTATTTTTAAATTTTTATTATGTAACAACAGAATTATTTCAATCATGATTGAGAATGTGGGATCCTGCAGAAGTACTTTCATGAAAAATTAAATTAAGATATGTCTTATCTCAATATTCTGTACTAGGTGGCTTATTTAATAGAATTTAAATATAATTTAATGGTACAGAGGAATAATATGAATCTTAAAATAATTAATTTCAGTAAAAAATTATAATTGTTTTATACATATTTAAAGTTAGATAGTTACAACCCATCCAATGAATAATTTTCTTTCAACTCTGAATACAGAATTTCTTAATTATAAAGGCTACTTACTACTACTTTTAATTTCATATTTACAGAAGAATTATACCACATTAACCAGACATAATAGGAACTAAATTACTTACAATTTATAAAACAAGTTAACAAAGAAAAGATTTACAAATACAAACCTATAAGTATTTTCTTCTTAGTCTGCCAAAAATAAGGACAATTAACAATAAATGGATTATGTCCACATGTTGATTGAATTCTAACTTCATCTTTTACTTGTTGAACTCCATTTTCAGAAATAATCTGAAAATGAAATTATAAATTAATTATTATAAATTATAATCAAATACTTTAGAATAAAAATAAAGCAATAATAACTCAATTCTCAAGATAAGAATGTTCATACCACTGAATTTGAACCAAGCAAGACTGATTAGAAAAAATAAGATCAAGTAGGTCTTAAATAGAAGGTCTCGAAAAATATTAAAGTCTACTAAATATTAAAATACAAAAAACAAAAATATTAAAGTCTTCAATCAGATGGAATTTGATATTCTATTACAAAAAAAAATATGATCAGTTGAATATTATTGATACCCATTAGAACTGCTAAAGCAGGGAGTGAATAGCTATGTGTTTCCCAAGTAAAGGCTAAATTTATAGTGAGGTGAGATAATGATGATTGAATAAAAACATATCCCTATTTAAATAAATATATAATATTTATAAAGACTAATCTTTAAAATTTATTCTCTTGTTATTTCAAAAACACTTATTTCTTAATGTTAGGATTGGGAAAAAATGTTGTAGATTTATTGTAACTTATTGTCATGAAAAGCAAATTTACCCTAGGTAAATAAGATCAACCAAAAATGCATTTTACATTTCATTATCATATTCAATTTTTCCAAAGGAGATTGAGATACCACATTATATCTCAGCCATCTGTAATTAGATGTTCTATTTTTGCTTTTTCTTTAGTTTTGTTTTTTTCCTTTCATAAGTTTCAAGAAATTTATTCAACTTTTTTATGTAATGTTTCAATCTACAAGGATGAATTTTTTAAATTGTGTAAATGGTTTTTCCTTTACAATGTTATTATATAAAGTAATACATATAAACAATGTTATGCATGATTACTTTTATTCTGTCATACATGGGCTACTTTTCAGTAATAAAATCTATTTTTTTCAATTTTATTAATGAATTAACCTCTTTTTCAATAGCCTGATTTAGAGTTGAAAATCCATTTTCAAATTCAGATTATTTAAAGATGCACAAATTGATGAAGCCTTTTTTTCATGAAGTAACCTCATTATTTCTCTTGGTAACAATATTACTTAATAATAATGAATGAATCCATCATTCAATTCAGTATTTAATAAAATTTCATTATATCATCATGAACTGATCATATAACAGAAATAAAAATGGAAGACCGCTACAGTGGGATCACCAACACAGTTTACGTATAGCACTCAATAATAGTTACAGATAATAGAAAGATGATTTTCTTCAGCATAATTTTTTTTGTTAAATTAACCAGTCAAAAATGGATCTACTCACAAGTACTTATAAAAATGTGTTTCTAATTCTTATATTTATATAATACTGGCAGACTTATTTTTTTCCTGAAAACTATTTTGCTTATGCTAGTCTGCTTTGCATCTCTAATTTATTTTGATTTCCTTCTGTAATTCTATTACCCAAAAAATACAATTTTCCAATTTCTAGGGTGATATGTTCCTTTATATTAATATTTAATTCCTTATTATCCTCCTTTCTGTTACATGAAAATAATTAATAAAACATTACCTTTTAAAAGGTTTTTTATCTTTTATTTACTTTTATTTATTTTCACACTAATTTCTCCTCTAGTAATTAATTCATGCCATTTGAAATTTCTTCTTTTTTTTTTTTTGTCTTCAGTCATTTGACTGGTTTGATGCAGCTCTCCAAGATTCCCTATCTAGTGCTAGTCATTTCATTTCAGTATACCCTCTACATCCTACATCCCTAACAATTTGTTTTACATATTCCAAACGTGGCCTGCCTACACAATTTTTCCCTTCTACCTGTCCTTCAAAAATTAAAGCGACTATTCCAGGATGCCTTAGTATGTGGCCTATAAGTCTGTCTCTTCTTTTAACTATATTTTTCCAAATGCTTCTTTCTTCATCTATTTGCCGCAATACCTCCTCATTTGTCACTTTATCCACCCATCTGATTTTTAACATTCTCCTATAGCACCACATTTCAAAAGCTTCTAACCATTTCTTCTCAGATACTCCGATTGTCCAAGTTTCACTTCCATATAAAGCGACACTCCAAACATACACTTTCAAAAATCTTTTCCTGACATTTAAATTAATTTTTGATGTAAACAACTTATATTTCTTACTGAAGGCTCGTTTAGCTTGTGCTATTCGGCATTTTATATCGCTCCTGCTTCATCCATCTTTAGTAATTCTACTTCCCAAATAACAAAATTCTTCTACCTCCATAATCTTTTATCCTCCTATTTTCACATTCAGTGGTCCATCTTTGTTATTTCTACTACATTTCATTACTTTTGTTTTGTTCTTGTTTATTTTCATGCGATAGTTCTTGCGTAGGACTTCATCTATGCCGTTCATTGTTTCTTCTAAATCCTTTTTATTCTCGGCTAGAATTACTATATCATCAGCAAATCGTAGCATCTTTATCTTTTCACCTTGTACTGTTACTCCGAATCTAAAATGTTCTTTAACATCATTAACTGCTAGTTCCATGTAAAGATTAAAAAGTAACGGAGATAGAGAACATCCTTGTCGGACTCCCTTTCTTATTATGGCTTCATTCTTATGTTCTTCAATTGCTACTGTTGCTGTTTGGTTCCTGTACATGTTAGCAATTGTTCTTCTATCTCTGTATTTGAACCCTAATTTTTTTAAAATGCTGAACATTTTATTCCAGTCTACGTTATCGAATGCCTTTTCTAGGTCTATAAACGCCAAGTATGTTGGTTTGTTTTTCTTTAATCTTCCTTCTACTATTAATCTGAGGCCTAAAATTGCTTCCCTTGTCCCTATACTTTTCCTGAAACCAAATTGGTCTTCTCCTAACACTTCCTCCACTCTCCTCTCAATTCTTCTGTATAGAATTCTAGTTAAGATTTTTGATGCATGACTAGTTAAACTAATTGTTCTGTATTCTTCACATTTATCTGCCCCTGATTTCTTTGGTATCATTACTATAACACTTTTTTGAAGTCTGACGGAAATTCCCCTTTTTCATAAATATTACACACCAGTTTGTATAATCTATCAATCGCTTCCTCCCCTGCACTGCGCAGTAATTCTACAGGTATTCCGTCTATTCCAGGAGCCTTTCTGCCATTTAAATCTTTTAATGCTCTCTTAAATTCAGATCTCAGTATTGTTTCTCCCATTTCATCCTCCTCAACTTCCTCTTCTTCCTCTATAAAACCATTTTCTAATTCATTTCCTCCGTATAACTCTTCAATATATTCCACCCATCTATCGACTTTACCTTTCGTATTATATATAGGTGTACCATCTTTTTTTAACACATTATTAGATTTTAATTTATGTACCCCAAAATTTTCCTTAACTTTCCTGTATGCTCCGTCTATTTTACCAATGTTCATTTCTCTTTCCACTTCTGAACACTTTTCTTTAATCCACTCTTCTTTCGCCAGTTTGCACTTCCTGTTTATAGCATTTCTTAATTGCCGATAGTTCCTTTTACTTTCTTCATCACTAGCATTCTTATATTTTCTACGTTCATCCATCAGCTGCAATATATCGTCTGAAACCCAAGGTTTTCTACCAGTTCTCTTTATTCCGCCTAAGTTCGCTTCTGCTGATTTAAGAATTTCCTTTTTAACATTCTCCCATTCTTCTTCTACATTTTCTATCTTATCTTTTTTACTCAGACCTCTAGCGATGTCCTCCTCAAAAATCTTCTTTACCTCCTCTTCCTCAAGCTTCTCTAAATTCCACCGATTCATCTGACACCTTTTCTTCAAGTTTTTAAACCCCAATCTACATTTCATTATCACCAAATTATGGTCGCTATCAATGTCTGCTCCAGGGTAAGTTTTGCAGTCCACGAGTTGATTTCTAAATCTTTGCTTAACCATGATATAATCTATCTGATACCTTGCAGTATCGCCTGGCTTTTTCCAAGTGTATATGCTTCTATTATGATTTTTAAATTGGGTGTTGGCAATTACTAAATTATACTTCGTGCAAAACTCTATAAGTCGGTCCCCTCTTTCATTCCTTTTGCCCAGCCCGTATTCACCCACTATATTTCCTTCCTTGCCTTTTCCAATGCTTGCATTCCAATCTCCAACTATTATTAAATTTTCATCTCCTTTTACGTGTTTAATTGCTTCATCAATCTCTTCGTATACACATTCTACCTCATCATCATCATGGGCGCTTGTAGGCATATAGACGTTAACAATCGTTGTCGGTTTAGGTTTTGAATTTATCCTTATTACAATGACTCTATCGCTAAGCGTCTTGAAATACTCCACTCTCCTCCCTATTTTCTTGTTCATCACGAAACCTACTCCTGCCTGCCCATTATTTGACGCTGAGTTAATTACTCTAAAGTCACCCGACCAAAAGTCGCCTTCCTCTTCCCACCGAACCTCACTAATTCCTACTATATCCACGTTTACCCTATCCATTTCCCTTTTTAAATTCTCTAGCCTACCAACCTTTTTTAAGCTTCTAACATTCCACGCTCCGACTCGTAGAATGTTATTTTTTACTTTTCTGGTGACCCCTTCCTTAGTAGTCCCCACCCGGAGATCCGAACGGGGGACTATTTTACCTCCGGAATATTTTACCAAGGAAGGCGCCTCCATTATTGCTTTTGAAAATGCAGAGCCACATTTTCTTGGAAAAAAAAAACAGCTGTAGTTTTCCATTGCTTTCAGCTGCGCAGTACTCAGAGGACTGAGTGATGTTGATACGGCCGTTTAAGTCGTCCTGACTCACGCCCCTAACAACTACTGAAAGAGCTGCTGCCCTCTTTCAGGAATCATTCCTTAGTCTGGCTCTCAACAGATACCTCTCAACAGATATGGTTGCACCTTCGGTCCAGCTACTCTGTATCCCTGAGCACTCAACTCCCCTCACCAACGGCAAGGTCTCATGATTCATAGAGGAGGAAATTTCTTCTAACAATTTTAATTTTTTCCAAAAGAATAATGACATCCGCAAATCTCAACATTTTTATTCTTTCTCCTTAAACAGTTACTCCACTCAATTTTTTTGTTCTCCAATATGGGGGAAACAGACTTCATTTTTGTCTCACTCCTGAAAAAGAGCCTTTCTTTCTTCATCTTCAACATTTATGACTGCTATCTGATTCTTCAAGAGATTATGTACATTTCTTCTTTTTCAGCATCTCAGTACAATGTGATTTACACATGTAAGCATTTGAACTGCCCTAATCAAATAAAAATTACTGAATTTATAATGAGCATAAAAATAATGGATCTTCAAAGGAGACAATTTGTAAGCTTCATCTGCATTAGGAGCCTGAGTAGAATTAATTTAATTGAAAGATTAATAATTTCATGATAATTTAAATATATTTTTTTTTAAACCAAAGGGCACCTTCAATCAAAAAAATACCATGCACAGGAAGACATGCTCTATGTTGAAATTCAATGCACTATTCTTCATGAATAACTAGGTTATTTATAATTAGTTAGGTAAATAACTAAAATTTACGTAATTAAATAATTAATATTATTACTGCGTTATAGGGTAAAATGTAAGTCATTACTTAATTTTGTTAAACTTTCTAAACTGAAAGTAAAATGTAAGAGTAATTATTTAAAAGTCTACATTTTCTTATAAATTCAGTTTTGTCAACTTGTGTATCCTGAAAAATACAATTATTTCTATACAGTTAAAATATCACACTGTAATAAATAGCTATTTTCACAAAATTACTTAATTTAACAAAGTGAATTTTAGAACATGACCAACCTAATTATCTATACCACTTTGATATTGTTATGAAAATCTATCAGTTGCTACTTAAATTCATTTACCTCCAGAATAGTTTTACAATAAAATGAATTATTTTTTTTTGCTTTTGGATGATGAATTAATTTCTTTTTTTTTTGTTTGTTGGAACTAATAAAACTTTAGACACTCAAAAAAGATATTATAAAAAGTCCTTAAATTCAGAAAATAATTATAATACTGTGTAGAAAGTACATAAATTTTTATTCATTTAATTTTTTTTTTAATGTTACTATAATCTCCATTATTATTATTATGCTTTTACGGCCAACATGGGACCACTTAAGTCAATTTTAGTTGGATCTTTTCTGAGAAAAGCGTGTTATTTTACTCTTCCGAGCTGCCCAGTATTTCTTCATCCGTTCAGATCTTGCTTTTTTTTCTTCATCCGTAAATACCCTCTTCGTTGTACCTTGTCGTTTGTCTGTCTTTAGTTTAAATCTATTGCTTTTGTCTTTTAGCTTTGTAATTTTTCCAGTTTTATTCTGTAGGTCAGTCAGGGAAATTCCCAATTCTTTCATATCTTCTCTAATTTCTTTGATCCATCCTACTTCTAGCTTTTGGAACCAGAGCTTTTCAATGATATTTCTTGACAGTCTTGTTTCCGGTGTCCATATGAGATGACCAAAGAAAGAGATTCTTTTTTTCCGCATAGTATCAGTAACAGGCTCTATTTTTTGATACACCACCTCATTTGGCACAATCCACCATTGGCCTTCTTTTTGGTGTTTTTTATTGATACACGTTCTGACAATTCTCCTCTCTATTTTCAGAATTTTTTCAATTCGGTTTTTCTGAGTGATTTTGAAAAGGGTCTCGCTTCCGTAGGTGACTTCTGGCTGTACTACAGTTTTATAATGTTTAAGTTTTGTTTTAGCAGAAAGGCATTTTTTGTTATATGTTGACCAAGTTAATTTTTGGGATTTAATCATTTTATTTGTCCTGTTTTGCCATGTCACTTTTTCGTTTAAATTATAAGTTATTATTTCCCCTAGATATTTAAATTGTTTTACTATTTTAATTTTCTGATTGTTTACCGTAATGTGCTCTATTACCAGAGGATCTATGGCCATTAGTTCAGTTTTTTCGAAAGAGATATGAAGCCCTATCTTTTGTGCTAGGTTTTGAAGGCTCATGATTTGCGTTTTGGCTTCTTGAATATTATTTGCTAAAAGAGCGAGGTCATCTGCAAATCCTAGGCAATTTAGTGTGATGGAGTTTTTCTTAGTACCCATTTTTATATTTTTGGGATTTATTTCATACCATTTTCTCATGACAAATTCGAGGGCGCAGTTAAAAAGGAGTGCTGAGAGGACGTCTCCTTGCCTCAATCCAGTTTTTATGTAGATGGGTTGAGAGAGTTCACCTCTGAATTTCACTCTGGACTGGGTATTGGTTAAAAAGTTAATTTTATCATGTTTACGAGTTTAGGGTGAAGGCCCAGGTTTCTCAGAATATTCAGCATGGATGGTCGGTGTATACAATCATAGGCCCTTTTAAAGTCGACGAAGGTGATTATTAGTTGTTTTTTCCGTCTTTTATATAAGTCCATCATAAGTTTTAGGGATATTATTTGCTCCGGGCAACCTCTCCATGGCCTAAATCCCCCTTGGTATTTCCCCAAGTTCCAGTTCAAGTTGGTCTTTGCATCGGTTGTATATGATTCTCGACAGGATTTATGTGCAATCCAGGAGAGATATGCCTCTGTAGTTTTCCGGATTAGTTTTATCCCCTTTTTTATGTAATGGATGAATGAGGGCTGTGGTCCAGTGTTCTGGAAGTTTTTCTTCGTTCCATATTTTCACGAGGCATAGATGTAGGGAAGTTTTGACTGAATAAACTGATGAGTGTTTCCAGAGTTCTGCGAAAAGCTGGTCTTCTCCGCTTGCTTTGTAGTTTTTTATTTCATTTAAGGCTGCGAGAACTTCTTGAATTGTTGGCGGGTTGATATTTACCGGTGAAGTTTTAACTGGAGTTTCAGTATCAATCTCAAAAAGCTCTGGGGAGTCGTCACAGTTGAGGAGTTTATTGAAGGTTTCTGCCAAAATTTCAGCATTTTCTTTATTGGTGTGGGCCATATTTCCTTTTTTTCCTCTCAGCATAAGGGTGGGTGGTTCATATCTTTGAAGAGCCTGACCAAAAATTTTATAATAATCTCGGGAGTTAGTTTTCTTGGAACTTTCTTCTATTTGCTGAATAAGTTTTTTGGGCTTGTCGTTTGGTTCCTCTTATAATTTTCTGAGTTATTTTCCTTTGTTTGGTGAATTCATGGTTAGATTCTTCAGTTTTCCGGGTTTGGTGGTTGATCCAAGCTCGGTGTCGGTCTTTGAATGCTTTGTCACATTCTTCATTCCACCATTGGTGTTTTTTTCTTGGGTTTATAGGGGCTAGTTCTTCAGCTATTTCTTTCAGTTGGGATGTCAGTTCTTTTAAATTATTAGTTAATTTGATTTTTTTTGTTGTTTCTTCAAAGATGGCATTGTTTATTAATTTATGTGGATCATAAGCTCTTTTGTTTTTAGGTTGGGATTTTTTCTTTTTATGCGGGGTGAATTTTATTTTAACTTTAATTAAGTAATGGTCCAATCCAGTATCTGTTCCTCTCAAGACTTTTACATTATAAATCTCGTTGTGATATTTCCGGTCCATGCAAACATGATCGAGTTGCCATACCCCTTTTTTCCAATCTGGGTGTTTCCAAGTCTTCAATTTGTTTGGTTTTCTCATAAAATAGGTGGATTTTGAGATCATATTATGGTTTCTGCAAAATTCGACAAGTCTTTGGCCGTTCTTGTTAGTTTTCTTCTGGGCAGGCCATTTTCCGATAATATCATGATATCTTCGTTCTTTACCAAGTTGGGCATTAAAGTCCCCTATTAAAATCTTGGTGTGGGTCTTATTTGTGTTGTTTGCAGTTTGGTCAAGAAGTTCCCAGAATTTGTCCATCTCTTCTCTATCTTTTTTAAGATTGTTTTTGTCATTGGTGGGAGCATGGACATTTATTATGGTGTAGAATTTATTGGCTGATTTTAGGGTTAAGGTTGAATTCTATGACTGAGTCAATTATTTTAAGATTGATTGCAAATCCTGTTCCGAACTGTGGGCAATTCTTCATCACACATTTCCCGGGATTCCTTTGTAAATTCTGTAACCCTGAGATTCAAACGGCTCTCGATCGGTGTTTCTCATTTCTTGAAGTCCTGCGATTAGGAATTTTTATCTATCTTTTTAATTTCTTTTTTAAGTTAATCTTTAAAATGTTAAAATATATATATATATATATATATATATATATAAAATATCATTTAAATTGTTAGAAATTAACATCAGAGTAGAGCTTCTAACTTTAATGTCCAGTTGGGAAGGAAACAGAATTTGACATCATTGATTCAAACTGACTTTCAGAAAAAAATGGATTAAAAATAAATATTTCTTTATTAAAATTAAAGGTTTTGTTTATAAGTAATAAATTTTGATTGGTTAAACTGTGGCAATAATTAATTTAAAAAAAATCAAATCGGCTAATAAAACCTTAAAAAAAACAAATAACCTTATAAAAATCAAACAACCACCACATTACTTCATTCAATTGCTGAATAAACAGGTTAATAAGAAAACTGTTTCTCAAGATATAATTATAAAAATTTGAATGATCATATTATAAACTAATATGACTGAAAAATTTTTTGTTTGACTCTTTTTGAATTAAAACAATTTATTTGGTTTTCACCCATTTTCTACAAATTTACACATTTTGACTTTAATCTGAGACTACTTTGAAAAAATTGGTAAAGGATAATGGAATCAAACTTATTCTAAATTAAAATATGCTCCTTATAAATACATTGATAATATTCTTAAAATCATCTTCACAGATAATTATCAGATTTTTGTAACTACTAAAAATACAACAGAATTATTGAAATTTATGTTAATTTATACTTTAAACATAAATTATAGAGGTTACAATTAATTAAATATAACTTTTCTGGGTTACTACCGTTACTGCTTATAGAAATTATTTTTAAATGTTATTAATTTTAAAATTTTATACGGTATTATGAAAACCAGTTTAATAATATGGTTACTTCTAATTTAAAGAAAAAAAAAATTACCTCAAAATTTATTTCATTTTTCTTTTTTATTTTAAATTCTGGAAGAAAAGCAGATTCGATGTGCGGTACTGGCCATGCTGTTTTACATGCTTCTAATGTATTACTTAGAGTTGACTGTCGCCATCTAAAAGAAAATATGAAATTATTCAGAATCATAAAAAATTGGGTTAAATTTCCATTTCAAAATTACAATATTTCTTAAAAAGTTGGTCTCTTCATTTATTCCTCAGCAGTTACCTATTCACCTTCATAAGCAGAATTACATGATGTAGTGTAGTAACTATGTTGATAAGGAAGCTTGTCTAATTAATAGCTTTAAGTATCTTCTGGAGTATAAATTTAACAAACTTCTAAAATTCAGCAAGATCTCAATACAAATCTTGAGTCTAATTAAAATACAATTAGTTTACTTTAGTGATTTCACCCTTGTTACTTAGAAAATCTGAATGTCTCTCTTAAACACTCTGGTAATGGGTCACCTCGCTTTTATTATTATAATGATGCAACATAATAATTTTTAAAATGTAAATGAATATCAAAGGTACTTCGTTGTTATATCTACATAATTAATAACACTTACAGCAGACTTACCTGCATACCATTCTGTTGAATTTCTGAACAGTACAGGTGATTTTTTTTAGGTGTCATAGGATTATCACAGAACATTTATAAACTAAATTTTAATTAGCATTCAAATCATTAGCTGTTGCCTCCAACAAAAATTGTACACTGTTGGAATTAACAAGTTAACAGGTTATAGTATTCAATTGAAGATGAATGCCATTGAATTGTATCAGTGGGTACTTATAAAAAAAGTGTATTTTGAAGTAAAGCCTGTACCAGTTAGCAATCCAATGGTAATCCCTCCCAAAATTGTCAATTTGCTATACTTAGATGTTAACTAGAAGATATAGTAGATGTTAACCAGGGGTATTAGTAAACTGTTTTCTTCATAGGTTCGAATATATTTTCAGGCAATCAAATAAACTTTAATAACAAGATCAGCTAAGCTAAACTGCCAGAAAAAAGAAATGATTAGTAAAACAAGCAGATGCAGAAATTATTCAACATATAAACTATAATTGCTATCCAAATATTCTCAAAAAAGCATTTTTTGAGAAATGAATTATTCATTCTAGTTGTCAGTCTGCAATTTTCCCAGAAAGATCCAGCTCCCTTCAACAGGTAACTAAACAGAGAACATAAGGTAGAAGATTTGAGCTTGTCACAAACAAGTAAGTCTGTAACACAAAAAACTAATGGAGCAACAAACCCCAAAAGGCATATAAATTAAGTTTTTTCTTCTTAAAACTTAAAATGCTAATTCATATTAATTTAAATCATAGACATTTATTAATTCTTATAATTAAATTTGATGTAGACTCAATTAATATATATGAATGGCATTAGCTGAATCTTTCTGGAGAAGGGAACGTGTTAAATAAAGATACATTTAGAATACTGTTAAGTAATAATTATCATTTACATGAAAATTAACTACACAAGACTACTGCAAAACAAAGTAAATTTTAATCAGAGAATACCGTAATACTAACTTATTCCGAGAAACTCTTGACCACGGTCTTGTAGCACTGTATGCTGATTTTTGAGTAGTAGTACTTGTAAATGAAAGGCTGCTAAGGTTACTAGTAAAGTTCACCAAGGAAAACTAAAACACAAGAAACATTTTTTTATAAGTCGAAATAATAAAATAGTAAAACTAATTTTATGGTAATAGCAAAACATGTATATTACAGGGTATACAAAAATAATAAATTTAACAGATAAATTTGATTATATGTAGAAATATGATTTCTTTGGTCCAAAATCTCATCAGATGAAGGCAATCTGTTATGAGACAAGATGTGATCAAGAACTACATTTATCCCATCCCAAGAATACTAGAAAGAAAGTGAAGAATGAATTGGATTTTTGATGCCTATTTACTGCCGATACACTATCAGCATGTAAATGATATTAAAGTCCTAGATGAATTGAAAACTGGTTGTATAACAAAAGATCAAAACTTCAGTAGTACCTATCACACCTCATGTATATTGCAGCCATAAAATAGGGATAGAATAAAATTTAAACATTGCTTTATATAATATGGTGGGCTAAAAATCAATTTCCCTTGCATGTGGATTAAAGTTCTGCAACAGATCAAAAATTTTGGTTTTGTAGTTGTTCATGATAAGTAATGTAGCTTCTATTCAATTGTTCTTTACTTCATTTTTTTATATACTGAGAATTATGGTGTTTAATTACAGAAAACAACAGTTTAGATGTCAAAATAACAATAATACAGCTGCCATCCTTGAAAAATCTCTATTCTCTGCTGTTAGTTTGCATAATAGAATTTAAAATTTGAAAATAATAAAGAAATGCTTCATGATTAAGTAGTCCTAGAACTAGTTGCAATTAAGAAAACAAATAATTTGATCAGGATATTTTAGCAAAGAGCTCTTCTATAATGAAGAGCTCTAGTCTTTTCAGCAACTCTTACTGCTGAAAAGTAACTAAAAAGGTTACTATTCAGCAGGAAATCATATACTTTGTCCACATATTTTTAAAATAAGGGTGCAATTTTGCAAGAAATTTTATTCAATGTAAAGCAGATGCACTTTTCCTTGGCTTAGTGATATGGTCTGATGAAGTATGTTTCAAATTGAATAGACTAGTTTATTTTATTGACAGGACTTATTTTTTGCAATAGAACCCTAACAAGTAATTGAGATGTTATTCCTGGTTATTAAACCCTTTGTTTTACATTAGCCATCTCTACATTTTGCAGCAGAATAGGGCTCTTCAAGTTAAATAACACCTTAATAAAAGTTTTTCTGAATGTAAATGATGCCAATTAAAATTAAATGAATAGCTACACGATTATACCTTGTGTTTTTGATTTAGTGGAATTGTCTAAGACAGTGTTTTCTTCTGATTTGATCTTAACAAGCTATATAAAACTAGTTGATTTTTATAAATCAGGACAAAAATTTATTTGAAAAAAGTAGGTTATTCAGTGAAAACATACTATCATGAATGCTTAAAGCAGAAGCCTGACTCTTTTAACATTTCCTCTGATGATTATTAAAAATATAAAATAAAAAATTTAATTTTTATTTTTATTAACTACTTTCTTAACAGTAATTGGGCAAAATGATGTTTAGTCCAGTATATAAAATGTATTTTTAAATAAAAATTTTAAAATTTAAAAAAATTATGTTATCAATAAAAATAACACTTCCAAGCTAAAAATAAAACCTTAAAAATATTATAATCTAAAACATAAATCAAGTTACATTTTTTCTCCTTTAACTGAATATTTCCAAAAGCAGAAAGTATATTCTTCTTATTATTTTAAAAAGAATAATAAAGAATTGTTTGTTAATAAAATTTGTCTTGTTTTCATATTAATTAATGAATCAATTCTTGAGTTTTATCCTACAAAAACATGTAACTGCTCTTCAATAGTTTAGTTTTTTAATGAATAACAGGGACTTTCATCCTAATATTTTTAAATAATAAATTGAATATGTTGAAATTAAATTTATTTTTGAACAAAGTACTTCTGGAAATAAATTTAACATGGTTTCAGCTGCTGATTTCAAACCTCAGGGGATAAAAAGTTTCAAACCTCAGGAGTTACACTGTTTTTGTAGGATAAAACTTTGGAATTGATAACTAATTAATATGAAAACAAGAAAAATTTTACCATACAAGTCTTTATTCATAGTCTTGTATAAGGTTTTAAAAAAATTTCTGTGATTACAATGAAATAAACGAAATGAAAGTTGAAACCACAATAGATCCTTGTCAGGAATCAAACCTAGAAGACAAAAGAACCTAGAAGACAACATTGTAATTAGCTGTCTCACCAGTACCTTGCGGCAGGATTGACCAAAGCAGGTTAGATTATGTAACTAATAAAGGTAACCTAAATATTAAAGATTAAAATGACATATTTGTCAATAGTTTTAGAAAATTATAAATAAAATACAGTTTTATAGACTGTAGGTCGTGTAACATTTAATTTGCATTAAATACCGCACAATGTTAAAATATTTCAATAATTGTTCAAAATATAATGAAGTTAAAAACTTCATTATAAAAAATGTTTAAATAAAGTTAAGTCGGTAAAGTTTAAATAAAATTAAGTATTACGATTAATCTGTCTTTTAAAATAAACTATAATTTTTAATTTTTTTCTTTTTTCATTAACATTTTCCTTCATAGGAACTTTCAAAGCTAATTAATAATAAACTTTCTGTGAAAGTTTTATTAATTTTAAGAATAATAGTGTTGATTAATAAGAATTTTCTGTGAAAAAAGTTATAGTATTTTGGAAATGTTTGTTTAAACTACTTTGATTAAAGAGTGACAGGAGATGAACTATGAATTTTTTTCTCAAAACAATTCATTGCACATCAAATATTTGGTATAAAATTTGGTAGACATATTTCAATTTGCGTTTAGTATAATGCAATTGAGTCAATCAGGTGGATCTTTTTTTCATTCTTTTAAGCCATTTTGTTTTTTGTCATTTGAAAGTATAATACATCCACGATTCTCAAGTTTATTAAAAAAAAAATTTGAAAAACACAACTCATGATACTGCAAAATAGCAACTGAGATATTACTTAGTTTGTGATTTTATTCTGACAGAGTAATCCTTTCAAAATATGAATATAGATTTTAATTTAAGAATAATTGAAAAAGTTAAAAAATAGTGGTCTGGACTTGCGTGTAGTAAAATATTTAAAGAAAAATGTACTTTAACATTTTTCCTTAACAAATTTCCTGGTGTAAATTAAGATTTAACAAATGGGAATTCTTGATAAATCTGTGACTGGGATGTCATGTTATAAGAAAATGACAAATTTCAGTCATCAACATTAACCAAAAGAATTGGATCAAGATATATTATTTCAAGAAGTAACTGTGATTTAAGTTATTCACCTAATTTGGTGTAAAATTTACTTTGAGAGTTCATTTCAGGTTGTTCTCACATCTACATAGTGTATAATCTTTCTTAGACCAGTCATGGCAATTTTTCAGTTAAACATTTAACTGGATTTATATTATCAACTTATAGTGAACTGAATATTTCACATTTTTCCCTTATTTACTGTAGGCAGTGGGATAGTGTTGCATTCATGTTTTAGCACCTCGTACAGTGTTATCTTCATATACCAGGTTCAATACAAAGTTATATTAGCTACTTGGTGGATATGATTATACTATAAAATTATGGCAAGCACATTCTGGTGTATGTCAGGACTATGCAACATGCGGATTCTGTATCCTTGTATGAGTAATTTATAGATTTTATTGTTTGGTATTTATTTGTTATGGTATTTCATCTTAACATATTTGTGGCATTCAAATCCAATACTAAAGATCCTTGCTCAGGCTTGTTAAATTTATAATTGATTAGTTGGTCTACTTTTATCAGAATGAAATTAAGATGAGGTATAATACAAGCTTTATACTCCTTCATGAATATGCACATTAAAATAAAATAGTAAATTTTGAGATGCTATTAGTTTTTGATTGAATGCAGTTTTTGACTAAAAACTTTTGACTATATGCAGTTATTTATTAAAGGGAATTGACAAGCTCTGTGTAGTTGACCTTCTTGATCTACAAAAGCTATTTTATTGAACAGACCTTCCACAGTTCAGACAGTAATCATGTTTTTTTTATAAATAAAAGCTACTTAAGATTTTTCCTTGCATCACATCTTTTCATTTTCCCAGATTTTGCTTGTTTAGTATCCAAATTACCTGTTTCAGTACAGAATAAATAAGTATAGCTTGTCCAACCTGAAATGGCACAGATCTGACATGGGTGATGGTTGCCTAGCTAGCGTGGGGCTATAATATGCTACTTGTGGAAGACGTTATACATAACAATATAATAAATATATAGATATGGTATAAATTTTCTTTAGTCTAGTAGTAATTTTTTTATACTAATTTGTTTATTATTTAATTTAAGTTTTTACTTCCTTGTACGAAGTAAAGGAAGTATTGTGACCGCAAAAAATAATGGATATTTCTGTTGAAATATCCATTTATCCATTTTTATGTATCTTGCATAACTCAAAAATGATTAACTGCAGGATGTTGAAATTTTGAATTTAGGACTGTCGTAACATCTAGTTGTGCACCTCTCTTTTTGAACCAAGTGTCCAAAAAAACCCAAAATCCCCAAAAAATTGGAATTTGGAAGTTTTTCTTTACTTCAGCAATAAGCCCTTATTTGATGAGAGCTTTTCAATGATGTATCATAAGTGGTATTATTTTCACTGGTTCCAGAGTTATAGCAAAGTTGAAATTTTAATTAATGACATATTTGGATCTTACAAGGGAAATTGTTTCAAATTAGACTTCATTTCCTTCTTTTAACATTTTTTTTAATATTTTGATTTATTAATGATTAATTAACCTCTGTTAATACAATATTATAATTACAATAAATATTATAATTTTTTAAAAATGAGAAAAAAATTATTTCATTAATAATTTATTTTTTTGAAGTAATGTAATTTAATAGGTGCACAAGGAAGTCATGTGGTGGCCACATATGATTTTTTTATACTAATGTTTGTTACAATTAATGTACAAATTCAAATCATAAATTTTTAAATTATTTTTAGTCTTATATTTATATAAAAAAATATATAAATTCATAACTGAATAAAACGATACACATATAATTAGCTAACTTATTTTTACCACTATTAACTCTCTCTTGGTGTATGTGAGTTCATGGTACAGAACTGTCGAATTTTGAAGCACTTCTGCTTATCTATTTGCCCTGAAATTTTGCATACAAGTTTTCTCCTGGCAACACATTTTAGCAACATTTTCAAGTCGCTAAGATGCCCCTGAGTTGCTAAGTGTAAAAATGCCCCTTGAACTTATGCAACCTCATTTACGTGCATATTTTCTTAGTGAAAGAAATTTTAAGTAGATATATATTAGGGTATACAGTTGCTACTAGAAATGTTGTACAGCAGCAACTGAAGTTTTGGGAAAATTCTAGATCTGAATTTTTGGATGAAAATCGCAAATATCTCAAATGGTTGGTCCTAGTCAAAAAAAAATTTTTGACTCCCCCTCATCACTCCCATCTGCTCCTAGTAGTACCTGTTAGAAGGTATTTTTAAGTGCCCTTAGGACGTCTTTTGGAAACTTGGCAACCGCTTGTCTGATTTTCACGATTCAAACAATGTATGTATTCAGCAGGTTGAGTGCTTAATGCTTCAGGTACTCTTGATAGACCAGATCTTGGTTATCCAGAAATTAAATCGTTTAGCTCTCGATTGCATTCGCTCACTGTAAAACATACCGATCTGAAAAATCTAATATTGTGTTAAAGATGCTACACAGATTTATAATATGAAAGGCAAAGTCAAGTGGGTGGAATATATGGAGTTATACGGAGGAAATGAATTAGAAAATGGTGTTAAATAGGAAGAAGAGGAGATCGAAGAGGATGAAAGGGGTGAAACAATACTGAGATCTGAATTAGATCTGAGAGCATTAGAGTTAAATGGCAGAAAGGCTCCTGGAATAGACATGTTAGTCATAATACCAAAGAAAGCAGGAGCAGATAAATTCTGAACAATTAGCTTAACTAGTCTACTAGTCTTGCATCAAAAATCTTAACTAGAATTCTGTTCAGAAGAATTGAGAGAATGGAAGAAGTGTTAGAAGACAAATTTGGTTTCAGGAAAAGTATAAGGACAGGGGAAGCAATTTTAGCGCTCAGATTAATAGTAGAAGGAAAAAGAAAAACAAACAGACTGGAATAAAATGTTCAGCATTTTAAAAAAATTAGGGTTCAAATAGAGATAATAACAATAAATCAAAGAAGCCGTAATTATATAAAAAAAGCCATAATTTTAGAGGATGTTCCCTATCCCAGTTACTTTTTAACCTTTGCATAGAACGAGGAGTTAATGATGTTAGAACAATTTAGATGAAAAGATGGTGAAAACAAAGGTGAAAAGATAAAGATGCTACGATTTGCTGATATAGCAATTCTAGCTGAGTAAGTAAAAGAGATTTAGTAGGAACAACGGCATGGATGAAGTTCTACGCAAGAACTCCCGCATGAAAATAAAGAAAATGAAAGTAATGAAATGTAGAAATAAAGAAAATGGACCACTGAATGTAAAAATAGAAAAAGAAAAGATTATGGAGATAGAATTTAAAATGTGATTTAAAATGCCCAAATATTGATATATTTTATTTTTATTATATATAATTATATTAAATTATAATTATTATATAATATTGTATTAATTATAATTATTATAATTATTATTATTCTTAGCTTACAACTAAGAATTCTTTCCATAGTACTAAAGTATTTATTGTTCCTTAATGTTTTCCTCAGCAAGTAAATGCTATTGAAATAACACCAGACAAACAGTTACTAGCAGCTGCAGGTAAATAATTTTTTGTTATTAATTTGATACTATTTTGTTTTTGCTGATCAGGATGACAAAATGTGATTTTTAAAGATTAATTTTAACTTTTATGCAGCTTATAATGGCTGTTGACAGCTTTCAATGGTTTTGCAGGGACTAGTGTTTATGTTCAAATAAACACTAGTTCAAATATGTTCAAATGACATATTTGATCTGTTTTATTTGCTGTTAGCATTTTTTTGTCAAATATTGTATGCTTGTAAATCTCATTGTAAATCTTTGTAAAATTGTTATTCATGTTTTTGTGGCATTATCTAGCCACTGAGAAATGCTAACAGCATTTAGTGAACTTCATTAAATTTTCTGATCTACAGGAACAAATTTCCTAACACAACTTTTGCCATTTGCATTTTTCCTTACTTATAGCTTCAGTTTCCAGTCACAGATTATTTGTCCTATTCAGTTTTCAATCTTTCCTGTGAATTTGCATGGCACACAGATTTTATGGTCGCCCAGTTGTATGATAATGTGTGTCAGTGTTCTTCCGATATGTTTGTTTGGGTGGAAATGCATTACGTGATGCACTCCTTTGGTGCTTCTAATGTCTACAAACTGGTTGACCACTGTAAGGTTCATTCTCAATATTTGTTTTACCAGCTCGGATGCATAAAATTCTTATTCTTCACTTACTCACTGTACTTTCATTAGCAGTTTCATCATATAAATGGCTTTTAGGTGATGAATATCAGTAGCATTCATTTTTTCTGCTATTAAAAATTTCACCACTGTCATTTTTAGATGCATTGACTTAGCAAATGACTCCATAATACTGGTAACTGATATAAAAAGGTGGGCTGCACCTATTGCAAAAAAACTATAGCTTTGTGCGATTGTTCTGTTACATTAAAGTGTGTATTACAATTCAGCTATTATTAGTTATATTCAGCTATTAACTGTATTTTACAAATTTTTTAACATAACAGGTCAACATATTCGTATGTACGACCTTGGTTCTTACTATCCAACGGCTATCATTAATTATGAAGGAGTTTCTAAAAATGTTACTGGTGTTGGTTTCCAAGAGGATGGAAAATGGATGTACACTGGTGAAGACTGCAGTGCTCAAATATGGGATCTCAGGTGCAAGTATTTAAGTATTTACAGAATTTTAAAAGTTTGTTTTTTTTATCAATTCTTATGAACGTGATATAAATTCTAAACTTTACTTTTATGAGTTATCTTTTGCGCTGTAATATGTCTGAGAAGTCCATGAACTCTGGAAAATATATATTTTGGACTTTGTACATATTTATATACATTTGAACATAGAAATTATTTATACAGTGTATCTGTGTATATGCAATCGTGCCAAATGCACAGATCTATTTGTCACCAGGTGTGGTGTCTGTCTGATGTGGTGATTTATCTTCTGAGCTATGATTTAAAAGGCTTCCTCCACACTGTTAAGCAATTCATCTGTTACTTAAAGATACTTGGGCCTTATTTCCCACAATAATTTGTCAGGTGTTGTAAGGTTGGGGCTCTGTAGTAGTCATTTCAATGGGGATGGTAATGCTTGTAAACCATAAATTGTTAGTTAAAAAAATGGTGCATTCAAAAAGAGAAAATTGAGCTAGTGCCCCAGTCTTCCTGTGATCCACACTCATTCTATGGGGTGCCCTTCTCTTGAAGTTAAGGCGACTAAGAATCATTTATCATTCATACCTTAACAATGTGGTCCGTACAAGTATCATGACCCATCCTGGCCCATATCATGACACATGTTGGATTCATTTCTTACTTGCACTCAAATTGAGTTTTTTCTTAGGCCAGAAAACCATACTTCTTATGAACTGCTACAAATTGCACATGAAAACAACTCTTGTACAGGATAACACATTTGGAAATTGCACTAATAAAGCAAAACAGTGCAACCTGTTGTGCTGTTCCATGTCAATATCCAAAAATTCATTCACAAAAGTTAAATCAAATTGGTTTCATATTCAAATTGATACATGGTATATATCATGCATTGTTACTATGGTATATAACAAATGCCACTCGTTTATGGATAGATTTAATTGGAGATGTCAACTGAGGCAGTGACAGTGACATGTTTGCACTTGCTTCTCTTTTATCCTTTATCTACATTTAACATTATTAGAAGCAAATGCACATTTCTTCTGATCAAGCGTACTTTCTTTACATGGCAAGTCCGTGGAAGTGTTCATGAAATGCACTCATTTCATGACCAAATAATTTCCTTTGGTCATTTGTAAGAGTTAGATGCTGATTGTTTTCTGTGCAGTTTCAATTATGGTTTTTTATGAAAATGAACTTAGGATGGATTGATGTGCCTTTCATAATTATACAAAGATAGATATCACATAAAAGGACTTCACTCTACTTTAATAGAAATTTCAATGACATTTCAAGAACAAATCCAATGTACTTGAACCACTTGAAATGTAAAAACACATATAATCAAGATTCTAAATGAACAAATGCCTCTCAAATTTCACACACACTATGAACACATCATAAACATGAAAGATCTTGGAGAGCTCATTTCAAAGGCACCAGAGCCATATCAAACTGTATCGTAACTGTGTTCAATACCAATCTGAGATAACCTAGAACAAAAGCTACTCATACACAGGTAGGTAAAATGTTTTATAACTATTACTTTTAAAGTGTGCTGCAGTAAGTTTTTAATCACTGAATTTTGGGTCTAGAGCTACATTTACTATTTTGTTTTATCTTGAAATAGTAAATAATGTAGTAAATAATATAGTAAATAGTCTCTATAAACAAATTCTAGCTGGATTAATAGGTAATCATGAACAAAAAGGATAATTTTTATTATAATTTAATGTTATGATCTTCAATATGCATTTGCACATTGAAATAGGAAGATGAGATGGTTGAAATGGTAGGTGAAATAATGAAACCCTAATCAAAAGGTTGCAGAGATTTAAAAATGTTATTCTGGTTTCTAAATATTTATTATTCATACAGTGATACTGTAGGTAATAAGGTAATTTTCATTCCATTCTGGGAGTTTTCAGCTAAATGTCTCAAGAAACTAACCTGATTTGAGGGAACCTATTTTTTTGCACATAGTTATTTTTTTACATAGATGTGGTCTTGTTTGTAACAAAGATATTGAACTTTTTGTTTTGTTTAGATCAAGAAATCTTCAATGTCAGAGTATATTTCAACTTAGTGCACCTGTTAACTGTGTATGTCTTCATCCTAATCAAGCAGAATTGTCGGCGACCAAAGTGGTGTCATACATCTTTGGGATCTAAGAACTGATCATAATGAACAATTGGTAAAAATGTAATATAATAATTTCAAAACAATTTGAAATAAATTTCTTTAGGAAAGCTGAACCTGTTTCAGATAACGATATTTTTCAGAGAAGCAATTTTTTATCAAATCGATTCAAAATCGCAATGTATTGCTCTATTTCTGAATAAATACAAAAACCTCTAAAGGGATTGTAGACAGTGGTTGCCTGATATCTGAAAAGTTCAACTATTTTATTTCTTATAACACCCCTGGTGTCACCTGATGTTTTTAATATATCCAAGTTTTAAGTATTTGCCTTGAGCTTGTTGTATCAGAGGGTATGTCTGCGCCATTGTAAGCCAAATTAGCGTATACTAAGATACTGCATGCTATGTGACAAATCATTAACTTGTTAGTATAATTTAATTTAACTGTATAATTTGATATATTGTTTGTAGGTTCTGTGTATCTTAGATGCTACACAGAAAGTTACATATTTGCAAATGAGTAATTATATTCCAAAATATATACAATATATTTTGGTAAATACATCTCTATCCATTGGTAAGACTTATCACATAACTCTGTGTATACTGATGTAAAACTAACTGCAAATTTCATATGTGCTACCACCTAGTAATGATTTTAAAGCTCTCTGAATAATGTTGTATATAATCCGATGGGAGGCAACTTTTATGCACCTGCAAAGAATTATCCTTCCCTGTTCATTGATTGCATAGTAAAAAAGGTTGGTAATCAAAAAGAAGGCAAAGCTAACAAAGAAAAATCCAGAACCCAGGGAATGAACCAAAAAGCTAACAAAGATAGATAAAACATTTATTTACCTTGTACATAAAATAAAAACACAAATAATACATTATTTATTACATGTGTGCATAAAAGTACTAGTGATGAAATATCAGGAAATATCGAAAATATCAAGAACCATATCTCTTGCAGCTCCAACTTTGATTTTCCACCATTGTAGGTTTTATATCATTTATTTATTTTTAATTACTTTTGTTGATTTAGTAATTTTTTTTATTAAATTCTGCTTTAAATTGTTTGCAATAGATACCTGAAGCTGAAGCATCAATTCAAGCAGTTACAATAGATCCTGAAGGTGCTTATATGGCAGCAGTTAATAATAAAGGACATTGTTATATGGAGTTTTAACTGGTGGTATTGCTGAAGAACCAACAAAATTAAATCCTAAACATAAGATTGAAGCTCATAGAAGATATGCTCTTAACTGTAAATTTAGTCCTGACTCCATGTAAGTAATTCATTAAAGTATCTAATTAAAAAAAATAACTTAATATGAAAAATTTAAGGATTTATCCTCTAGGAGGTAGCTGAAAATTGGTACTGCTGTAGTTGATCATGACATTAGCATAAACTGTTGTGACAGTTATATTATATTCATGCCAATTATATTAGTACTAATCCTATAAGTTGGGCATATTGATTGTTAGAATTAACCAAAACTAAATTTTAAGGTTCTGAAGACCACCCCTATCATATAATGTAATGTCACTTATGAAATGTGCAGTAATAAAAATTCACATTTAGCTTTAGTATAATGCTTCACATTATATTTCAGTTCTATTTAGCATACTCATTTCAATAAATTTAATTGTTTTTTTTAATTTATTCTAGATTTGTGTAGGACATCTATTATTTCCTGGGTGTTTATGAATTACTCATGACATGTTTTATATATATAATAGCTGGCCCGTCACAGCTTTCCCCATGCTGTATGGTTACTTACATTCCCATTGCAGTCAGGAGAAATTGTAAAGGTAATTTTCCCATCCATTCAGCTGCCTCTGCTTCCTATACCCTCCTATGTTAAATTCATAATAATAAAGCTTGTTCAGGCCAACTGTTTCGAAACAGTTGGCCTCTAACTTAAAAATTAGTTATAAATGATATTACCCATACTTCATGAGTAAAAATAAAATGTATTTAGCCTGGTTCTTACCTGACTTAGTTTTGTTTTTTAGTCAAGTAACTGGAGGCAGTTGCATTGTACATACTGTAACAGTGACTGTGTTAGTTAAACCACTGTCATACATGTTCAGACCACTATTTATATTATATTTACTAGCCCCAATTTAGTGAATATCCCATCTAATGTATAAATTTTCTTTTACTTTTACCAATTTCAAGGTTAAATTTTTAAATGTAGAAATTTTCATCAATTTTATCAGTAGTTTCTTTGCTGGGATGGGCATTGATGATGAATAAGTCAGTCAGGATATGTCCTTTATGTATAGTATTTTTTTTAAAATACATGTTGATTTTTTAACTATTCCTTGTTGAACTATACCTTGTGCACTATACCTTGTTGAATACAAAAATTTCATTCTGAAACTGAATGTGAAGTGAAATAAAATGCTAAAAATAATGAACACTGGATTTAGTATTAGATTTTGGTAAAAAATTTGTTTTATTGTTAATCATGGCTCATTGGTATTGATATAAAGTGCTGGGACATACAAATTGTTGGTAAGTGGAAATTATTATATAATTTCCACTTATTATAAGTTATTTCCATTATTATAAGTTTTTCCAATGATCTATTTTATGTATTGCATTAATTCATAGTCTTAAAACTATTTAGGTACTTGGTAACATCTGCTGATCAGTCTGCAAGAATATGGAAAACAGCTGACTTCTCATTGGTACAAGAATTAAAACATGAAAATCAATGTTGGGTGTGGGATTGTCGCTTTCAGTGCTGATACACAATATATTATTACTGGTAATTATAGAACCAAATGCATGTATATAAAATAGAGCACCTGAAAAGTAGTTTCATCATGTAATAAGTCAGTAGGAATCAAAAATGTCTAATCAAGTAATCATCTTAATATACATTATAAATTACATTTCACAATTAGTTTGTCCTTTATAACGAAAGAAAAAAAAGATTAGGTTACTAATGGAGATAATTAATTTCTTCCTACAAATGATTTTCTGTATTATATAAAACACATTTATGTTATGGTGGTGGTGTGGGTGGAGGTGGGGGTGTGGGTGTGGGTGTGGGTGTGAATTGGCTTTTGAATCACCTAATGTGAACTACTGGACTGATTTTGACCATTATTAGACCATTATTACTTTCTATATATTTATTACTTTCTATATATGGCTATCTCTTATTTGTCAATTAAAAAATAACAGTATTTACAAAAAAGTTTGCAGAATTGCACAACCACCCTAAAAAATGCTGTTGCAGTCATCTGCTATGTTGTGAAGTCACAGGTGAGCAGAAGAATTAAATAAATGATTATTAACATGTAAAAAGTACATCTGTCTGGCTGGGTCTTGAATTTGATTGCCCAGTCAACTCAGTACCTGGTGTGTTAAGCCTACATAGAACAAATTTTGCTTGAAGTGGTGAAACTACATTAGTTTTAGTGCCAATTGAATTAAATACATGTGTACGTGCTATAGTTAAAATCATTGAATTAAACATTAAATCATTTTATTTAATAAAATGATATTTAAGCCGTGCCATCAGGAACATCCCATAGTTGGACTTTCCCAGAACATGGCTTCAGCTGCATGAAGTGGGAATATGAAATGAAAATTTTGTAGTATATGAAAAATGCCAATGCTGACTAGGATTCAAACCCAGGATCTCAAGATGAAACGCAGAGATGCTTGCCAGTCCGCCAAGGAGATCAGTAATTAAAGTTCCTCTACAGTTATTGCCTACAGTTTATAAAAAATTGATAATATTTAATCACATAGTGATTAATGAAGAGTAGGTCAATGAAGAGTCGAAGGATAGTATTAGAGAAACAGAAATAAAGGCAGTTATGTTTTAAATTGCCTAATAGTTTGGGGAAAATAAGGAAAAGGTTTAGAGATAGTTGGGTGAATGGGAAGAAATTACCACTGTACAGTATGAAATAAACTTTTTTCAGTATTAACTGATGAAATATAAATATAATCAAATCAGTTTATCAGTGAAGTGAAAAACTTTTCTCAGAAGATAAATGAGGATGATGTATGAATTTAAATGAAGTGTAGTCTTCTACAGTCTCAAGTTGACCATAAGTTTGATCTGAAATACAGTTAAATGAATGTTTCAACAATTTGAATGAAGGCAAATGTAATTAATAAAGGAAATTTTCTCATGTTGTACATGAGTACAAACTTTTGAACGAAGCCTTATCATATTATTCATGGACAATGATTTGCAGTAATATAAATACAAATTGATAAGCGATTTAGATTAAAATAATGAAGCATAGTTTCTCTCATTATGAAAAGTACTGGTTCATGAAAGATATTAAAGGGTAGAGATATTAATGTATTAATGTTATCTCAACTATATATTTTTGAGACAATAGACTATTTTTTAATTTAGAGGTGATTTTCATTGTTATTGATTTGCTGTGGTATGTTTATTAAGCCTGTGCAAATAACTGTAGACAGGTCACTTTTAAATGAATCACTGTAGTATTTTATGAGTTGGTTAGAAATTCATTTTTACACATAAATCGTAAGTGTTATAAATCGTAATTAATGAAATAGATAAAATTTTTAGTTACTATATTTAGTCATTTACTTTTATGTGACTCATCTACTAAAAAACTCATGTTTTATTTGTTCAGTTGGATGAATAATTTATTTTCTCATTAACATTTAGATCTTATATTCTGTATCTACTCTATCAATTTTTTTCTAAAAGTTGTAGTAATCATTCAATTTCAATTAATTTGAAGAAACTTTTTTTTAGCTTCATCTGATGGTGCAGCTCGTTTATGGAATATAGAAACAGGAACTGTTGAACATGGATATAGTGGACATCAGAAAGCTGTTACTGCATTAGCATTTTGCGATCAGATGACCAGTTGAAAGTCTTCATAAATTTTGTATTTTGTATTTTCTTTTTAATCTGCTTGTTAACAGATTGAAAAAATGTCCAAATGTATAAAACATTTTTATATACATTTTAAATTTATTATTTAATAAATAATAAGTGATCAATTTCATAAGTGATTAGTGTAGAAGTAATCAGATAAAACATTCAGGACAGATGAATACTCTTGAATTAATATAATATAATATTTTATTTTAAATATAATATTTTAATTTATTTAAAGTTCATTTATTATTACATTAACTTATTGTATAAATACATGAGTTCAGCAGCAATTCAAGAGTATTCATCTGTCCTGAATGTTTTATCTGATTAGTGTAGAAGTAATCAGATTTACTTCTACACTTATAAGATTTACTTCATCACTTATGAAATTGATGTATAATTTTTTAAGCAGAGACTTGAAGATGTAAAATCTATAAAGCAAAATATAAATTAATAATCACAAAAAATGTTACTTAGAATCTAAACCTAGATTGACATTTCAATTATTAAACTCACTGTCAGTAGAAAAGGTATAAAAATCACAGTTCTATTGTGACTTAGTACTAAGAAACTACAGTTTCTTTCAAAGAAAAAAACTACAGTTTCTTTGAAAGAAACTGTAGTTTCTTAGTAATAGGTTACTACTGGTGAAAACTAAGAGTAAGCAAGCAAATCCTTGGGTTTGCTTACTAGCAAATAAGGAACTTAAATAGGTTTGCAATTGATCTTAATAAGATAAGATGTAACAAGGATTATAAAAATAAATACAAAAATCATCAATAATAAAAAAATTAAAATATTTACTAGCTTGTTTTTATTTAACATTTATTATTTAACAATTTAAAGAAATTATCATAATTTTTATTGATAAATGTTTCTATTCTCAAATTATCTATATATTGCATTATCCAATAGCTAATTTGAGAATAGAATCAATAAAAGTTCATTAACATCTGCAGCTTTCATCTAAGAAGATACACAAATATTCATGATCTTGAGCAGATAAAAGCTCATTCCAATCTTGTTTAGGGTCAGAAATGTCATCATCCATCTCTCTCCTGAGGTGGAATACCCTAGGGTATGGATAGATGGAAAATCCAAAAATGCTGCATTCCTTACTGCAGAGTTATTTCAAAGTGGAGGGTTATGTCACATGTAGTAGTGCTTGCTCAGTGTTGCACAGAGCACTAGCATGGTGGGCCATGTTCAAAAATGGGAGAGCTTGTGCAATTAAACTGTGCATACTGTCACCCTATATATGCTGGCCCTATATATGCTGGGGCTACAGGAGAAGCATGGCTGAAATAATTAAGCATTCTAACCCATACACTATGGAGGCTTATGCTGCAGAATGAAAGTGGACCTGGCCTACAGTGTCAAGGCTGGTGTCAGCAAACACCAGTTTTTATGATATAAACATGTAAAATTTTGTCAATTCTGCTGGCATTTTATGGCAGTTAAAATTCAGTCCCATGGTACAAGAGTATGTATGCTTAGTGTATTGCTGTCAGCTGCTGCTGGGTAAAATGACTTGGGAAACAGGTGTTTTGAATGTTCCTTTGCCTTTTCCTCCCAACATGCTGCGATCATTCTGATTTCTGCCTTTCTGTATAGTGTTGTTCAGTTTAGTTAATTTTTGCAATTTTCTATCCATGATCCTTGTTTTAAACACAAACATTAATATTTTTAAAAACATGGTTATACAAAACATGTACTTGTATTTATTTTCAACATGTGTTTTAGCAATACTTTTTGTAAACTCTGATTCTGAACATTTACATATTGTTACATGAGGCTGTCTAAAGGAAAGTGAAGATGAAAACAGCTAAACACAGTGCTATTAATGATACTGCTTAAGCAAACATAAGAGATTTAAAGCCAAAGATGGGGATAACAATAACTGATCTGCAATGTGCTGCTAAGGAAGCTGCATTTTCATACCACACTGTAGACACAAAACCTTTAAAACATCAAAATGCAGATCTAAAAGGTTATTATTATTATATGACCCAAAATTTTCATATGGTAGAACAAAAATCAAGGCAGTTTTGTTGTTGCCTTTGTGTTGCCTTCTTGGAAAACAATTATGAAACAGTTTAACAGTAATTTTCGTGATGTGAAAGGGGAATTGGCATGTGATTCTCTGTGCCTGTATGAGTAACGAAACTTCTGTGAATTAGTGGAAAAGTATATCTCATAGCAGCACAAGGTTCCTTGGTTTGTTATCTGCAAGAATTCTTTCAGTTTTTGATGGCCTAAAATTCTTAAGCATAGACAATTTTTATCATTTTAGTATCCAGTACTTTCAGTGGATAGTACTTTCTGATTTATAAGAGACTGCACAAGTTGTTAATGAAATTATAGAAGATTCCATAAATATTGATGACCTATTTGATGACCTATTTGATGAATGTACATTGTTGAACCAAGTAATTCAAAACCAAAGGATAGGTTGTGGTTCAAGTTCTGAAAAGTACCAGATAATTTTGAAAAGAAGTGGAAAGCAATTTTTAAGATGTTTCAAAAGAAAGATGTTGCAATATTTCTAAAATGACTGAGTTTGCGATGTCTTTGCCTGGGACATCTGCTCCAGTTGAGAGTACTTTCAGTTATGGGGAACATTTGGTCTGTAGAAAGGGGTAGACTTTCAGTATCTACTGTTAACATCAGCTAAAGGTTTAAATTAATTAATTTCTTGTAAATTTTATGAGTTCTAACTGCTTATTCAGCTATCCAACCAAGAAAGTCTTTAGAACTTTATAGGAGTGTAGAACATTATATGAACGTTAAGAGAGCAAAAGGAGCCATTTATACTGTGTTCTTCATTACAGTGGTAGATAGCATTATAATGGAAATGAGGAGGTTACTGGATACCGTAATGTGTAAAAATAATCAATCTCAATACAGTGCAGAATTGTTATGGATAAATCTGATGGTTACAGTGAATTTAAATATATTATTATATGAAATATAAATCACCAAAATACAGTAATCAGATAAGTTAAACTTACCTTATTGATTTCTAATAACCGGTTTTCGTGGTATCCCACATCTTCAGTTGTTATTAAATTCTATTTTTATTACAATAAAACTTATGCTTTCAAATAACTTGTGTCCTCTTTTTGAAAATTATAATATTTTCTATTAAAAAATTTTAAATGATATAAATGTACATGTATTTGTGCTATCCAGTACTGGAATAATTTAGTCTTTAAAATGTAGTATTTTCCTTTGTTCTATAGTCTTTATTGCTAACTGTTAGCAATGTGATCTGGTCAGATCTTCGAATGTGATCTGGTCATTCATCATTTTATATTTTTATTTATATTTATAAATATAATATTTGTTGAGTATATTCATTTTTTATCATTATCACAAATCTCCAAAATCTCTAATGTTTTTATAATCTGTAATACTATTTTTGCATTCTAACAGATGTTCAGCTATAATAGGTATACCTCATTTTTTTATTTTTGTATGCTGTGTAATGTTCTGTAAATCTCTTTTTAAATATCTGTTGGTTTTACCTGTAAAAATATTTTTACATTCTTTGCATTTATTTGTACATATTCCTCTCTATTACTTTTATTATTGTTATTTTTTAAATATTTCATTACTTAACATTTTGCAGTTATCCACTAACTTTTTATATTTATTTTTATCATATATGTTAATATTTTTTTAAATTATTTTATTTGTGTAATTATATTTTAGGTTTAAAACTTTTTGATAAATTATGGAAATATAAAACTCCGCCCCCACACATAAAACAAGTAAAGGAAGAACCATATAAACCAAATACTGAAATAAAAGATTGTCAAGATAGAAAAAAAATTACAGAAAAATCTGCAAAATAAAGGTTCTTGTGAATGCAAAACAGAAAAAAGAGTAATTAATGAAATTAATTAGAAGTACTATCCACTTTCAACTGCTACATGTTTTAGGCTGTTTAAGTTCTTTTTCTGATATTAACACAAATTTAGAAACATTAAAAATTAATAAAGATACCATAAAATTAAATATATTAGAAAATATTATATATATAAATACAAATGAAATTTCAATTTTATAAATCATCAGACAGCATTTGAAGGAAACAATCTTATAAAAACAGCAACAGATAGCAGCACTCGTGTAAACTAATATGCAATTTTCATTATTTTAGTAGTTTTATTTTAAAATTTTTATTATGTAACAACAGAATTATTTCAATCATGATTGAGAATGTGGGATCCTGCAGAAGTACTTTCATGAAAAATTAAATTAAGATATGTCTTATCTCAATATTCTGTACTAGGTGGCTTATTTAATAGAATTTAAATATAATTTAATGGTACAGAGGAATAATATGAATCTTAAAATAATTAATTTCAGTAAAAAATTATAATTGTTTTATACATATTTAAAGTTAGATAGTTACAACCCATCCAATGAATAATTTTCTTTCAACTCTGAATACAGAATTTCTTAATTATAAAGGCTACTTACTACTACTTTTAATTTCATATTTACAGAAGAATTATACCACATTAACCAGACATAATAGGAACTAAATTACTTACAATTTATAAAACAAGTTAACAAAGAAAAGATTTACAAATACAAACCTATAAGTATTTTCTTCTTAGTCTGCCAAAAATAAGGACAATTAACAATAAATGGATTATGTCCACATGTTGATTGAATTCTAACTTCATCTTTTACTTGTTGAACTCCATTTTCAGAAATAATCTGAAAATGAAATTATAAATTAATTATTATAAATTATAATCAAATACTTTAGAATAAAAATAAAGCAATAATAACTCAATTCTCAAGATAAGAATGTTCATACCACTGAATTTGAACCAAGCAAGACTGATTAGAAAAAATAAGATCAAGTAGGTCTTAAATAGAAGGTCTCGAAAAATATTAAAGTCTACTAAATATTAAAATACAAAAAACAAAAATATTAAAGTCTTCAATCAGATGGAATTTGATATTCTATTACAAAAAAAAATATGATCAGTTGAATATTATTGATACCCATTAGAACTGCTAAAGCAGGGAGTGAATAGCTATGTGTTTCCCAAGTAAAGGCTAAATTTATAGTGAGGTGAGATAATGATGATTGAATAAAAACATCATCCCTATTTAAATAAATATATAATATTTATAAAGACTAATCTTTAAAATTTATTCTCTTGTTATTTCAAAAACACTTATTTCTTAATGTTAGGATTGGGAAAAAATGTTGTAGATTTATTGTAACTTATTGTCATGAAAAGCAAATTTACCCTAGGTAAATAAGATCAACCAAAAATGCATTTTACATTTCATTATCATATTCAATTTTTCCAAAGGAGATTGAGATACCTCATCATATCTCAGCCATCTGTAATTAGATGTTCTATTTTTGCTTTTTCTTTAGTTTTGTTTTTTTCCTTTCATAAGTTTCAAGAAATTTATTCAACTTTTTTATGTAATGTTTCAATCTACAAGGATGAATTTTTTAAATTGTGTAAATGGTTTTTCCTTTACAATGTTATTATATAAAGTAATACATATAAACAATGTTATGCATGATTACTTTTATTCTGTCATACATGGGCTACTTTTCAGTAATAAAATCTATTTTTTTCAATTTTATTAATGAATTAACCTCTTTTTCAATAGCCTGATTTAGAGTTGAAAATCCATTTTCAAATTCAGATTATTTAAAGATACACAAATTGATGAAGCCTTTTTTTCATGAAGTAACCTCATTATTTCTCTTGGTAACAATATTACTTAATAATAATGAATGAATCCATCATTCAATTCAGTATTTAATAAAATTTCATTATATCATCATGAACTGATCATATAACAGAAATAAAAATGGAAGACCGCTACAGTGGGATCACCAACACAGTTTACGTATAGCACTCAATAATAGTTACAGATAATAGAAAGATGATTTTCTTCAGCATAATTTTTTTTGTTAAATTAACCAGTCAAAAATGGATCTTCTCACAAGTACTTATAAAAATGTGTTTCTAATTCTTATATTTATATAATACTGGCAGACTTATTTTTTTCCTGAAAACTATTTTGCTTATGCTAGTCTGCTTTGCATCTCTAATTTATTTTGATTTCCTTCTGTAATTCTATTACCCAAAAAATACAATTTTCCAATTTCTAGGGTGATATGTTCCTTTATATTAATATTTAATTCCTTATTATCCTCCTTTCTGTTACATGAAAATAATTAATAAAACCATACCTTTTAAAAGGTTTTTTATCTTTTATTTACTTTTATTTATTTTCACACTAATTTCTCCTCTAGTAATTAATTCATGCCATTTGAAATTTCTTCTAACAATTTTAATTTTTTCCAAAAGAATAATGACATCCGCAAATCTCAACATTTTTATTCTTTCTCCTTAAACAGTTACTCCACTCAATTTTTTTGTTCTCCAATATGGGGGAAACAGACTTCATTTTTGTCTCACTCCTGAAAAAGAGCCTTTCTTTCTTCATCTTCAACATTTATGACTGCTATCTGATTCTTCAAGAGATTATGTACATTTCTTCTTTTTCAGCATCTCAGTACAATGTGATTTACACATGTAAGCATTTGAACTGCCCTAATCAAATAAAAATTACTGAATTTATAATGAGCATAAAAATAATGGATCTTCAAAGGAGACAATTTGTAAGCTTCATCTGCATTAGGAGCCTGAGTAGAATTAATTTAATTGAAAGATTAATAATTTCATGATAATTTAAATATATTTTTTTTTAAACCAAAGGGCACCTTCAATCAAAAAAATACCATGCACAGGAAGACATGCTCTATGTTGAAATTCAATGCACTATTCTTCATGAATAACTAGGTTATTTATAATTAGTTAGGTAAATAACTAAAATTTACGTAATTAAATAATTAATATTATTACTGCGTTATAGGGTAAAATGTAAGTCATTACTTAATTTTGTTAAACTTTCTAAACTGAAAGTAAAATGTAAGAGTAATTATTTAAAAGTCTACATTTTCTTATAAATTCAGTTTTGTCAACTTGTGTATCCTGAAAAATACAATTATTTCTATACAGTTAAAATATCACACTGTAATAAATAGCTATTTTCACAAAATTACTTAATTTAACAAAGTGAATTTTAGAACATGACCAACCTAATTATCTATACCACTTTGATATTGTTATGAAAATCTATCAGTTGCTACTTAAATTCATTTACCTCCAGAATAGTTTTACAATAAAATGAATTATTTTTTTTGCTTTTGGATGATGAATTAATTTCTTTTTTTTTTGTTTGTTGGAACTAATAAAACTTTAGACACTCAAAAAAGATATTATAAAAAGTCCTTAAATTCAGAAAATAATTATAATACTGTGTAGAAAGTACATAAATTTTTATTCATTTAATTTTTTTTTTAATGTTACTATAATCTCCATTATTATTATTATGCTTTTACGGCCAACATGGGACCACTTAAGTCAATTTTAGTTGGATCTTTTCTGAGAAAAGCGTGTTATTTTACTCTTCCGAGCTGCCCAGTATTTCTTCATCCGTTCAGATCTTGCTTTCTTTTCTTCATCCGTAAATACCCTCTTCGTTGTACCTTGTCGTTTGTCTGTCTTTAGTTTAAATCTATTGCTTTTGTCTTTTAGCTTTGTAATTTTTCCAGTTTTATTCTGTAGGTCAGTCAGGGAAATTCCCAATTCTTTCATATCTTCTCTAATTTCTTTGATCCATCCTACTTCTAGCTTTTGGAACCAGAGCTTTTCAATGATATTTCTTGACAGTCTTGTTTCCGGTGTCCATATGAGATGACCAAAGAAAGAGATTCTTTTTTTCCGCATAGTATCAGTAACAGGCTCTATTTTTTGATACACCACCTCATTTGGCACAATCCACCATTGGCCTTCTTTTTGGTGTTTTTTATTGATACACGTTCTGACAATTCTCCTCTCTATTTTCAGAATTTTTTCAATTCGGTTTTTCTGAGTGATTTTGAAAAGGGTCTCGCTTCCGTAGGTGACTTCTGGCTGTACTACAGTTTTATAATGTTTAAGTTTTGTTTTAGCAGAAAGGCATTTTTTGTTATATGTTGACCAAGTTAATTTTTGGGATTTAATCATTTTATTTGTCCTGTTTTGCCATGTCACTTTTTCGTTTAAATTATAAGTTATTATTTCCCCTAGATATTTAAATTGTTTTACTATTTTAATTTTCTGATTGTTTACCGTAATGTGCTCTATTACCAGAGGATCTATGGCCATTAGTTCAGTTTTTTCGAAAGAGATATGAAGCCCTATCTTTTGTGCTAGGTTTTGAAGGCTCATGATTTGCGTTTTGGCTTCTTGAATATTATTTGCTAAAAGAGCGAGGTCATCTGCAAATCCTAGGCAATTTAGTGTGATGGAGTTTTTCTTAGTACCCATTTTTATATTTTTGGGATTTATTTCATACCATTTTCTCATGACAAATTCGAGGGCGCAGTTAAAAAGGAGTGCTGAGAGGCCGTCTCCTTGCCTCAATCCAGTTTTTATGTAGATGGGTTGAGAGAGTTCACCTCTGAATTTCACTCTGGACTGGGTATTGGTTAAAAAGTTAATTTTATCATGTTTACGAGTTTAGGGTGAAGGCCCAGGTTTCTCAGAATATTCAGCATGGATGGTCGGTGTATACAATCATAGGCCCTTTTAAAGTCGACGAAGGTGATTATTAGTTGTTTTTTCCGTCTTTTATATAAGTCCATCATAAGTTTTAGGGATATTATTTGCTCCGGGCAACCTCTCCATGGCCTAAATCCCCCTTGGTATTTCCCCAAGTTCCAGTTCAAGTTGGTCTTTGCATCGGTTGTATATGATTCTCGACAGGATTTATGTGCAATCCAGGAGAGATATGCCTCTGTAGTTTTCCGGATTAGTTTTATCCCCTTTTTTATGTAATGGATGAATGAGGGCTGTGGTCCAGTGTTCTGGAAGTTTTTCTTCGTTCCATATTTTCACGAGGCATAGATGTAGGGAAGTTTTGACTGAATAAACTGATGAGTGTTTCCAGAGTTCTGCGAAAAGCTGGTCTTCTCCGCTTGCTTTGTAGTTTTTTATTTCATTTAAGGCTGCGAGAACTTCTTGAATTGTTGGCGGGTTGATATTTACCGGTGAAGTTTTAACTGGAGTTTCAGTATCAATCTCAAAAAGCTCTGGGGAGTCGTCACAGTTGAGGAGTTTATTGAAGGTTTCTGCCAAAATTTCAGCATTTTCTTTATTGGTGTGGGCCATATTTCCTTTTTTTCCTCTCAGCATAAGGGTGGGTGGTTCATATCTTTGAAGAGCCTGACCAAAAATTTTATAATAATCTCGGGAGTTAGTTTTCTTGGAACTTTCTTCTATTTGCTGAATAAGTTTTTTGGGCTTGTCGTTTGGTTCCTCTTATAATTTTCTGAGTTATTTTCCTTTGTTTGGTGAATTCATGGTTAGATTCTTCAGTTTTCCGGGTTTGGTGGTTGATCCAAGCTCGGTGTCGGTCTTTGAATGCTTTGTCACATTCTTCATTCCACCATTGGTGTTTTTTTCTTGGGTTTATAGGGGCTAGTTCTTCAGCTATTTCTTTCAGTTGGGATGTCAGTTCTTTTAAATTATTAGTTAATTTGATTTTTTTTGTTGTTTCTTCAAAGATGGCATTGTTTATTAATTTATGTGGATCATAAGCTCTTTTGTTTTTAGGTTGGGATTTTTTCTTTTTATGCGGGGTGAATTTTATTTTAACTTTAATTAAGTAATGGTCCAATCCAGTATCTGTTCCTCTCAAGACTTTTACATTATAAATCTCGTTGTGATATTTCCGGTCCATGCAAACATGATCGAGTTGCCATACCCCTTTTTTCCAATCTGGGTGTTTCCAAGTCTTCAATTTGTTTGGTTTTCTCATAAAATAGGTGGATTTTGAGATCATATTATGGTTTCTGCAAAATTCGACAAGTCTTTGGCCGTTCTTGTTAGTTTTCTTCTGGGCAGGCCATTTTCCGATAATATCATGATATCTTCGTTCATTACCAAGTTGGGCATTAAAGTCCCCTATTAAAATCTTGGTGTGGGTCTTATTTGTGTTGTTTGCAGTTTGGTCAAGAAGTTCCCAGAATTTGTCCATCTCTTCTCTATCTTTTTTAAGATTGTTTTTGTCATTGGTGGGAGCATGGACATTTATTATGGTGTAGAATTTATTGGCTGATTTTAGGGTTAAGGTTGAATTCTATGACTGAGTCAATTATTTTAAGATTGATTGCAAATCCTGTTCCGAACTGTGGGCAATTCTTCATCACACATTTCCCGGGGATTCCTTTGTAAATTCTGTAACCCTGAGATTCAAACGGCTCTCGATCGGTGTTTCTCATTTCTTGAAGTCCTGCGATTAGGAATTTTTATCTATCTTTTTAATTTCTTTTTTAAGTTAATCTTTAAAATGTAAAAATATATATATATATATATATATATATATATATATATATATATAAAATATCATTTAAATTGTTAGAAATTAACATCAGAGTAGAGCTTCTAACTTTAATGTCCAGTTGGGAAGGAAACAGAATTTGACATCATTGATTCAAACTGACTTTCAGAAAAAAATGGATTAAAAATAAATATTTCTTTATTAAATTTAAAGGTTTTGTTTATAAGTAATAACTTTTGATTGGTTAAACTGTGGCAATACTTAATTTAAAAAAAATCAAATCGGCTAATAAAACCTTAAAAAAAACAAATAACCTTATAAAAATCAAACAACCACCACATTACTTCATTCAATTGCTGAATAAACAGGTTAATAAGAAAACTGTTTCTCAAGATATAATTATAAAAATTTGAATGATCATATTATAAACTAATATGACTGAAAATTTTTTGTTTGACTCTTTTTGAATAAAAACAATTTATTTGGTTTTCACCCATTTTCTACAAATTTACACATAATGACTTTAATCTGAGACTACTTTGAAAAAATTGGCAAAGGATAATGGAATCAAACTTATTCTAAATTAAAATATGCTCCTTATAAATACATTGATAATATTCTTAAAATCATCTTCACAGATAATTATCAGATTTTTGTAACTACTAAAAATACAACAGAATTATTGAAATTTATGTTAATTTATACTTTAAACATAAATTATAGAGGTTACAATTAATTAAATATAACTTTTCTGGGTTACTACCGTTACTGCTTATAGAAATTATTTTTAAATGTTATTAATTTTAAAATTTTATACGGTATTATGAAAACCAGTTTAATAATATGGTTACTTCTAATTTAAAGAAAAAAAAAATTACCTCAAAATTTATTTCATTTTTCTTTTTTATTTTAAATTCTGGAAGAAAAGCAGATTCGATGTGCGGTACTGGCCATGCTGTTTTACATGCTTCTAATGTATTACTTAGAGTTGACTGTCGCCATCTAAAAGAAAATATGAAATTATTCAGAATCATAAAAAATTGGGTTAAATTTCCATTTCAAAATTACAATATTTCTTAAAAAGTTGGTCTCTTCATTTATTCCTCAGCAGTTACCTATTCACCTTCATAAGCAGAATTACATGATGTAGTGTAGTAACTATGTTGATAAGGAAGCTTGTCTAATTAATAGCTTTAAGTATCTTCTGGAGTACAAATTTAACAAACTTCTAAAATTCAGCAAGATCTCAATACAAATCTTGAGTCTAATTAAAATACAATTAGTTTACTTTAGTGGTTTCACCCTTGTTACTTAGAAAATCTGGATGTCTCTCTTAAACACTCTGGTAATGGGTCACCTCGCTTTTATTATTATAATGATGCAACATAATAATTTTTAAAATGTAAATGAATATCAAAGGTACTTCGTTGTTATATCTACATAATTAATAACACTTACAGCAGACTTACCTGCATACCATTCTGTTGAATTTCTGAACAGTACAGGTGATTTTTTTTAGGTATCATAGGATTATCACAGAACATTTATAAACTAAATTTTAATTAGCATTCAAATCATTAGTTGTTGCCTCCAACAAAAATTGTACACTGTTGGAATTAACAAGTTAACAGGTTATAGTATTCAATTGAAGATGAATGCCATTGAATTGTATCAGTGGGTACTTATAAAAAAAGTGTATTTTGAAGTAAAGCCTGTACCAGTTAGCAATCCAATGGTAATCCCTCCCAAAATTGTCAATTTGCTATACTTAGATGTTAACTAGAAGATATAGTAGATGTTAACCAGGGGTATTAGTAAACTGTTTTCTTCATAGGTTCGAATATATTTTCAGGCAATCAAATAAACTTTAATAACAAGATCAGCTAAGCTAAACTGCCAGAAAAAAGAAATGATTAGTAAAACAAGCAGATGCAGAAATTATTCAACATATAAACTATAATTGCTATCCAAATATTCTCAAAAAAGCATTTTTTGAGAAATGAATTATTCATTCTAGTTGTCAGTCTGCAATTTTCCCAGAAAGATCCAGCTCCCTTCAACAGGTAACTAAACAGAGAACATAAGGTAGAAGGTTTGAGCTTGTCACAAACAAGTAAGTCTGTAACACAAAAAACTAATGGAGCAACAAACCCCAAAAGGCATATAAATTAAGTTTTTTCTTCTTAAAACTTAAAATGCTAATTCATATTAATTTAAATCATAGACATTTATTAATTCTTATAATTAAATTTGATGTAGACTCAATTAATATATATGAATGGCATTAGCTGAATCTTTCTGGAGAAGGGAACGTGTTAAATAAAGATACATTTAGAATACTGTTAAGTAATAATTATCATTTACATGAAAATTAACTACACAAGACTACTGCAAAACAAAGTAAATTTTAATCAGAGAATACCGTAATACTAACTTATTCCGAGAAACTCTTGACCACGGTCTTGTAGCACTGTATGCTGATTTTTGAGTAGTAATACTTGTAAATGAAAGGCTGCTAAGGTTACTAGTAAAGTTCACCAAGGAAAACTAAAACACAAGAAACATTTTTTTATAAGTCGAAATAATAAAATAGTAAAACTAATTTTATGGTAATAGCAAAACATGTATATTACAGGGTATACAAAAATAATAAATTTAACAGATAAATTTGATTATATGTAGAAATATGATTTCTTTGGTCCAAAATCTCATCAGATGAAGGCAATCTGTTATGAGACAAGATGTGATCAAGAACTACATTTATCCCATCTCAAGGATACTAGAAAGAAAATGAAGAATGAATTGGATTTTTGATGCCTATTTACTGCCAATACACTATCAGCATGTAAATGATATTAAAGTCCTAGATGAATTGAAAACTGGTTGTGTAACAAAAGATCAAAACTTCAGTAGTACCTATCACACCTCATGTATATTGCAGCCATAAAATAGGGATAGAATAAAATTTAAACATTGCTTTATATAATATGGTGGGCTAAAAATCAATTTCCCTTGCATGTGGATTAAAGTTCTGCAACAGATCAAAAATTTTGGTTTTGTAGTTGTTCATGATAAGTAATGTAGCTTCTATTCAATTGTTCTTTACTTCATTTTTTTATATACTGAGAATTATGGTGTTTAATTACAGAAAACAACAGTTTAGATGTCAAAATAACAATAATACAGCTGCCATCCTTGAAAAATCTCTATTCTCTGCTGTTAGTTTGCATAATAGAATTTAAAATTTGAAAATAATAAAGAAATGCTTCATGATTAAGTAGTCCTAGAACTAGTTGCAATTAAGAAAACAAATAATTTGATCAGGATATTTTAGCAAAGAGCTCTTCTATAATGAAGAGCTCTAGTCTTTTCAGCAACTCTTACTGCTGAAAAGTAACTAAAAAGGTTACTATTCAGCAGGAAATCATATACTTTGTCCACATATTTTTAAAATAAGGGTGCAATTTTGCAAGAAATTTTATTCAATGTAAAGCAGATGCACTTTTCCTTGGCTTAGTGATATGGTCTGATGAAGTATGTTTCAAATTGAATAGACTAGTTTATTTTATTGACAGGACTTATTTTTTGCAATAGAACCCTAACAAGTAATTGAGATGTTATTCCTGGTTATTAAACAACCCTTTGTTTTAACCCTTCTGATTTGATCTTAACAAGCTATATAAAACTAGTTGATTTTTATAAATCAGGACAAAAATTTATTTGAAAAAAGTAGGTTATTCAGTGAAAACATACTATCATGAATGCTTAAAGCAGAAGCCTGACTCTTTTAACATTTCCTCTGATGATTATTAAAAATATAAAATAAAAAATTTAATTTTTATTTTTATTAACTACTTTCTTAACAGTAATTGGGCAAAATGATGTTTAGTCCAGTATATAAAATGTATTTTTAAATAAAAATTTTAAAATTTAAAAAAATTATGTTATCAATAAAAATAACACTTCCAAGCTAAAAATAAAACCTTAAAAATATTATAATCTAAAACATAAATCAAGTTACATTTTTTCTCCTTTAACTGAATATTTCCAAAAGCAGAAAGTATATTCTTCTTTTTATTTTTAAAAAGAATAATAAAGAATTGTTTGTTAATAAAATTTGTCTTGTTTTCATATTAATTAATGAATCAATTCTTGAGTTTTATCCTACAAAAACATGTAACTGCTCTTCAATATTTTAGTTTTTTAATGAATAACAGGGACTTTCATCCTAATATTTTTAAATAATAAAGCATTTGAATATGTTGAAATTAAATTTATTTTTTAACAAAGTACTTCTTGAAATAAATTTAACATGGTTTCAGCTGCTGATTTCAAACCTCAGGGGATAAAAAGTTTCAAACCTCAGGAGTTACACTGTTTTTGTAGGATAAAACTTTGGAATTGATTACTAATTAATATGAAAACAAGAAAAGTTTTACCATACAAGTCTTTATTCATAGTCTTGTATAAGGTTTTAAAAAAATTTCTGTGATTACAATGAAATAAACGAAATGAAAGTTGAAACCACAATAGATCCTTGTCAGGAATCAAACCTAGAAGACAAAAGAACCTAGAAGACAACATTGTAATTAGCTGTCTCACCAGTACCTTGCGGCAGGATTGACCAAAGCAGGTTAGATTACGTAACTAATAAAGGTAACCTAAATATTAAAGATTAAAATGACATATTTGTCAATAGTTTTAGAAAATTATAAATAAAATACAGTTTTATACACTGTAGGTCGTGTAACATTTAATGTGCATTAAATACCGCACAAAGTTAAAATATTTCAATAATTGTTCAAAATATAATGAAGTTAAAAACTTCATTATAAAAAATGTTTAAATAAAGTTAAGTCGGTAAAGTTTAAATAAAATTAAGTATTACGATTAATCTGTCTTTTAAAATAAACTATAATTTTTAATTTTTTCTTTTTTCATTAACATTTTCCTTCATAGGAACTTTCAAAGCTAATTAATAATAAACTTTCTGTGAAAGTTTTATTAATTTTAAGAATAATAGTGTTAATTAATAAGAATTTTCTGTGAAAAAAGTTATAGTATTTTGGAAATGTTTGTTTAAACTACTTTGATTAAAGAGTGACAGGAGATGAACTATGAATTTTTTTCTCAAAACAATTCATTGCACATCAAATATTTGGTATAAAATTTGGTAGACATATTTCAATTTGCGTTTAGTATAATGCAATTGAGTCAATCAGGTGGATATTTTTTTCATTCTTTTTAGCCATTTTGTTTTTTCAGTCATTTGAAAGTACTGTGCACAACTGCAATCAAATTTTCTTTCAAATTAAACAAATAATACATCCACGATTCTCAAGTTTATTAAAAAAAAAATTTGAAAAATACAACTCATGATAGTGCAAAATAGCAACTGAGAGATATTATTTAGTTTGTGATTTTAGAAACTTTCTGACAGAGTAATCCTTTCAAGATATGAATATAGATTTTAATTTAAGAATAATTGAAAGTTAAAAAATAGTGGTCTGGACTTACATGTAGTAAAATATTTAAAGAAAAATGTACTTTTAACATTTTTCCTTAACAAATTTCCTGGTGTAAATTAAGATTTAACAAATGGGAATTCTTGATAAATCTGTGACTGGGATGTCATGTTATAAAAAAATGACAAATTTCAGTCATCAACATTAACCAAAAGAATTGGATCAAGATATATTATTTCAAGAAGCAACTGTGAGATTTAAGTTATTCACCTAATTTGGTGTAAAATTTACTTTGAGAGTTCATTTCAGGTTGTTCTCACATCTACATAGTGTATAATCTTTCTTAGACCAGTCATGGCAATTTTTCAGATAAACTTTTAACTGGATTAATATTATCAACTTATAGTGAACTGAATATTTCACATTTTTCCCTTATTTACTGTAGGCAGTGGGATAGTGTTGCATTCATGTTTTAGCACCTCGTACAGTGTTATCTTCATATACCAGGTTCAATACAGAGTTATATTAGCTACTTGGTGGATATGATTATACTATAAAATTATGGCAAGCACATTCTGGTGTATGTCAGGACTATGCAACATGCGGATTCTGTATCCTTGTATGAGTAATTTATAGATTTTATTGTTTGGTATTTATTTGTTATGGTATTTCATCTTACATATTTGTGGCGTTCAAATCCAATACTAAAGATCCTTGCTCAGGCTTGTTAAATTTATAATTGATTAGTTGGTCTACTTTTATCAGAATGAAATTAAGATGAGGTATGCACATTTCATGAATATGCACATTAAAATAAAATAGTAAATTTTGAGATTGCTATTAGTTTTTGATTGAATGCAGTTTTTGACTAAAAACTTGACTATATGCAGTTATTTATTAAAGGGAATTGACAAGCTCTGTGTAGTTGACCTTCTTGATCTACAAAAGCTATTTTATTGAACAGACCTTCCACAGTTCAGAGTTACTCTTTACTATCTGGGACCTTATTTTCTTAGAGGTTTTCATTTGTGGAGATCTGTTCAGTAATCATGTTTTTTTTTTATAAATAAAAGCTACTTAAGATTTTTCCTCATTTACGTGCATATTTTCTTAGTGAAAGAAATTTTAAGTGAGATATATATTAGGGTATACAGTTGCTACTAGAAATGTTGTACAGCAGCAACTGAAGTTTTGGGAAAATTCTAGATCTGAATTTTTGGATGAAAATCGCAAATATCTAAATGGTTGGTCCTAGCACTAGTTGGTCCTAGTCAAAAAAAAATTTTTTCACTCCCCTTCATCATCCCATCTGCTCCTAGTAGTACCTGTTAGAAGGTATTTTCAAGTGCCCTTAGGACGTCATTTGGAAAATTGGCAACCGCTTGTCTGATTTTCACGATTCAAACAATGTATGTATATTCAGCAGGTTGAGTGCTTAATGCTTCAGGTACTCTTGATAGACCAGATCTTGGTTATCCAGAAATTAAATCGTTTAGCTCTTGATTGCATTCGCCCACTGTAAAACGTACCGATCTGATTTTTCAGATCTAATATTAAAATCTAATATTGTGTTAAAGATGGTACACAGATTTATAATATGAAAGGCAAAGTCAAGTGGGTGGAATATATTGGAGTTATACGGAGGAAATGAATTAGAAAATGGTGTTAAATAGGAAGAAGAGGAGATCGAAGAGGATGAAAAGGGTGAAACAATACTGAGATCTGAATTAGATCTGAGAGCATTAGAGTTAAGTGGCAGAAAGGCTCCTGGAATAGACATGTTAGTCATAATACCAAAGAAAGCAGGAGCAGATAAATTCTGAACAATTAGCTTAACTAGTCTACTAGTCTTGCACCAAAAATCTTAACTAGAATTCTGTTCAGAAGAATTGAGAGAATGGAAGAAGTGTTAGAAGACAAATTTGGTTTCAGGAAAAGTATAAGGACAGGGGAAGCAATTTTAGCGCTCAGATTAATAGTAGAAGGAAAAAGAAAAACAAACCAACATACTTGGCATTAAAAGACCTAGAAAAGGCATTCACTAACATAGACTGGAATAAAATGTTCAAATAGAGATAACAATAATACATCAAAGAAGCCGTAATTATATAAAAACCATAATTTTAGAGGATGTTCCCTATCCCAGTTACTTTTTAACCTTTGCATAGAACGAGCAGTTAATGATGTTAGAACAATTTAGATGGAGTAACAGTACAAGGTGAAAAGATAAAGATGCTATGATTTGCTGATATAGCAATTCTAGCTGAGAGTAAGTAAAATACATGGATGAAGTTCTACGCAAGAACTCCCACATGAAAATAAACAAAATGAAAGTAATGAAATGTAGAAATAAAGAAAATGGACCACTGAATGTAAAAATAGGAAAAGAAAAGATTATGGAGATAGAAGAATTTAAAATGCCCAAATATTGATATAAAACCAATCAAATAAAGTTGCTTGAGCATATTTTCTTAGATTAGTTCAAAACATAGATTAACTTGTGTAATTAATTACATAAGATAGCTGCATGTAATCAAGGGACAAAGGTACAGTAACGTTCATACAATAAAAAATATCGCATATTTTTAAAACACACACGTTGTTGTTTGTGTTATATATATATAACTTTTGGCATTTGCATTTTTCCTTACTTATAGCTTCAGTTTCCAGTCACAGATTATTTGTCCTTTTCAGTTTTCAATCTTTCCTGTGAATTTGCATGGCACAGATTTTATGGTCGCCCAGTTGTATGATAATGTGTGTCCGTGTTCTTCTGATATGTTTGTTTGGGTGACAATGCATTATGTGATGCACTCCTTTGGTGCTTCTAATGTCTACAAACTGGTTGACCACTGTAAGGTTCATTCTCAATATTTGTTTTACCAGCTCGGATGCATAAAATTCTTATTCTTCACTTACTCACTGTACTTTCATTAGCAGTTTCATCATATAAACAGCTTTTAGGTGATGAATATCAGTAGCATTCATTTTTTTCTATTAAAAATTTCACCAATGTCGTTTTTAGATGCATTGACTTAGCAAATGACTCCATAATATACTGGTAACTGATATAAAATGAGGGCGTGGGTCAACAACCTTTGGAATGGTAGTAGCAGGAGATTGAAACTACAAAGTGAGCAGCTCCTATTGCAAAAAAACTATTGCTTTGTGTGATGTTTGTTCTGTTACATTAAAGTGTGTATTACAATTCAGCTATTATTATTACGGTTATATTCAGCTATTAACTGTATTTTTCAAATTTTTTAACGTAACAGGTCATCAACATATTTGTATGTACGACCTTGGTTCTAACAATCCAACGGCTATCATTAATTATGGAGTTTCTAAAAATGTTACTGGTGTTGGTTTCCAAGAGGATGGAAAATGGATGTACACTGGTGAAGACTGCAGTGCTTGTATATGGGATCTCGGGTAATTAAGAAGCAAGTATTTACGTTATTTTACAGAATTTTAAGTTTGATTTTTTCATCAATTCTTATGAACATGATAAAAATTCTAAACTTTATTTTTATGAGTTATCTTTTGCGCTGTAATATGTCTGAGAAGTCCAACAAACTCTGGAAAATATATATTTTGGACTTTGTACATATTTATATACATTGTGTATACACATTATGTATATACATTATTTATATACACAGTGTATCTGTGTATATGCAATCGTGCCAAATGCACAGATCTATTTGTCACCAGGTGTGGTGTCTATGTCTGATATGTGGTGAATTATCTTCTGAGTTATGATTTAAAACGCTTCCTCCACAATAATTTGTCAGGTGTTGTAAGGTTGGGGCTCTGTAGTAGTCGTTTCAATGGGGATGGTAATGCTTGTAAACCATAAATTGTTAGTTAAAAAAATGGTGCATTAAAGAGAAAATTGAGCTAGAGCCCCAGTCTTCCTGTGATCCAAACTCATTCTGTGGGGTGCCCTTCTCTTGAAGTTAAGGCCACTCTTAGTCGCCTTAACTAATCATTTATCATTCATACCATAACAATGTGGTCCGTACAAGTAACATGACCCATCCTGGCCCATATCATGACACATGTTGGATTCATTTCTTACTTGAAAAATCTAAAAAAAATGGTCAGACCACCAATTATATTTACTAGCGCCAATTTTATTCACTAAATTGGCATTCAGCAGCCTCTGCTTCCTATACCCTCCTATGTTCATTAAATTCATAATAATAAAGCTTGTTCAGTTTATAAACTATCGGCACCGACTGTTTCGAAACAGTTGGCCTCTAACTTAAAAATATTAGTTATAAATGATATTACCCATACTTCATATGAGTAAAAATAAAATGTATTTAGCCTGGTTCTTACCTGACTTTTAAGTTTTGTTTTTTAGTCAAGTAACTGAAGGCAGTTGCATTGTACATACTGTAACAGTGACTTGTGTTAGTTGAACCACTGTCATACATGGTCAGACCACTTCTAATCACATCTAATGTATAAATTTTCTTTTACTTTTACCAATTTCAAGGTTAAATTTTTAAAAATGTAGAAATTTTCATCAATTTTATCAGTAGTTTCTTTGCTGGGATGGGCATTGATGATGGAATAAGTCGGTCAGGATATGTCCTTTATGTATAGTATTTTTAAAAAAAATACATGTTGATTTTTTAACTATTCCTTGTTGCACTATACCTTGTGCACTATACCTTGTTGAATACAAAAATTTCATTCTGAAACTGAATGTGAAGTGAGATAAAATGCTAAAAATAATGAACACTGGATTTAGTTTTAGATTTTGGTAAAAAATTTGTTTTATTGTTAATCATGGCTCATTGGTATTGATATAAAGTGCTGGGACATACAAATTGTTGGTAAGTGGAAATTATTATATAAAGTTTTTTCCAATGATTTATTTTATGTATTGCATTAATTCATAGTCTTTAAACTATTTAGGTACTTGGTAACATCTGCTGATCAGTCTGCAAGAATATGGAAAACAGCTGACTTCTCATTGGTACAAGAATTAAAACATGAAAATCAACATTGGGTGTGGGATGTCGCTTTCAGTGCTGATTCACAATATATTATTACTGGTAATTATAAAACCAAATGTATGTATATAAAATAAGCACCTGAAAAGTAGAATAAGTCAATAGGAATCAAAAATGTTTAATCAAGTAATCATCTTAATATACATTCACAATTAGTTTGTCCTTTATAACGAACTAAATAGAAAAAAAAGATTAGGTTACTAATGGAGATAATTCATTTCCTCCTACAAATGATTTTCTGTATTATATAAAACATGAAATGGTAAAAATGGCCTAATAGTTTGGGGAAAATAAGGAAAAAGTTTAGAGATAGTTGGATGAATGGGAAGAAATTACCACTGTACAGTATGAAATACATCATTAACTTTTTTCAGTATAACTGATGAAATATAATCAAATCAGTTTATCAGTGAAGTGATAAACTTTTCTCAGAAGATAAATGAGGATGATGTATGAATTTAAATGAAGTGTAGTCTTCTACAGTCTCAAGTTGACCATAAGTTTGATCTGAAATACAGTTAAATGAATGTTTCAACAATTTGAATGAAGGCAAATGTAATTAATAAAGGAAATTTTCTCATGTTGTACATGAGAAAATCATATTGTTCGTGGACAATGATTGCAGTAATCAGTTAATATAAATACAAATTGATAAGCGATTTAGATTAAAATAATGAAGCATAGTTTCTCTCATTATGAAAAGTACTGGTTCATGAAAGCTATGGAACTATATATTTTTGAGACAGTTATAAAATATATATTTTCATTAAAAGTTATTGATTTGCTGTGGTATGTTTATTAAGCCTGTGCAAATAACTGTAGACAGGTCACTTTTAAATGAATCACTGTAGTATTATTTTATGAATTGGTTAGAAAAATGATTTTACACATTTTAGTGTTATAAATCGTAATTAATGAAAAATAGATAAAAATTTTAAGTTACCTATGTTTAGTCATTTACTTTTATGACTCGTCTACTAAAAAACTCATGTTTTATTTGTTCAGTTGGATGAATAATTTATTTTCTCATTAACATTTAGATCTTATATTCTGTATCTACTCTATCAATACAATTTTTTTCTGAAATTTGTAGTAATCATTAAATTTCAATTAAACTTTTTTTTTTAGCTTCATCTGATGGTGCAGCTTGTTTATGGAATATAGAAACAGGAACTGTTGAACGTGAATATAGTGGACATCAGAAAGCTGTTACTGCATTAGCATTTTGCGATCAGATGACACCAGTTGAAAGTCAAACTAATTCATAAATTTTGTATTAAAAAGAATTTAAACTATTTTTAATTAATAATTATTTATCTTTTTAATCTGCTTGTTAGCAGATTGAAAAATGTCCAAATGTATAAAACATTTTTATATACATTTATTTAAATTTATTAATTTCATAAGTGATTAGTGTAGAAGTAATTAATAATCACAAAAAATGTTACTTAGAATCTAAACCTAGATTGACATTTCAATTATTAAACTCACTGTCAGTAGAAAAAAGGTATAGAAGTCACAGTTCTATTGTGACTTAGTACTAAGAAACTACAGTTTCTTTCAAAGAAACTGTAGTTTCTTAGTAATAAGTTACTACTGGTGAAAACTAAGAGTAAGCAAGCAAATCCTTGGGTTTGCTTACTAGCAAATAAGGAACTTAAATAGGTTTGCAATTGATCTTAATAAGATAAGATGTAACAAGGATTATAAAAATAAATACAAAAATCAATAATAAAAAAATTAAAATATTTACTAGCTTGTTTTTATTTAACATTTATTATTTAACAATTTAAAGAAATTATCATAATTTTTATTGATAAATGTTTCTATTCTCAAATTATCTATATATTGGATTATCCAATAGCTAATTTGAGAATAGAATCAATAAAAGTTCATTAACATCTGCAGCTTTCATCCAAGAAGATACACAAATATTCATGATCTTGAGCAGATAAAAGCTCATTCCAATCTTGTTTAGGGTCAGAAACGTCATCATCCATCCCTCTGCTGAGGTGGAATATACCCTAGGGTATGGATAGATGGAAAATCCAAAAATGCTGCATTCCTTACTGCGGAGTTATTTCAAAGGCCAAAATGACAATTTGGAGGTATGCACTTATCAAAGTAGTCACATGTAGTAGTGCTTGCTCAGTGTTACACAGAGCACTAGCATGGTGGGCCATGTTCAAAAATGGGAGAGCTTGTGCAATTAAACTGTGCATACAGTCTCCCTATATGTGTATGCTGGGGCTACAGGAGAAGCATGGCTGAAATAATTAAGCATTCTAACCCATAACACTATGCAGCTTATGCTGCAGAATCAAAGTGGACCTGGCCTACAGTGTCAAGGCTGGTGTCAGCAAACACCAGTTTTATGATATAAACATGTAAAATTTTGTCAATTGTACGTTGCAACATCATATATGCAAATGTATTCCAATATTTTTATGAAGACGCTGAAGAAATTGCAAGATGCTTGCATTATAACTACATCTTGGTACAGATGCCATCATATATTGTTAATCATTAGTTTCCAGTGCATGTTTAAAATACCTATGACTGTATAAACAGTAAGATTGTGTTTACGTAACATTAATATTTTTAAAACTTGGTTATACAAAATTCTTTTTGTGGTGAATTTGTTTGGACTTTCAGCGATATATTTTGTAAACTGTTCAAACTTTGCAGAAAATAGTGCTTATGTGATCTCTGATTCTGAACATTCAACATTAGATGAGGCTGTCTAAAGGAAAGTGAAGATGAAAACAGCTAAAACATAGTGCTATTAATGATACTGCTTAAGCAAACATAAGAGATTGGGAATAACAATCAAAATGGGAATAACAATAACTGATCTGGAATGTGCTGCTAAGGAAGCTGCATTTTCATACCACACTGTAGACACAAAACCTTCAAAACATCAAAATGCAGATCTAAAAGGTTATTATGACCCAAAATTTTCATATGGTAGAACCATATGAAAAAAAACCAAGGCAGTTATTGTTAATATATTTTGCTATGTGTTGCCTTCTTGGAAAACATCAATTTTGCATCGTTAAACTGTTTCATAATTAATGTTTTAAATTGAAGTAACATTGTTCCAATTGATATTTCAGCCTGGAATTCAAGTTAATCTTTTAATGTTTTGCAGTGTGTGAAAAAATACAAGCTTGAACAAAAGTTGATTTGTTATATTGCTGGTAATAACAGTAATTTTCTTGAAGAGAAAGGGGAATTCAAATGTATTCAGTTTAAGTGACGTAGGTAGACCTATTTTATGAATTAGCATGTGATTCTCTGTGCCTGTATGAAGTATATCTGTGCCTGTTTATTCTCTGTGCCTGTTTCGTTAAAGTATATCTCATAGCAGCACAAGGTTCCTTGGTTTGTTACCTGCAATAGAAAGAATTCTTTCAGTTTTTGATGGCCTAAAATCATATTTCTTTTTTGTGACAAATGCCCAAAATTATTATTTGATTTTTCTGAAAATCTAGAAATTTAACTTTCTGACATTTTTATATGGTACTCTACAGTTATTAATAATGTAGTTCTGAAATTGGAAGCTAATTCTTGTCACAGCAACAGAAGCATTTCAGACATATTCTGAATTAATTTGTCAACTTCAGAAAAAGAAATACCCATAAATTTATACAATCTTCTGCCAAAGAATTGCTATGCACTCTAGAAGAAACTAATGATGTTCAGTAACAAAAAATTCTTAAGCGTAGACAATTTTTATCATTCTAGTATCCAGTACCTGCTAACTAAATAGTTAGCAGGTTTCAGTGGATAGATACAAACTGAAATTGCCTGGTCTGATTTATAAGAGACTGCACAAGTTGTTAATGAAATTATAGAAGATTCCATAAATATTGATGACCTATTTGATGAATGTACATTGTTGAACCAAGTAATTCAAAACCAAAGGATAGGTTGTGGTTCAAGTTCTGAAAAAGTACCAGATAATTTTGAAAAGAAGTGGAAAGCAATTTTTAAGATGTTTCAAAAGAAAGATGTTGCAATATTTTTAAAATGACTGAGTTTGCGATGTCTTTGCCTGGGACATCTGCTCCAGTTGAGAGAGTACTTTCAGTTATGGGGAACATTTGGTCTGTAGAAAGGGGTAGACTTTCAGTATCTACTGTTAACATCAGCTAAAGGTTTAAATTAATTTCTTGTAAATTTTATGAGTTCTAACTGCTTATTCAGCTATCCAACCAAGAAAGTCTTTAGAACTTTATAGGAGTGTAGAACATTATATGAACTGTATATGAGTGTTAAGAGAGCAAAAGGAGCCATTTATACTGTGTTCTTCATTACAGTAGTAGATAGCATTATAATGGAATGAGGAGGTTACTGGATACCGTAATGTGTAAAAATAATCAATCTCTATACAGTGCAGAATTGTTATGGATAAATCTGATGGTTACAGTGAATTTAAATATATTTAATATTATATGAAATATAAATCACCAAAATACAGTAATCAGATAAGTTGTTATTAAATTCTATTTTTATTACAATAAAACTTATGCTTTCAAATAACTTGTGTCCTCTTTTTGAAAATTATATTTTCTATTAAAAAATTTTAAATGATATAAATGTACATGTATTTGTGCTATCCAGTACTGGAATAATTTAGTCTTTAAAATGTATTTTCCATTGTTCTATAGTCTTTATTGCTAACTGTTAGATTGTATCTATTATACTGTTAAGTAAATCATCATCTTCGAATGTGATCTGGTCATTCATCATTTTATATTTTTATTTATATTTATAAATATAATATTTCTTGAGTATATTCATTTTTTATCATTATCACAAATCTCCAAAATCTCTAATTGTTTTTATAATCTGTAATACTATTTTTGCATTCTAACAGATGTTCAGCTATAATAGGTATACCTCATTTTTTTATTTTTGTATGCTGTGTAATGTTCTGTAAATCTCTTTTTAAATATCTGTTGGTTTTACCTATAAAAATATTTTTACATTCTTTGCATTTATTTGTACATATTCCTCTCTATTACTTTTATTATTGTTATTTTTTAAATATATCATTACTTAACATTTTGCAGTTATCCACTAACTTTTTATATTTATTTTTATCATATATGTTAATATTTTTTTAAATTATTTTATTTGTGTAATTATATTTTAGGTTTAAAACTTTTTGATAAATTATGGAAATATAAAACTCCGCCCCCACACATAAAACAAGTAAAGGAAGAACCATATAAAGCAAATACTGAAATAAAAGATTGTCAAGATAGAAAAAAAATTACAGAAAAATCTGCAAAATAAAGGTTCTTGTGAATGCAAAACAGAAAAAAGAGTAATTAATGAAATTAATTAGAAGTACTATCCACTTTCAACTGCTACATGTTTTAGGCTGTTTGAGTTCTATTTCTGATATTAACACAAATTTAGAAACATTAAAAATTTATAAAGATATCATAAAATTAAATATATTAGAAAATATTATATATATAAATACAATTGAAATTTCAATTTTATAAATCATCAGACAGCATTTGAAGGAAACAATCTTATAAAAACAGCAACAGATAGCAGCACTCGTGTAAACTAATATGCAATTTTCATTATTTTAGTAGTTTTATTTTTAAATTTTTATTATGTAACAACAGAATTATTTCAATCATGATTGAGAATGTAGGATCCTGCAGAAGTACTTTCATGAAAAATTAAATTAAGATATGTCTTATCTCAATATTCTGTACTAGGTGGCTTATTTAATAGAATTTAAATATAATTTAATGGTACAGAGGAATAATATGAATCTTAAAATAATTAGCAAGCATGTGTTTAGTGGAAAATACAGTTGAATAAATAAAGTTCAATGTTTCAGTAAACTGTTAAGTAATTTAAAAAGTATGTCCCGGGTTTGACCCTAAAAATTATGGTAAGTCTACAGCTATGGGACAAATTCTTTGGATTTAAGTGTAAGTTTCTTGAAAAATTAAAAAAAATTAGAGTTCTAAACTGGTAATTTATTAGTTAAGTTTATTATCAGTACCAATTTTATTTTGTTAACCAGATTTTTTCTCTAGATTACTTTGTATGTTTCTTACAAAAAAAATACAAAAGTATTACCAGGAGCTTTGCAGCTATGGTCACCTGGTGTTAACTTATAGTTATGTTTTAGTTAAATTTTATCTTTAAAAACATTTTAAAATACTTCAGGTTTATGATGAGAAACCTTGCAAGTTATATTCATTTTATAACGCAACATCTTGCATTCATATAGTTTTACGTATACATATATTTATATTCATACTATTATGTAATCGAAAAGGACGGTTATACAGTCACTATCATTTTGTTGCTGGAGTAATGAATATTAAGTTGAGGAATTAATGTATTAATAGAATATTTTTATGTTTTGATTACTTATTTGTTTAAGTCTTTCTGCAATAAAAAATATAAACAGGGTACTGATAATTAAGGAAATTATATTTTGCAGGAAGTTGAACATATGGTAAGTAATTTAACGATTGTTGGTATCACTTTTTTCATGTAACCTTTGCAGCAGTCAAAATGGCGTTCCTGGGAAGAATGTTTCGTCGTGGATTTCAGTCTTCTAGAGTCTTAAAATTCGAAGAAAAACCATTTCATAAACATGCTGGTAATATTTACTTATAAGTATTTAATAAAAATATGAAGTATTCATATTGCATTTGTTGTTGTACTGCCACTATCACGTATAAGAAATGTGGTATTAGCTATCTTTTTTCTCAAGTACTGTTAAAAAAAAAGTTGTATATAGTGAACAACTTTTTTCAACAGAAAAAAATTAGGGGTTTTTTTTATTCATTTCTGCATTTTTAAATAAATTGGGACTATTCATGAGTTTGATGGAAAAATTTTTCCTTTTAGTACATACTACAAAGTCATTTTAGAAGTAGCTTATTTTCTGATTTTTAATGTTCTTTTACTACCATTGTTCTAATAAGAAATTTTTGGGCAAAATTGTTTATTGCAATTTGTGGAGAGAGAAATTAACTCCCCTTCTAATAGTCTGATTCTGTGAGCCGTTAAAAGATTGACTGTGCTGTTCGTAAGGTGATTATCTGTCGTACCCTTGACTAATAGTGCAAAACGTGGTGTATTTTATCAATATTTTAGCGACTATATTTTCGTGCGTAATTTCGAAAAAAGTGTGAAATTGTGTTAGTTTGCCACAAGTTTGTAGTTTATGCCTAACTTTTCTCTTTACAAAAGTCTTAGTAACTAACAGTTTTCTACAAAATTGATTTGTTCCTGAACATTTGTTAACTCAAAACTGATAACTAGTTGACTAATTAGCCAGTCAAAGTCTGTAGTGCAGACTTTGCACAGGTCACCTGTGGTCAAAACTCTCAGATATTTATATCTTGTTTTCTTGATCCCTAGCATATGTTATATTAAAAAATAAGCAAAATCTTAAGTTTATAAAGTAATTGCTTAGCATTACTTCTTATTGAATTCTCTTAATTTGTATTAATTGATAAACAAAAAAATGTAACCATTAGTAAGCTTAAGTAATAATGTGCAGTTACTTAGCCTTATGTAATGGCATCCATTGTAATTAATAGGAAATGTTTTGTTAATGCACTGATGGTTTCATCTATTGGGATTTATCCTTGCTTTACAATGTAATAATAAAGATGCCACTCTTTGAGATGTTCCTACTATTGTAGTGTGCAATCTCTGAAGAGCTTAAAACACTTCTATTAAAAAAATATTTGTGTATAATTGTAAAGTACAAAGTATAAAACTGCATTTTGATATAGTATATTAGAAGTAGTTTAATTTCCCTGTGTATAAAATTTTTTTTGGATCATCAGTTATATGATTAATTGTAATGTTATTCTTTGTTCCTTTTTGCTCTTTGGTTAACTTTCAAAATTTTTACTACCTACCGCCTGATCCTTCAATATGTAAGTGGCTCTTGACTCCCTCCTTAAGTGATTTTTTTCTCCAGTTAGTTCACAATTAATATTCACTTTATTTCATCGCCAGAATTTAATTTATGCCTGTAATGAGTGCTAGTATCATCTTTCTTCTCAGTTTGAGCAGAATCCATTTACTACTTATTCTCTTGTAATTCAGCATTACACAGTAGTCTAACCTTACATTCACTTGTAACCTTTAATTTTTCTTAGATTAATGCACATGATCTTTGCTGTAAAATTAATTCTAAATTTTTCAATAGATTTTTCTATCAGTTAATTTGAAAAACAAGAAAAGTTAATGTAAACAATTGACGGATACAGGGGAAAAACAATCTGTTACAAAAAAAAAACAAAATTGAGATATTTTATCACTGAATAGCCTTTTTAATGCTCTACAACACAACAGAATGAAATCAGTAAAAGAATGATCATAGTCCAAGAAGAATGCATTTGAAATATTGATGTACAGGGAAAGACTGATCAATTTCCACCCTTTGTATAAAAAAATGATCATCAAGGAAAACATTTAGCAGTCAAATCTGAAGAACTATTCGGGTATATTTTATTGTATACATTTTGTATTTACACATTTAGTTAAAGTACTAACAATCCATTTTTACTAATCAGAGCCCTAATTATTACTTGTTTGAATAATATTGCGTCATTATAACTGAATACTTGTGTTGCATACTATTGGACCATGATCATTTTTTCAAAAATTATGAAAGCGACTTCAATATCTTGTCATGGTTTTTGCAAAAATATGTTGAAAAACCATATTATTATTAAACTTACTTTTCAAAAATGTGTATTCTATTTTATCTACAATTTGACAATGAAAACTAAATTATAATTATTTCAAATTTGTATTTAAAGTTTTTTTTCTATTTCCCATAAAAAATGTTTTTGTGCTTTTGACTGTTCTTTCCTTGTGCCCTTCAATTTTAAAAACTACACAAATACTGTTGAACATAGGCATTATTAAGACCTGGGAGAAATGTATTTAATAACACCCAAAATATTTTTGAGCCGTTTTCAAACTTATAAAAAACTTAAAATTTCAAATCTCTATACACTCAATTTGCCTCTCATTGTAATTTTTAAAAATTTCTGAACAGTGCATGCAGGATTGTTTTCCAGCTCTGGTCACATTTGGTGCTCTGACAGATAAATTATCTATTTATACTGTTCAAAATCTGCAGTAAAATTGATATATGTATGTTGAATGTTGAGGTTGTGTATAGTAATGGTGCATATGATTGATGGCTAAAAAGGTTTTTTTATATTGTATTCTCTATCTGATGTGAAAGGTGCATTTTTACAGTGAAATAAAGAGAAATTATGTATTCTTTTACCAGATGGGAGTTGAAATCAGTAGTAGTTAAATCTGAAAATTAAATCTATGAACTTGACTATAATATTAATGTTAAATTTAATTCTACAATGAAAAAAGTTTTATTAAATGAAAATTTCAAAATGACTGAGCTTGGTATGAATTCTAATTTCTTAGGTGTAAATGTTAAACAAGATTTATATAGAGAAAGGAAACAGTTATTGGTCTAAGGTAATACTTGAAAAATGTACTTCAAAAGTTTAATATGCTAGATTGTAAACCATTGATATGTACAATTTGATATAAATTTTAAATATGATTTAAAGAAACAGGGAAGATCTGAAAGCCCAGTAAGAAGTACAAATAATTGGTAGTCTATGTATGCAGGAATGGGTTCAAGGCCAGACATATATTGTACTATTATGATTTTGAGTTGTTTCAAAATGCTGCCAGAAAATTATTGTATAAAACACTGAATTGTGTTCTTTGTTATAGAAGTTCTTTGAAATTAGGTTTAGTTTACAAACAGATAGAGACTGATGCGGTGCTATGATATGTGGATGCTTATTGGGGCGGTGATTGTGATAGAAAATTGACAACTTGTTACTGCATTAAAATTTTTGGAACTCTAGTATCATGTTCAAAAAGTACTAGTATCAAGTAAAAAGCCAAATATGTGGTGTCAAGAACAGCAATTAGTGAAGCTTTTGGTTAAGAAATATTTTATTTAATTTTTGTGTTTTAAAAATACAGGAAAATCCTGTCTTGATTTATGAGTATAATCAGTCTGTGATTAATGTTAGGTAATGCTGAAAATTATATACAAATGAAACACGCAGTTACGATATATCATTTCATCAGAGAAAAGATTGCTGATCGTACTGTTGCAGTAAAGTATTAAAGCAAGTGACAAGTTTGAGATTTATTTGCTAAGCATTAGGCAAAGAAATGTTTGAATGTCTTTTTATTATATCATTCAATTGATTACTTTTATATATACAGATGTGAATAATTTCATTGAGGGGGTGTATTGAAAGTTGGCCATAAAATTTTGATAATGTGTTCTAAATTCAAGGTTGGCAAGATTGATATATTGTATTGAGTTGCTAGTGTATAGTTAGTATCAGTGAAACCCACCAGGTTGGTATAGTGGTGAACATGTCTTCTCAAATTAGCGATTTGGAAGTCGAGAGTTCCACTGTTCCAAGTCCTAGTAGAGGCTTGGATTTGAGTACTACTTTTATTTGGATTTGAATACTAGATTGTGGATACTAGTGAGTGTTCTTTGGTGATTGGGTTTCAATTAACCATAAATCTCAGGAATGGTCGAACTGAGACTGTACAAGGCTACACTTAAGTTACACTCATACATATCATCCTCTGAAGTAATACCTGAACAGTAATTCCTGAAGGCTAAACAGGAAAAAAGAGTTAGTATCAGTATGTGCAGTTGATGACTAAAAAGGGTTTTTATATCATTATCTTCTCTATTGGTAGATTTATTAAATGTTGTAACTGCATTAAATAAATATATGTGCACTTTTAATTTTATTTTCAGTATATCCAATTCTTGTTTTCCTTTTACATTTTTCCATTATTAAACATGACTGCTTTAATGTATGACTTGCTAACTTAGTTCTTTTTAAAAATTATACCTCAAACTTTTTACTTCTATCTGCATAAAGATCTCATCATTTGGAATTTGATTAACTGATTTGATTTTCAGCATCTTATTGTAGTCTATTCTTTATCACAAAGTATTAACTAACCTCCAGACAATTAGATTCTTTAAAAACATGTTTAATTCACTTAAAGTGGTCTTATGTATTAGGCCGATGATTCCATGATTTTGTCAGTTAATTATGTGGACTTAATTATTAAAAAATTTAATAATTTTTACTATTGTTTCTTTAAATTATTCTCAGTGTAGTTAATAAATGTTCTATACATTTTCTCAGAGGAAGGCGTTAAATTATGGAGGAACTTGACATTTTTTGTTGCATTCCCTGGTATTGCCTTAGCAATGGCAAATGCATATATCAGTCATACTGCTCATCATGAAGAGCGACCAGAGTTTATTCCATATGAATACATGAGAATACGAACAAAGGTATTTTAAATAATTTATAGTTTATTTTTGTATATCTGTCATTAGAAAGATAATTTAGTAATGTATGTATAACGCAAAAATGGTAAAAAAAGGAGAAACTTGCTTTATTATTAACTCATCATAAAATTACCATCTTCATGATGGTAATTCATCACAGAAAGATGGATTCTACTGTGATGTTATTTGATTTTGTTTGTAATCATTTTAATATATACACATATAAAAGTAGAAAGATTGGTAAACCTTTTAATGTTATCTTTTATGCTGTTTTGACTGAAATTCAAAATGCATCCAAATTTTTACTTTTGATTGTAATATTTTTGCTTTCACTGGATGGTAAATAAACACTTAAGTAGTTCAGAGTGTCTGAAGAAGTCAAGTTTTTCTTGATTCATTGTGTAATCCTGCTGAACAGTTCTATAATTATTGTGTCTGATGCACAGTTTTAAAATAGAAAATATCTAGCACTTTTTTAGTGTTTTTGTACTTGAATTTAAATTGTTGGTACTCCTATATGTATATATATATATATAAGTAATATATGTAAACATATTTACGTATATTTATATATTTAAGTTAATTAGAAGAGGTTAGCAAACAAAGTGAGCATTGGGTTATGTTATATTAATATAAACTATATCAATAGTTATGTTACCTAACCTTAACCTTGACCTATACTTAAGTAAACTCAATTAAATTTCACTTAAACCAAATTATTTATGCGTAAATAATGTGTATTGCTAATGGAAAACAGCAATAATATGCAAATTAAAAAATTGAGTGCCCCTGTTAACTCCAAATTGTTAAGTACCAAATTGTTATTAATTTTTTATGTAAAAATGTATTCAGAATAAGGAAATATTGTGCATTTATGCAGTAATAAAATTTGGGCATCTTTAAATAAATTTAATACTTATTTATGATACCTCCTCTCTTGTTAATCTGAGTATATGTGAGTTACCTTTTTTTAATATTTACCTTTTAAAAAATATTTACACAAATTAGACTAATAATATAGAATACTTTTAAGAGGCATTCTCTTCAAAGAATTCTGTACTATTAATTCACTACTCAGCATTTTTAAAATTATTTTATACGTTTACTGAATAATGTATAAATACTGCAGACATTGATTTTAACATAGATTAAAAGCAAAAATCTTTGCTGTGGATTCATCTTTAGAAATGAAACTAAATCTCAAAATGTGTGAAATCTGATGAAAAAGGGCTTCAGAATTTTTATTTATTATAAAACATGATAAAACTAGCTAAAGCACAAAAATTAACCTGGTACACCTACAGTTAAAAATGTGTATCCATAAATGCAAAATAAGACACTATAACACAATTATAAAACTGGAAGCCACATATGCAGTGGAAACACTTTTCCACATGAACAAACAAATGGACAGACTAGAAAATTGAAATAATTGGAAGAACCTGGATCAATGAAAAGTACGAAGGTGTAATTTAATTTTGTTGCAACTCTTTGCATTTAATAACTGTTCTGTAATCCATTTGTAGCGTATTGCAGTCTTTTTTTTGTATGATTCTCTTATTAATCCTTCAATTATAAATTTTTGTTCTCTTAAATTTTGATTTTTAATTTTATCTATTTTGTGAAAAATTTTGATTGATCCTTTCAATGTGAAAACAAACTTCTTTAAATTTATTTGTTATATGTAATTTACATGTAGTTTTGTAACAAAATGTCAATCCCATAATCTCAGTAGACTCCTGTTATTTATTTACTCCTATTTTCATGCTGTTTGAGCAAAGCCATGTATTATATTATTAATGATAAATTACAAACAAGTGTGATAGCATTTTCATAACTTGCTGTTTTGCCTTAACATCTCTAAAAATTTTAGATATTCTTTTAACAGTACAAAAAGATCTAAATACTTCATTTGCCAATTAAAAGTTTACTTTTCATTTTTATTCATGACTGAAGAAATATTGTCATTCTTGTTATATACTAAAAAAAACTTGTAAACAACTAAAATATATTCTGTTTACATAATGAATAAGTGCACACACTGAAGTCATGTGTGAAAATGGAAAAATAAAAATCTTCATACAAGAACAAGGTTGTGTAATATTTAATTAATAATTTATGTTGTATATGATAATGTTTACATCTTACTTTGAACTATTTAAACAGTTGTCACTTTAAAAGATTTAGGTGGTTTTATCTTTTTTTTTTTTTGCAGAAGTTTCCTTGGGGAGATGGCAACCACAGCTTTTTCCATAACAAAGAGCTTAACGCCTTACCTGAAGGTTATGAAGAGTAATTATCTTCTTTAGTGTTATATCTGTTCAGTAATTAATATTATTTAGGACAAAAATAATTTTGTCAAAAAAATCTGTTATTGACAACAATTTTATTTGGTCCATTGTTATTAATAAATCTATTTGTATTTTGAATTGTAAAAAGTAGTTCATTAAACTAATAACCTTAATTATTATGAGTTGATTTAATTTTTCCTGAATCTTTCTTTTCATTCATCTGGAATGTTAATAAAGTTATTTTTGCTTTATTTTTTCTTCGTTGTTACGGCATACAATTTAAATGTTATTACGCATCTTATTACTTAAACAAATTTATTTGAAATTCACCTTTATAAATCATTTAATAGAATGAAAAGAAACTTAAGTACAAAAATGTTATAAATTTTTTCAAATTCTGTATTGATGAAAAAGTTAATATCATGGACAAAAAAAAACCTGATTTTATGGTTCTTCATAATTTCTTTTTTTAGAGATTGTTCTCAAAATATGCTCAAAGGTAATTGGTGCCTGTTTTACAGCAGACATATTTCCCTTCTAGTTAGTCAGAATTGAAACCCAGAATTATTAATCAAAAATTTATTTTTAAGATGTTGATTGCAGGTTACATTCAGTGTTAACATAAGTGTTATGTATGATGCCCAACATTAATTAACCATAGGATTTTACCGCAAATAGAGGCTAACATTGTAATTACCTCATGTGTCAAGACAGTATACAAAAACTGTTGTGTTTAGCAACAGAATAAGTTGTTATTTATTAGTAATGTTGCCTTCCTTTCTGTTGAGTCTTCTAATTGCTTTTTGTATTTAGTTTTTATATTAATAAAATTGATTATAGTTTTCAAACTTATACAATAAATATTATATATATATATATATATATATATATATATTCAGGAATATATATATATATATATATATATATATTCAGGAATATATATATATATATTTTTTTGTCTTCAGTCATTTGACTGGTTTGATGCAGCTCTCCAAGATTCCCTATCTAGTGCTAGTCGCTTCATTTCAATATACCCTCTACATCCTACATCCCTAACAATTTGTTTTACATATTCCAAACGTGGCCTGCCTACACAATGTTTCCCTTCTACCTGTCCTTCCAATATTAAAGCGACTATTCCAGGATGCCTTAGTATGTGGCCTATAAGTCTGTCTCTTCTTTTAACTATATTTTTCCAAATGCTTCTTTCTTCATCTATTTGCCGCAATAACTCTTCATTTGTCACTTTATTCACCCATCTGGTTTTTAACATTCTCCTATAGCACCACATTTCAAAAGCTTCTAACCATTTCTTCTCAGATACTCCGATTGTCCAAGTTTCACTTCCATATAAAGCGACACTCCAAACATACACTTTCAAAAATCTTTTCCTGACATTTAAATTAATTTTTGATGTAAACAAATTATATTTCTTACTGAAGGCTCGTTTAGCTTGTGCTATTCAGCATTTTATATCGCTCCTGCTTCGTCCATCTTTAGTAATTCTACTTCCCAAATAACAAAATTCTTCTACCTCCATAATCTTTTCTCCTCCTATTTTCATATTCAGTGGTCCATCTTTGTTATTTCTACTACATTTCATTACTTTTGTTTTGTTCTTGTTTATTTTCATGCGGTAGTTCTTGCGTAGGACTTCATCTATGCCGTTCATTGTTTCTTCTAAATCCTTTTTACTCTCGGCTAGAATTACTGTATCATCAGCAAATCTTAGCATCTTTATCTTTTCACCTTGTACTGTTACTCCGAATCTAAATTGTTCTTTAACATCATTAACTGCTAGTTCCATGTAAAGATTAAAAAGTAACGGAGATAATAGGGAACATCCTTGTCGGACTCCCTTTCTTATTACGGCTTCTTTCTTATGTTCTTCAATTGTTACTGTTGGTGTTTGGTTCCTGTACATGTTAGCAATTGTTCTTCTATCTCTGTACTTGAACCCTAATTTTTTTAAAATGCTGAACATTTTATTCCAGTCTACGTTATCGAATGCCTTTTCTAGGTCTATAAACGCCAAGTATGTCGGTTTGTTTTTCTTTAATCTTCCTTCTACTATTAATCTGAGGCCTAAAATTGCTTCCCTTGTCCCTATACTTTTCCTGAAACCAAATTGGTCTTCTCCACTCTCCACTTCCTCCACTCTCCTCTCAATTCTTTTGTATAGAATTCTAGTTAAGATTTTTGATGCATGACTAGTTAAACTAATTGTTCTGTATTCTTCACATTTATCTGCCCCTGCTTTCTTTGGTATCATGACTATAACACTTTTTTTAAGTCTGATAAGTCTGATGGAAATTCCCCTTTTTCATAAATATTACACACCAGTTTATATAATCTATCAATCGCTTCCTCACCTGCACTGCGCAGTAATTCTACAGGTATTCCGTCTATTCCAGGAGCCTTTCTGCCATTTAAATCTTTTAATGCTCTCTTAAATTCGGATCTCAGTATTGTTTCTCCCATTTCATCCTCCTCAACTTCCTCTATAACACTATTTTCAAATTCATTTCCTCCATATAACTCTTCAATATATTCCACCCATCTATCGACTTTACCTTTTGTATTATATATAGGTGTACCATCTTTGTTTACCACATTATTAGATTGAAATTTATGTACCCCAAAATTTTCCTTAACTTTCCTGTATGCTCCGTCTATTTTACCAATGTTCATTTCTCTTTCCATTTCTGAACACTTTTCTTTAATCCACTCTTCTTTCGCCAGTTTGCACTTCCTGTTTATAGCATTTCTTAATTGCCGATAGTTCCTTTTACTTTCTTCATCACTAGCGTTCTTATATTTTAATTTTTTTCTACGTTCATCCATCAGCTGCCATACACCTTTTCTTCAGGTTTTTAAACCCCAATCTACATTTCATTATCACCAAATTATGATCGCTATCAATGTCTGCTCCAGGGTAAGTTTTGCAGTCAACGAGTTGATTTCTAAATCTTTGCTTAACCATGATATAATCTATCTGATACCTTGCAGTATCGCCTGGCTTTTTCCAAGTGTATATTCTTCTATTATGATTTTTAAATTGGGTGTTGGCAATTACTAAATTATACTTCGTGCAAAACTCTATAAGTCGGTCCCCTCTTTCATTCCTTTTGCCCAGCCCGTATTCACCCACTATATTTCCTTCCTTGCCTTTTCCAATGCTTGCATTCCAATCTCCAACTATTATTAAATTTTCATCTCCTTTTACGTGTTTAATTGCTTCATCAATCTCTTCGTATACACACTCTACCTCATCATCATCATGGGTGCTTGTAGGCATATAGACGTTAACAATTGTTGTCTGTTTAGGTTTTGATTTTATCCTTATTACAATGATTCTATCGCTATGCGTCTTGAAATAATCCACTCTCCTCCCTATCTTCTTGTTCATCACGAAACCTACTCCTGCCTGCCCATTATTTGACGCTGAGTTAATTACTCTAAAATTACCTGTCCAAAAGTCGCCTTCCTCTTCCCACCGAACCTCACTAATTCCTACTATATATATATTTCTTAACCGAGATGACTAGCTGTTGTGGTCGAATTGTGTCTCTGCTTTTTGTCTGGTGGTTGTGGGTTCGAATCCCGTTCAAGCATGGCATCTTTTCTCTACGCTAAAGATCATTCATTATATCCATAATTAGCCTCAGGAAAGTCTGAAGTGCAATAAAATTAAAAAAATAAATTAACTGAGCTGCTGTTTATTCCATGTACAAATTTTATTGTAGCCTATTACTGAAGATTATTCATTGTATGCAATTACTATTGTGTAGTAATTAGTATTGCATATTTACGCATGACAGTAAAGCAGAACAATAGATTTTCTTTAATTTCTGTTCTACTATATGCATGAAGATCAATCTGTATTTTGTGACTGTATCTGCTACACTGTAATGTGTTGTGTTTTTTTACTTGTACGTATTGCATTGTGGTTATTGTTATAATGGCTAGTTATAGCAAAGATATTACTAATACAAAACATAAACTGGTGGTTGCAATGGATAAAAAATTAGAAGCAATTTAAACTGAATTGATTAAAAAAATTGCTTATGAATTTGGTGTTGGAGAAACAACCGTTGGCAATTGGAAATTGAACAAAAAACCAATTGAAGAATACTGTTAAAAAAGTGCTAGAAACGTTTTTAAACATTCTATGCTAAAGAATCCTGTCTAATGATGCTTTAGATGATGTTTCCTTGTGGTTCAGGCAATAAAGAACCTTTGGGGTACCAGTATCTGGCCCTATTTTGCAAGAAAAGGCTATTCAGCTTAACAAAAATGTGAATGGTCCAGATAAATTTTCTTCCTGGAAAGGCTGGCTGGAGAAATGTAAAAATTGTCACTGCATAAGACAACTGTATCAGAGGAAGAATTATCTGCAGATAATGACAATGCTGCTAATATCAAAAATTTTTTTGTTCTTGTTCAGTCAGAAAATCTGTGGCAGAACAAATATATAAGCAGATGAGGCAGGATTGAAAACACTAGCATCAACGGAAGAAGCTTCTGCAAGTGGCTTTAAAATTAGAAAAGAGTGAGTAACTGTTCTTGTCTGCAGTAATGCTAGTGGTGACAACAAAGTACCTCTTATGATTAGCAAAGCTGCTAAACCTAGGGCATTAAAATGTTTAAAATTAGATTCATTGCCTGTTAAGTAGGCTAGCCAAAAATTGGCATGGATGAGTGCAAACATTTTTGAGAATCTGTTTAACTGTAGTTTTGTTCTGCATGTGAAAAATTATCTACAAGTAAAGAAATCTGGAAAAACAAGTTCTGTTGTTGGACAGTGTGCCCTGCCATCAATCTGAAGATGTTATATCTTTTGGGAACTTAAGACAATTTTTTTCCATCAAATACGAACACCCATTTATTAACCTGTGGATCAGGGTGTTAATAGCAGCAATAAAAAAATTATAAAAAAGATTCTCTCATATTCTAGCATCAGAGCTTCAAGTTATGCCTGCATTGACCGTAAAACATGTAATTTACATGTCAGCAGAATCATGGAATTCAATCAATAAATCTTTTGGTAGGTTAACAACAATCAGAAATTTTTGTGTACTATACAATTGATGAGTTTTTTGCTTTATTAGAAAATATACCCGGATGTGAAAATGTAAAGGTAAATGAAGTGCAAGACTGGTTAGAATCAGATTCAAGGGAACCAATATTTAAAATTTATGATGATATTGTGAAAGTTGTGATGGAAGAGTTTAATGATATCTCCAGTGTCAAAGATGAACTGATTAATCAAAATTAAAAAAATAACCACAATGAAGAACTGTATTTTTCACACAAAGCGCTCAATATTTAGAACAATGAAACGATGTTTCTTTCCTTGACTTAGTGGTAGTATGAAATTGGTGTGATCGTGCTGCTACAGACTTGTATTAAGTCAAAAGAAGGTGACAGATGTTTTTGTTAAAAAAATCAAACTAAGTTTATGCGAGTTGATGCAGAAGTGATCAGTGACTAGTCATTTTATTATAATAAATACAGTAAAATAAAATAATAATAATTTTAATTTGTATCCTATTCTGCTACCAATTTAATAGTATGGTTTGTTGCCAGAATTTATGAACAATACTTAAGGTCTCTGTTAACTGTGGATTCTGTTATTTGAACCAGCACCACTCCTAATTACGTCTGTTAAGAGAGGCCCTACTGTAAAACATCTAAAGCTGACCCTACATCTAAAACTGACAAGAATAGAAATTAATATTACAATTTTTAAAAATTATGTTCAAAAAAATGATTTGTTAATGACAGTTCAGAGGTATTATATGGTTAATGTAATATTTGGTTAATTTACTAAGTATTCAGTTTTTAATTCACATGACAGTTCTTTCTATTTTTTTAACTTTGTAACATTTAAAACACTGTTCCTGATGTATATACTATTTTATAATAGTATATACTATAAAATCGCTTATTGACTATGAAAAAACATATTAAAAGTTATTAGACTTGTTTTTTTTTTACATGGAAACTGTTCCTCTGTGTCAGACTACTTAACAAACAGAGCAGAATCAAAAATACATTAAGTGATGTATAACAGTGTTAACATATACTCGTATTACCCAGCAATATCTTGCTGGTTAAGGAAGGCAAGGTCACCATACTTGCTGATTATCAGGATTGACATTTGCATCGCAGAATCCAGATAATTTAAAATTAATTGTTCATCATATATACTGGACAAATCATGTTACATGTATTGCACATAATAAAAAGACAAAATTGTAACAAAATAAATATATTTCAGTAAAAATTAAAAAGATATTATGTACAGTGTAATAAAAAACAAGTACAGTAATGTGTTTCAAAAAATCCAATGAGTAGAATAGAAATTGTTAATAAAAGAATCAGAATTTATAAAAAAAATATCTAAAAATAAAATTTACTACCCTACTGTTTTATTATTAAAAAAAACTTTAAAACTATGTTGAATAGAAATTGAGGTAAGTTACTGTATGTCATAAAAAATACAATTTCATAAAAATTACAAAAATAATTGTTTGTTTAATAGAATAAAACTTATTAAGTAACTTATTAATTAAAGTGTAATGTTTTTAAACCATTACTTCTTTTTAAAAAATCTATCTTTAAAATCTGTAATCTGAGGTTGCTACAAGTATGAGCTGCAAGATCACGTAATCATTTTAAACAAAAGAATTTTTGTATAATCGCATTCTTTTTCACACTCCTACCAGTCCATATCAACTTCATAACCCTAGATGCAAATCATTACATCATAATTCATTTTTGACAAATTAATATTTTCCATCACAGTTTTCAGAAGTTAATTTTATTAGTTTAACACAGGCATAATTTATGTATGTTTTCTGTTGTATAAATTGAAAAAAGAATTAACAAACCCAGTAAAATTAAGGATTGATAAAAATATATTTCCTGTTGAAACAAAGCTTTTTTTATTTATTTAATGTCGCATCAACCTTACTGGTCATTAGTGAGCGACACCTAGTGTAATACATTTAATTACATGTATTACACTAGGCTATTACATTTATTACATCTATTACATATACACGCAATTATATCATATGTATATAAATAATTACTAATTACTTATAATTCACACTTAAATAATTATAATATTGAAAATTCTAGTCCTTTAGATAACTTTGAGTTTTCTCACAATTTGTCACTTTAAGCATTTTTCTAGATCTTGTGTATCATTCCTTACTATTTGTATTATGGACAATTGGTAATAATGTATTTACTGATAGATTACCCTGGCAATATTCACATAAATTTTGCTCCTTTTTCACTATGAGATGTACAGGACTGAAGTTAGCGTGTCCTATTTTCTCAACCGAATTATGATTACTTGTTTCCTGGGAAATGAGCATGCAGGATTTTCTTCAAAAATATTTTTTTTTGAGGTTTGATATCTTGCTATTTTCTGTTCCAGCTATTAATTGCTTCTTTTTGGGAAATTTTTGAACTTCATTAAGCACAAATTTTTCATTTTTGTAAAATGCTAAATTGCACAGATTGTACATGTGATTCAGCAGCTTGTTTAGCCAACTTATAGTTAAGCTTTTTTTTAAATAGAGTATTAAGTCTTCTTTAAATGCCTTATGTGGATGTAAGCAGTCCTGATAGTTAGACATCTGGAAAATTGGCACCCACTGTATTTCATGTTGAAAACTACATAAAATTCAAATGTTAATACAGCAATATTCAGTATTAGACAAATCAAACTGGAGTGATAACACCAAATAAGAAATTGGATGAGACTGTGCAAGTTCATCCAAGATTTAAATAATTCTATAGTCAACATCAAACTTATACAGAACAATTCCTTGACTATGGCAAAATGTGTTTTAACTTATAACTTTTTTAAAATATTACATGTATAAATTTGCTTTCAACCTCTGGAAAAAAAAATTCTATTATTTGGAAAAATTATCTAATAAAAATAGAACATGTACAATGTATTAATTTTGTATGTAGTTTATAAAAACTAGATTTTAGCAGACTTGAACAAAACATTTGACAAATAACAGTTTTAATGAATAAACAAAACATAAATTGAATTTACGCTTCAATTATCCTGAAAGTGTCTCCTACTCATTTTTAAAATGGGGCCCATCAACATTGCTAAGTTCTTTCTTTTTCCTGTTTAGCCTCTGGTAATTACCATTCAGATAATACTTCAGAGGATGAATAAGAATGATATGTATGAGTGTAAGTGAAGTATAGTCTTGTACAGTCTCAATTCGACCATTCCTGAGAGGTGTGGTTAATTGAAACCCAACCACCAAAGAACACCGGTATATGCGATCTAGTGGATACCAGTTAGCAGTAGAATACTGCTAAACTACATTGTAGTAACCACACTGAACAAGTTTGTGTTAATTAACTCTGAAAGGGTAACAAAAGAAGCGGTTCTGTAGAATTTCCAGTATTTTGAAAGCGAGTTGTTTTTATTTAAATAACACATACAGGCAGTATACATAACAGAATCAATCTATACACACATTAATTGAACATGCAATTTTTAACATATAATATGAAAATCATCTAGCACTAGAACAATATGAAGTTCATGTAAACGCATTAAATTTGACAAAAAGTTACTTCAAAAGAACAAATTTAACACATTCCTAAATATATTATTACCTGACTATGTAGAAAGAAGTTTACTAACAGTTTTAAAATAAGCACCATTAATAATGGTACATCTTGTAAATACATTAAGAAAGGAAATTTTTAATTTAGTAAAACACTTTTTCTTCAAAAATGTTCTCCATTCAATATACAAAACATTTTAAAAAATATATAAATTTTATAACATTCTACAGATCCTGGTTAGGCATGGCATATTTTCACACACTACCAATTTTCATCGGGCTAATGACCATAGGTGTTGATGCCCGCGCTTTCATAACAAAAAAATAGAAGAATTCTACAGAGTTAATTTGAATTCATTAACTGCTGTAATTATACATAGGAATATTTGTAACTGTAAAAGTTGACGAGTTAAGAAAACTGAGAAATGCCTATCTGATAAGGTTACTTCAAGTTTGTTTAATTACTAGGGCTTGAGTGAACATGTTAAATGTATTGGAATCTTTATCTCATTACTTTCGTTAATGTTATAACAGGACCAGGGTAACTGATTTCTTCCATTTGAGAAAAAAGAATGAGAAAATAATGAAAAGAAGAATCCAGAAGGAACTAAAAGGAATTCCTTTCTCAGACTAACAGGTCCGTTTAACTATCTGTTCTTTGTAATACAGACAGTGGACCCTCCAAATTCTGTTGTTTGACCAGTGGGGTTACCGGACCAGAATAAGAATTTATAGAAAAATGTAAGGGGGCAAACTATGAAACTTATTTTGCTTAAGAGATAAGGTGGGTACTGGTTGTGCAGGCCAGGGTGTATAAATACTGCTGGGACCAGCAGGAACAGTCAGTATTTCCTGCTGTGTTTGGCGTAGTCATGATAAGCGATAGTTTCACAAGTCTGAGTTCATCATGGTTGTGGTGATGGCGATATCAGTAAGCATGTGGTAACAACAAATAGAGAATAGGTCATGAGCATTCCATTGTGAACAGTGGTGAATGCAGGAAGTTGTTCAGTAGTTATTAGCAGATAGTAGTGAAAGTGATAGTATTATATTCATTAATAAAGTGTAGGGTAGTTTTACTGTAGACAGTAAAAGTAATAATATTTGCAGAAATTGAATTGTATGAACTTTAGACTTTTTAGTGTTATTTTGTTAATGTCAATATTAGGCATTAATAATAGTGGTTATTATAACACTTTTAGCAAATTGGACTGTATTCGGGTTTTTATAATTTAACTGTCTTTAAACAAATCTTATTTTATTTGTATTATATTTTCTATGTCATACAATTATTTATTTTGTTTATATGTCTTTAGAGTAATAAATTGTATTTATAAGAAATTTTTAGTGTGTTAGTCTCTCAGTACCCTGGTTGAACTGTGAACACACGACAATGTATTACTATACCACTCAAGTTGGGCTCTATCATATAACAAGTAATAAGATCCCCAAGATGGATTCAAAACAATCTTGAATGGTTCTTAATTAGAAAATTTCTGCATAAAACTGATATTTATTAAAACTATTATTTATTTCCATATAAATTATTCAAGCAATATAAAAGAAGTTTTAACTGGCAAAAAAAATTATTTTTTAAACCCTAAATTCAACAATCTGTGAAAAGCATCAGGCATCTGAAGTGAAATTTATAAGTGAATTTTAAAAATATTATGTACCGGTTAGGTGGCAATTAGAATGGACAAATTGATACAGATTGGAAGCAAGAAGAAATTGTGGGAACACTTTAAGATTTGGAAGCTATATCTTGGTCAGTCATATAAAGGAAAAAATATTTTATTTAGAAGTGATAATTTAAGTAGAGATCCAAGGAAGGAGATATATAGGAAGAGGAGGAATATTATGTCTTTTTAATATGAGATAGTGATTTTGATGTTTATTTTCTAGTTTTCCATATAGCTTCTTCTGTTATTAAAATTGATATGCTATTTGTAAACCTCTGGTGAGGAGACAATTTGTGAAGAAGAAGAAGAAGGAACAAATTACAAATTCTACTGCAGCAGTTCAAAAAATAGAGTTCATTTGTAAAAACACAATTAAGCTTGGTTCACATTGTAATTGCTGATTATCTTAAATATTTATTTATATGTTAATACGTGTATTGTGTTATAATTCTTGTTTTACGTATGGTTAAAATGTTTCAAAAATGTGTTGCTGGGTACATCTTGGAAGTAGTAAGATAAAGGAAGGAATAAGACAACTACAGGTATCAAAATATTTTTTCTTCAGCTGGCAAGGAAATTTCAGTACATCAGAAGATATACAAATGTAGAAAGTTGCTAAAAGTTTAATATTTTTTGTGGAGAGGAATTTTTAATAAATAAATTTATTTAGGATGAAATTTAATATTTTTATAAAACCTATTTCTTTTACAGACAATGTACAACCTCTATAATTAAAGATAATTTTGTAGTAGCTGTTTTAGTAAATAGATGTAAAATGGTCATTTACGATTACAGAAAAGTTTTATCAGAAAATTAATTAAGTTTCCCACCAAATAGCTCAGATATGGAGACTTAAAAAAAATTAATTAAACATTTTTATTCTATGTCAAAATTTTTAAATAATATTCCCTATTCACCATTTTGGATCTGCCTACACTTTAATAAACGACGATATGAAAAGCAGTTAGTCCTATTAGAAACCATTTTTCTTTTCAGTTATAATACCTCGTTTTATAACAAGGACATTATATATTTATTTTAATTAATACCGTTAAAATTTACAAATACATTGGGAGTTAAAGGTTTTTTCGTTATTTAGTAAAGTACGGTTTCT